>NC_091282.1:1147946638-1148257295 GCF_032444005.1 Ranitomeya imitator
ACACCGTTTACCGATCGGATTGTTTTCATATCTTGACAGATTGGACATTTATGAACACAGCAACTACAAATGTGTATTTTTGATTTTTTTTTAATGGCTTTAATTTTGAATGGGGCAAAAGGGGGGCGATTTGACCTTTGATATTTTTTTTTATTATGTTTCATTTCTTTTAAACTTTTTTTCTACTTTGAACCTGCTTCAATAGTCCGCTATGTGATGCACGTCCTGTTTGCTTGAGCTAAATGCTGCTGTCGGAGATTGACATTGGCATTTAACATGTTAACAGCTGTGGGTGGATCGTTATTCCACCCGAGGCTGTTAGTGGGCTCAGCACTGGAGCCAGAATCAAAGGAAGGGACATGACCTATGATGCAACTATACTTCATAGGTAGTGAAGAGGTTAAAAGGAAACAAAACAGCTTTTTAAAATATGAAAAAAAAAAAAAAAAGTATAAGAATAAACAAATAGTAAACAAATTAACATGTGGTATTGCCATTAATAGTCTGAACTTTAAAAAAAAAATGTAACCTTATCAGTAAACACAGTAAAAAGAAAAAAAAATTGAAAAGAATTACGTTTTTTTCTGTTGCCGCAACTCCATTAAAAAATACAACAAGAAGCGATCAAACATTGTATCTCCCCCGACATGGTACCAGTATCAACCTCGGTTTGCCACGCCAAAAACTCAAGCCATCACACAGCCCTATCGATCAAAAAATGAAAACGCTACAGGCCTCAGAAAATGGCAACAAAAACAAAAATCATGAGAATGGGGGCGGCAGTTCCCCGTATGACAGTGTGGGCCGGAGCACAGCGCTCCACTCCTGTGGATGGGGCCGACGGCAGCACAGCGCTCCGCTATAGCCATCATTACCTACTACTCCACACTGCCATCTGGTGGACAGACACTGCAAATGTAGTCACCAACAAATAGAGGGTTTACGGCAGATTCAGACTGACACTTGTGCATCCATCTTTATTTCCACAGCTTTACACTCCAGCGTTCTGTCTACAACATGTCGGATCCTGTAATTAGTAATGGATTGTGCCTGTGGAAATAATGATGGATTACAAGGATTTAATCCGAACGGGCTGGAAATTTGTTTCAGTCCCTGTTCGAGTCCCGTTGGAAAGCTGTTAGGCTCAGTGAGCCGCTCTGCCTGTTCGAAACGCCGCTCCTCATCCGGACATCACTAGACACGTGTGGTTAAGACGGGTAGCAGCTTGAAATATGTGACGGGGGTCTTTTTGGACACTTTCTCTGAGAACCCCTTCCAAGAGGGAGGCAGAGCATTGAGTCTTACCGGTGACGCTATATAGGGAAAAAGGTGGGCAAACTCCCTTGCAGAATGAAAGAAAGGGTCCACAAGTACCACGTGGGAGAGGTAGCTGCCAGGTCTGGGTGTGTGCCCTCACAGCATGCAGCACAGTGGGGCTGGGTACATAATCTGCCTGGTTATGACACCCTGCCCTTGGGGCGACTTGTGGAGAAGGACCAATTCTCTTTAAGGCTATGTGCACACGTTCAAGATTTCTTGCAGAAATTTCCTGCGCAAAACAGGACATTTTCTGCAAGAAATCCGCATGCGTTTCTTGACGCCTTTTTTTACAGATTTTTTTGCGGATTTCCCAATGCAATGATATAGTGGGAAATCCGCAAAAAATCCACAAAATTAATGAACATGCTGCGTTTTTTACCGCAATGCGTTTTTTCGAAAAAAAAACGCATCATGTGCACAAAAATTGCGGAATTCATTCTAAATGATGGGATGCATCAGAGGGGGAAGGAGGGAGAGGGCAGAGGAGAAAAAGGAAGGACAGAGAGGACAGAGGGGGAGACGGAAGGAGGGAGAGGACAGAGGGGGAGACAGAAGGAGAGAGGGCAGAGGAGAAGGAAAGAGAGGGCAGAGGAGGAGAAGGAAGGAGAGAGAGCACAGGGGGAGAAAGAAGGAGGGAGAGGACAGAGTGGGAGCAGGAAGGAGGGAGAGGACAGAGGGCGAGATGGAAGGAGAGGGGGCAGAGGAGATGAAGGAAGGAAAAGGTAGAGGAGGAGAAGGAAGGAGAGAGAGGACAGAGGAGGAGAAGGAAGGAGAGAGAGGACAGAGGAGGAGAAGGAAGGAGAGAGAGGACAGAGGAGGAGAAGGAAGGAGGGAGAGGACAGAGGGGGAGACGGAATGAGAGAGGGCAGAGGAGGAGAAGGAAGGAGAAGGAATCAGATCCAAAGACAGACAAATGACCCAACAGATGCAGAGATATCCAGACTGGAGTGTGTACTGGACTCAGCGGTGCAGGAAATCAAACATGAACTGTATGAACTACGGCAAGAAAATGCTAAATTAAAAGGAGAAATAGAAAACCTAAAGAGCCAGACACCACCCCTAACACAGGAGGGGGACCCAGGGAAGGAGACAGGTGAAGACACAATGAGAGCTAACAGTCACACCACCACTAACTTAAATAACTGCCGAAATATTGAGAGCAAAATAGAAAATAACCAAGAACCACAGGATGGGCCAGACCCAAGCACCAAACAAACCCCAAGTCTAGAACAACAGCAGACCACAACAACAGGACAGAGCAACAAGAAGAACGCAAACAGAAGCTCCCATAGGAGCAGCCAACCAACATGTCCTGATATAGTCCTGATTATAGACTCCAACGGAAAATACCTCAATACAAGGCGACTCTTCCCAGGAAAAAGGGTCTCCAAAATCCGCTGCTCAACTATAGAACAAGCAAAGGCCGTAATTGACAATCCATATTTCACCAACCCAAACCACATCATCATACATACAGGCACCAACAATCTCCAGGACCAACACCAGCAGGTAGCAGGACAATTGTGTCAGCTAGCAGAGACCAAATAACAGAAGTTCCCTGGCAGCAAGATCATCCTGTCCTCTCTGCTGCCAAGAAAAATAGAATTATTCTTACTGTTAATTCAGTTTCTAGGAACCTTCCACGACGGCATATGGAGGTTGTCTCTTTGCCCTAATGGGGAACAGGAAACACAGAGAGGTTAAAAGGACCTCCCACCTGCCAGTGACTTACAACTGATACCATAGCACCGGTTTACCTTCTGAATCCCAGAATTGATCCAGGAAATATAGAGGGTGGGAAATTAGCGCCATCGTGGAAGGTTCCTAGAAACCGAATTAACGGTAAGAATAATTCTATTTTCTCTAGTCACCTTCCACGACGGCATATGGAGCAATACCAACTAATTTGGCACTAGGGAGGGACAACGGCCTAAAGAACCTTGCGGCCGAAGACTAAATCCTTATTGGATAATACATCCAATCTGTAATATTTGGAGAAGGTATGGAGTGAAGACCACGTAGCTGCCCTGCAGATCTGCTCCGGAGATGCGCCTGCTCTTTCTGCCCAGGAAACCGACGTAGATCTGGTTGAGTGGGCTTTGATCCCTACCGGAGGTAGTTTATTTTAAGCAAGGTAAGATTCTGTTATGGCTTTTTTAATCCATGAAGCAATGGTACTCTTGGCTACCTTCTTCCCCTTATTTTGCCCTGAGGAGTGGACAAAAAGGTTATGATCAACTCAAAGCACGGGTTTGATCCAAGTAACGTAGCAGAATACGCCGAACATCAAGAGTGTTAAATTTTCTTTCTTCCGAGTTTGCAGGTTTATTGCAAAAGGTTGGTAGCACGATTTCTTGAGAACGATGAAATTCAGAAACCACTTTTGGAAGGAAAGAGGGATCAAGTCGGAGTACTATCGAGTCTTCTCTAACCAGTAGATAAGGTTCTCTTATTGACAAGGCCTGTAATTCACCCACCCTTCTGGCTGAAGTTATAGCTACCAAAAAAACAGTTTTGTAAGCAAGATTTTGTGGGGAACAGGTAGACAGAGGTTCAAAGGGTGGACCTGTAAGACCTGGAGGAACTATGACTTGTTTCCTAGGGTTTATTCTAATCGCTGAGGTCATGAACCTTTTAATCCAACGATGTCCTGCTAGATCTTGATCAAAGATAGAACTGAGCGCAGAAACCTGGACCTTCATAGTACTGGGTTTCAGACCAATCTCCAAACATTTATGCAAAAAATCTAATATCTTAGGTATATCTGGCCTAAGAGGGTCTGGAGGGTTGGGCAAACAAAAAGATGAAAATTTTTTCCAGATTTTATTATAAATGGCGTTTGTTACCGGTTTCCTGGATTTTTGTAGAGTAGCTATGGCAGGGTTTGATAACCCTTTTGCTTTCAATACATGGGCTTCAGAAACCACACCGCTAAATTCCATTTCTGAGGGTCTGAGTGAAGAACTGGCCCCTGAGAGAGGAGATTGTCTTTCATCGGTAACATTACCGGTCCGTCCACCTGTAGTTGGATGATCAAGTTGAACCAACTTCTTTTGGGCCAAAATGGAGCAACCAAAATAGTTGGGGTCTTTTCTATCCGTATTTTCCGTAGCACCTTTGCAAGAATCGGGATGGGTGGAAATGCGTAGGCCAGATGAAAGTGCCAATCTTGAACTAAGGCATCTACTGCTCTGGGATTTCCTCTTGGATTCAAGGAGAAATATGTTTCGACTTTTGCATTTTGGTGAGAGGCAAAGAGGTCGACTTCCGGGAGACCCCACTTGTTTACCAGAAAGTTGAATGCTTGACGATCCAGACTCCATTCGCCCGGGTGAATATCCTGGTGGCTCAGATAATCTGCCTGAATACTGGCAGTACCTTTCAGGTGAGTTGCCGTCAGGGACAGTAAGTGTTTTTCGGCCCAAGCAAAAATTCGAGCAGAGATCTTCTTTAGGCTGGTGAATTTTGTACTGCCCTGGTGTTTGATATGAGCCAACGTGGTCATGTTGTCCGAGTATATCTGAACATGTTGCCCAGAAATCTGACGATTTGCTGCTAAGAGAGCTTCTTCCACAGCTTTGAGTTCTCGGAAATTTGACGATCTCTCTCTGATTGACTGGTCCCAAAGACCCTGATAAGGAACATGATTTATCATGGCTCCCTCTTGCTGGCATCTGATTTGATCGTGGTTATTGGGAACTGAATCCAACTCACACCCCTGAGAAGGATGCTTTCACCCGACCTGGTGTGTGAATCCTTTTGGTTAAAGAGCCGGGACGACCATCCCAATAGTCTAGAACGTGGGTTTGGAGAATTCTTGAGTGAGCTTGAGCCCAAGCCACCGACTGAATGCAGGCTGTCATGGAGCCTAAAGGTGCCGTCACACTAAGCGACGCTGCGATACCGACAACGATCCAGATCGCTGCAGCGTCGCTGTTTGGTCGCTGGAGAGCTGTCACACAGACAGCTCTCCAGCGACCAACGATGCCGGTAACCAGGGTAAACATCGGGTTACTAAGCGCAGGGCCGCGCTTAGTAACCCGATGTTTACCCTGGTTACCATCGTTAAAGTAAAAAAAACAACCACTACATACTTACCTACCGCTGTCTGTCCTCGGCGCTCTGCTTCTCTGCTCTGGCTGTGAGCGCCGGGCAGCCGGAAAGCAGAGCGCCGAGGACAGACAGCGGTAGGTAAGTATGTAGCGTTTGTTTTTTTTTACTTTAACGATGGTAACCAGGGTAAACATCGGGTTACTAAGCGCGGCCCTGCGCTTAGTAACCCGATGTTTACCCTGGTTACCGGGGACCTCGGGATCGTTGGTCGCTGGAGAGCTGTCTGTGTGACAGCTCTCCAGCGACCAAACAGCGACGCTGCAGCGATCCGGATCGTTGTCGGTATCGCTGCAGCGTCGCTTAGTGTGACGGTACCTTTAGAGCGACATTCCCTCCCGGAGTGTAGGAGATCTCATCTCTTTGTATTTCCTGATCTTTACTACCAATGGTAGTCTGTGATCGTCTGGAAGAAAGGACATTTGTTTTGCAGAGTCCAGAACCACTCCCAAAAACTTCCTGGTTTTTGAGGGTTGAAGCTGAGATTTCTTTATATTCGGAATCCAACCTAGAGACTTCAATATCTCTAATGTAGTTGACACATGGGATATCAGTGTTATCTCGGTGGGAGCTACTATCAGCAGATCGTCCAGATAGGGCACTATAAAGGCCCCTTGTCTCCAGATGAATGACACTGCCTCTGCCATTACTTTGGAGAATACCCTCGGAGCTGATGAGATGCCGAAGGGAAGGACTCCAAACTGATAGTGCTCCACCTGACGACTCCCCTGTATCGCAAACCTGAGGTATTTTCTGTGTCTCAGGTGAATAGGAATGTGAAAATATGCATCCTTTAAGTCGATGGTTGCCATAAAGGAGTGTTGATCTATTAAAGGAATGGCTGATTTTACAGACTCCATCTTGAACCTTCGATATTTCACATACTGATTTAGACCCTTCAAATTTATAATGATACGGACTTCCCCTGATGGTTTGGGTACCAGGAATAATCGGGAATAATGTCCCAGACCCCATTCTGATTGTGGAACTGGGGAGATCACGTTTGATCTTAGAAGATCTCTGAGACCCAATGTTAATAATTTGTGATTTTTTGTTGAAAGGGTAGTAATCTTTAGACCATGAGGGGGGGGGAAATTAATTCGATCAATAGGCCCTCTTTGATAACATCGAGGACCCAGTGGGAACTGGTGATGTTTTCCCACTGATCCACATATTTTGAGAGTCTTCCCCCCCACCGGGTCGGAGTCATTGTTTTTCCTGTTGGAATGGCTGCTGCTGCTGCTGTTGTTGTTGAGGGACAAAAATATTTTTCCCTCTACCTTTTGCATAGCTCCATCTGCCGGTTTTGCCTTTACCTCTCGGTTGAGAGGGCTGAGACAGTGGGGCACGAAAAAAACGTTTCTTCAGTTGTTTTTGCTCTGGAAGCGCCTTTTTCTTATCAGTAGCTTTATCAAAATGTCTAAAGCTGGACCAAACACATAGTCTCCTTTAAAGGGGATGGCACACAACTTAGCCTTAGAGGTGATATCACCACTCCATAATTTAAGCCAGAGGGCCCTTCTGGCAGAGTTGGAAAGCACTAAGGATCTGGCGGCAATCCTAACGGATTCCAGAGAAGCATCCGCCAGAAAACCAGTGGCTTTATGTAGAATAGGGAGTGAATCCAACATCTCACCTCTAGAGGTACCTTGAGAAATGTGAGATTCTTATTTTTCTAGCCAGCAGGAGAGGGTCCTAGCTACACAGGTAGATGCGAAATTAGCCTTGAGGACAGACGTAGAAGTTTCCCAAGACTTCTTCAGGAGCCTCAATCTTACTGTCCATAGGATCTTTCAATTGTGAAGAATCCTCAAAGGTGAGTGCTGTTCTTTTGGCGACTCTGGCCACCTGCACATCAACCTTGGGAATGTCAAGTTTGACAAAATCACCTTCTAGAGGAAATCTATGTTTCATCTCTGAAGACATACTAAGGCACTTTTGAGGGAGTTCCCATTCTTGCTCAATCATATTAATAACATTAGCGTGAACAGGGAACCCTGCCCTTTTCTCCGATCTGAGCCCACCAAACATATGATCCTGTATGGACTGTGGTACAGATTCCTCTTCAAGTCCCATTGTATTACGAACAGCAGACACCAGGTCCTCAATATAATTTGAGGAAAAGAGGTATTTCCTGACCTCAGCCTTAAGGGATGCTGGATCTTCCCAGCCCACAGATGAAGTATGAGAGTGGTCTGAATCAGTATCAGATTCTACGACCTCAATCTTCCTCTTTTTAGCTGGGAAATGTGGTGGCGGAGGTGGGGGTGGAGGTGTAAAAGCTGCTAAGGAAGATTGTACCTCCTGTTTAACAAGAGAGCGTATTTCATCTACTAGGGATGGTTGCTCAGCTTTAATTATCCCGTCAGTACATGGCTGGCAGTTTTTTTTTATCCCAGATAGGAGGGAGTTTAATAGAACAGACCGGGCACTTCTTCCTATTAGTAGCTCTAGGGGCAGACTTTTCTCCCTGAAACAGAAAGGGAGAGAAGAGTGAGGAGCTAACCCCCTAAAGGAACTACCTCCCGGATCACGTCCCTGCGTACTCACAGTAGCAGGGGCAGCGCTGGGCTCTGCAGACGCAGGGCATAAAGAACCGTCCATACTGAAGAATTTTAGTCTTACCTTCAGTGGTGATTCAGCAGGCTTTTATGGAGCACCGCTACCAGCACCTGCCTCCAGCGGACATAATTCCCCCTCCAGGATCCACGTGTGGGAAGCCATAGCTCCGACAATGCCGGCCGGCGAAACCCGGAAGTACCGGCTTCAGGGAGATACGAAAACCGGAAGTGACGCGCGTGCGACCGCTGACGTCACTTCCGGAACGCCGAGCAGCATGGAGTGGGAGAAGCCGGGAAGCTCAGAGAGGATCCTGGCTGGGGATCCCAGGCCTGCTTTACCCTCGTGGGGGCGCGGGAAGGCCGGGAAGAGTCCAGAGGTATCTGGAATGTAGGACGACGGGAGCAGCACAAGGAGAGGCACGGAGCGACCACCAGCTGCCCGGCTTTAACAGGTAAAAACCTGAAATAGTAACTGTAGTCGCCGGCCACTACAGCATATGGAAACCTCTCCCTGTCCCATGGCGAGTGGGAGGTGGGAGGTCCTTTTAACCTCTCTGTGTTTCCTGTTCCCCATTAGGGCAAAGAGACAACCTCCATATGCCGTCGTGGAAGGTGACTTGAGAAAGATTCCTTCCAATACATCACCCAAGACGTCAACAGAGAACTAGTAGCCAAGATCACAACGATGCTAGACATCACCCTGGCACAACATCCTGTCATAAACCTCCACCACCTGTATGATGACAAACATCTCAACAACCAAGGAGTCAGCCTTCTTGCCAAAGAACTTAAGGTACCGTAACACTAAATGATTTACCAACGATCACGACCAGCGATACGACCTGGCCGTGATCGTTGGTAAGTCATTGTGTGGTCGCTGGAGAGCTGTCACACAGACAGCTCTCCAGCGACCAACGATGCCGAGGTGCCCGGGTAACCAGGGTAAACATCAGGTTACTAAGCGCAGGGCCACGCTTAGTAACCCGATGTTTACCCTGGTTACCATTGTAAATGTAAAAAAAAAACACAACATACTCACATTCCGGTGTCTGTCACGTCCCCCGGCGTCAGCTCCCCGCACTGACTGCGCTGTGCTTTACGGCCGGCGCTCAGTCAGTGCGGGAAGCTGACGCCGGGGGACGTGACAGACACGGGAATGTATGTTGTGTTTTTTTTTTTTTTTTTTACATTTACAATGGTAACCAGGGTAAACATCGGGTTACTAAGCGTGGCCCTGCGCTTAGTAACCCGATGTTTACCCTGGTTACAAGTGAACACATCGCTGGATCGGCGTCATACACGCCGATCCAGCGATGACAGCGGGTGATCCAGCGACGAAATAAAGTTCTGGCCTTCTAGCTCCGAAAGGCTCCGACCAGCGTAGTCACAGCAGGATCCTGATCGCTGCTGCGTGTCAAAAACAACAAGACCGCTATCCAGGACGCTGCAACGTCACGGATCGCTATCGTTATCGTTCAAAAGTTGCTCAGTGTGAAGGTACCTTTAAAGACATTGTACTCAGAGTCCACAGTCCAAGAACCCATACAAACCGAAAACCTATAGAAAGAGCACCAACCAAAAATGGAATATGCTCAACTAACTGGAAACTGCAACCTGTATGCAAAACCAGTCTATGAGAGACACAAACCATGGAAGACACCACCCTCCCCACACAGAGTGAAAAAGGGCAGTGAGCTGGCAGAAATAAAGACCATGATCAGTTCCATATGCAAGAAACTCACGCGACTGGACCAATTGCCTACAACAAGGTCACCAGTCAGCAACCCAAGATGTCCTATGCAGGACAGCCCATTACAAGGTATACAGCTACACAATGTCAACCCTAATCATCGGTAGCTGGAACATCCAGGGCCTGAACACCTCAGCCGTCGGATACAAGACAAACGACCCAGACTTTAACCAAAGACTGAGACATTGATATACAGATCCTCCTTGAAACATGGACTAAGGCCAATAATGAATCCTATGTCCCCACCGGATACAGGGAATTCTCTGTCTCAGCCCTGAAAAATAAAAACATCAAACAGGGCTGGAGCTCAGGAGGAATATTAGTATGGTACAAAGAAGAGCTCCATGAACATATCAGAGCAGTGAAGAGAGGAGACAGCCACTTCTGGATAAGAAGAAGCCACTCCATCCTCACATCCGGGGCTGACATCTACCTCTGTGCAGTGTACGTAGCTCCTCCAGAGTCTCCATACTTCAACCCAGACAGCTTTGAGACCCTAAAGACTGAAGCTGCCCATTTCCAGACTCTTGGCAACGTTCTCATCTACGGAGACCTCAACGCAAGAATGGGAAGAGAAAGAGACTACCTGACCACTGATGGAAACCTCTATATACTTGAAGCAGATACCGACTGTGACAACCCAGTGCACACCGACAGGAACAGCTAAGATTGCACAGTTAATAAAAGCGGCAGAACGCTGTTGAACCTATGCCGAAGCCTTGGACTTCGTATCCTCAATGGCCGCACCAAGGGAGACTCACTGGGAAGACATACCCTAAACTCCCATGTGGGCAGCAGTGTGATAGTCTATGCCATCACAGATATGGACCCTGCAAATACTGGCGCCCTTATAGTCACCCCACAAAAACATCTGTCAGACCTTAAACAACTGCTCCTAAACATCAAATCCACAAAGAAATCACCCTCACAAACCCCGCAAAAGACCGGCCTCTTTAGCCTGCCACCATCCTTCAAATGGTCCAAGATGTCGGCCCCAAAATACAAAGATGCCATCAACAGACCAGAGATCAAGGAGAAGCTCCAATGCTTCCATAATAACGTGTATGAATTTAACCCAGAAGGAGTACACCTAGCGGTAAGAGACCTTAACAACATTCTATATGCCATGGCAGAAATGTCTGACCTGAAAAGAAGCATCAACAAGAGACCGAGTAAACAAAATCCCAACAACTGGTTCGACAAAGAATGCAAGACCATACGGAAGGCCCTAAGAATGGCCTCAAATAAATACAAAGAGACCCCAACTACCCCACTCTGAGAGAAGCCTACCACACCGTACAACGAAATTACAAAGCCATCCTCAGAAAGAAAAAGCAAAACGACATCTCTACCAAACTCCTCCAACTCCAAGATGCCCTTGAAGACAACAAATTTTGGGAACTGTGGAATCACCTTGGATCCAACCAGAAAAGCAACAGCCTCCACATCCAGAGCGGCAACATCTGGCTCCAGTACTTCAAGGACCTTTACAATAACATCCCAAGTGAAGACCTGAACCTGGCACAAAAAGAGCTTGTGAAAAAACTGAAAGATATGGAGGAAAAGTTCAAAGATTTCCAAAATCCTCTGGATACACCAATCACACTGACAGAAATAACAGAAAGGATCACAGACAAAAGGTAAAAAAAAGCCAGCGGTCCAGATGGGATCCTACCATAAATGCTAAAATACAGCCCTCCAGACATCCAGGCTGCGATAACAAAACTATTTAATATCGTACTGCAGGCCGGCTGCTTCCCCAAAAACTGGAACCAAGGAGGCCTCATAACCCCTATACACAAAAATGGGGACAAGTACGACCCAGCAAAGTACCGAGGGATATGTGTCAGCAGCAACCTGGGTAAACTCTTGAACTGCATCCTGAACAAGAGGATCCTCACCTTCCTCACCGAGCACAACGTCCTCAGCAAGAGCCAAGCAGGGTTCATGCCAAACCACCGCACCACCGACCACATCCACAATACATAGAACGGGAAGATATATGCTTGTTTTGTGGACTTCAAGAAGGCCTTCGACTCAGTGTGGCACCCAGGACTATTCCTAAAATTGCTGGGGAGCGGAATAGGAGGCAAAACATATGATGTCATCCGAAGCTCCTACACTGAGAACAGTTGCAGTGTGAAGGTCAACGGTAGGAGGACGGCCTATTTCCAACAGAGTCGAGAAGTGAGACAGGGCTGCAGCCTCAGTGCAATGCTCTTTAACATCTACATCAATGAGCTGGCAGTGGCCCTAGTGTCCTCCTCAGCACCAGGACTCACCCTCCATGACACCCAGGTGAAATTTCTGCTGTATGCAGATGACCTCGTGCTGTTATCACCAACTGAGAAAGGCCTCCGAGATCATCTGTAAATCCTAATGACCTTCAGCAGCACATGGGCACTGCCAATCAACGAGAAAAAAAACTAATATCATGGTGTTCCAGAAAAGAAAGCAGAAACCCACTGGCCATCCTACCTTTATGATAGACAACGGTCCTCTCTTACAGAAACCAACAGGTACACCTACCTGGGCCTAGAACTCAGCCAGTCAGGGAGCTTCAAGCAAGCCATAGAGTTACTAAAAGACAAGGCATCCAAAGCCTTCTATGCCATCAGAAGGCGTCTGTACCATCTCAAGGCACCAGTAACCATTTGGCTAAAAATCTTTGACTCCATCATTGCCCCAATCCTTCTATACGGTAGTGAGGTCTGGGGCCCAGTCTCATACCCACACTGGTCAAAGTGGGACGCTGGGCCGACAGAAATATTCCACCTAGAGTTCTGCAAGCATCTTCTCCAAATCCATCAAATAGCGCCTGCCGAGCAGAGCTGGGCAGATTCCCACTACACATCACAATAAAGAAGAAGGCACTGACATTCAAGGCTCATCTACAAAGTAACAGTCCCAGCTCCTACCATCACAAAGCCTTCCTACACCAGGAAGCCTCCCAAGAAAAAGTACCCAAAGCCAGTCTGACCAAGCCATCAACCTACATGGCCTGACAAAAGGTGAAATCCAGAAGATGGTACACAAAGTCAAAGAGGAATATCTCAGCATCTGGAGGAACGACAAACAAATCCAAGAAACTGACAATATACCAGAATCTACAGAGGGTGTACAAACTAGCCCCATATCTAGAGAAACTAGAAAACCCCAAAGATCGACAGATCCTGGGCCGGTACAGACTGAGCGCCCACAGCCTACTCATCGAATCCGGGCGGCACCGACAGAACTACAAGCCTCGAGAGAGCAGACTCTGCCAGCAGTGCCCCCAGGAGGCCGTGGAGGATGAGGCCCACTTCCTGCTGAGGTGCCCCAAATACTCCGCAGTGAGGGACACTCACTTCAAGAGACTGTCTGATCTCCTCCCAGACTTCACCTCCATGGAGGAGGAAGAGAAACTGCCGATAATACTGGGGGAAGAGGAAAGTGCAGTGGCCGTAGCAGCGGAATATGTCAGTGCCTGCCACAGACTAAGAGGAGCCTGATATGTCATGGACTCCCGTACCTCAACACTGGACATATCCCTATCCCCCGACTAAAGAGCCCGATATGTCATGGACGCCTATACCCCACCCTGGAAACATCCCCTATCCTCTAAAAGGAGTCTGATATATCCTGGACCTCTATATGCCTCCCTCCCCCACCCCCATATTTTTACCATATGCTTTGGCAGTGCTAACGTGTACTTAGTCCTGCCAATAAAGCTCATTTGAATTGAAGGAGAGAGGGGACAGAGGAGAAGGAAGGATAGAGAGGACACAAGAGGAGAAGGAAGGATAGAGAGAGCACAAGAGGAGAAGGAAGGAGAGAGAGGGCAGAGGCAGAGAAGGAAGCAGAGAGGGCAGAGGAGGAGAAGGAAGGAGAGAGAGGGCAGAGGAGGAGAAGGAAGCAGAGAGGGCAGAGGAGGAGAAGGAAGCAGAGGAGGAGAAGGAAGCAGAGAGGGCAGAGGAGGAGAAGGAAGCAGAGGAGGAGAAGGAAGCAGAGGAGGAGAAGGAAGCAGAGGAGGAGAAGGAAGCAGAGAGGGCAGAGGAGGAGAAGGAAGGAGAGAGGGGACAGAGGAGGAGAAGGAAGGAGAGAGAGGGCAGAGGAGGAGAAGGAAGGAGAGAGAGGGCAGAGGAGAAGGAAGGAAAGAGGGCAGAGGAGGAGAAGCAAGGAGAGAGGGCAGAGGAGGAGAAGCAAGGAGAGAGGGCAGAGGAGGAGAAGGAAGGAGGGCAGAGGAGGAGAAGGAAGTATAGAGATGGCAGAGGAGGAGAAGGAAGGAGGGCAGAGGAGGAGAAGGAAGCAGAGAGAGGGCAGAGGGGGAGAAGGAAGGAGAGAGAGAGGACAGAAAAGGAGAAGGAAGGAGAGAGGACAGAAAAGGAGAAGGAAGGAGAGAGAGGACTGAAAAGGAGAAGGAAGGAGAGAGAGAGGACAGAGGGGTAGAAGGAAGGGAAGGACAGAGATAAGTGCTCATACCAGGACTCCTTTGCCCTCTTCAGGATTGGGGTATTTCACTGTAGGAAACTCCGGATCCGGGTCCTTTTGCTCAGCGACAGCGAGTGGGGGACTGAAGCTGAAAGCCTGGAATGCAGACTGGACAAACTGGTGGCCTACGCCATGGACAGACGTGTGCACAAACTTCAGCTTTGACGTCTGGTTTATGTCTCTGAAACATAGAGACACAATCAGGACAAGAAATATGGCACAGAAAATATTTATACAGACATTTATACAGACAAAACAGCATCTATGGTAACAAGTAATGAGCAAAATAAAAGGCCATGTGCCCCAGAGCTTTTACATTTCGGTGATCAATGGGGGTCCGAACACTAGGACCCTCATTAGTCCTGGGAACAGTGACTTCCATGTATTATTCCCATGTTCTTTGTAATAAGGGTGGCTATACATTATGTGTAAGAGGCACCAGGCCACCATCTACATAGACGGAAGCCTCCTGACCCCTCTGCGGACAGATGTCGGGTGGGAGAATGATCAGGCAGGTGGATTGTAATGTGGAAGATTCTGTTCTTAAAGGAATTTTCTCCTTACAACTTTTGTAATTAATTCATCCTGGTGGTATTAGAAATAACAGCTGGTCCCCGGCATCCCGAGGTCCAGCACTGCGTCTCTGCTGCTGCTCCAGTGATTATGTGCAGGCTGATGACATCACGATAGCAGCGCTGCAGCCAATCACTGGGCTCAGCAGCTTGTACAGTCCTCCGCTTAGCCCAATGATAGGCTATACCACAGTTATCACGATGCCATCAGCCTGAACACAATCAACGAAGCAGCGATGCAGACCCCCAGCTGAAGCCAGAGTTTATCATTTATAACACAACCATGATTAATAGGTAGTAAGAAAAAAAATAGAAGGGGAAAACCCATTCAAGCAAGAAAAGTCACTGCCAGAAGTGCTGGCAGCAGCTTGTGCCCCTCTCCCTTTTAAGTACACATGCATGCTCTGCCATACTGAGCGTCCATGAGTAGGAGGGGTGGAGAGCCTTATTGCCTCTTATTATTAGAGTGTTTCCAGCTGAGCCCCCCTTACCTGTGGTAGCAATGTGTCTGTATGTCAGAAAAATAATCCTTGTTTATGGAGCAGTAGGGATCTTTAAGGAGGGGGCTGCCATCGATGAGAGCGTTGTCCCAGGCTTGAGGCCATGGCTCCAGATTCTCCTCGATGGCAAGAGCGATACCTTTGTCATGCGGAGGAATGATCTGAGCTCCGTTCTCCCAATAAACCTGATAAGACATAATGATACAACGTAGCGGGATGTATAGGAGGAGGGACAGGTCATCAACCGGACTCGTCTGCGGTGAGGGTACGGCTTTCCCTTCAAGTCTGAGCTGGTGGGTGAAGCCGTACTTGGCACCTGCAGAACTAATCGTGAGGGGACATTAGGGGCTTTGTGTAGGCAGAGCGGGGCTACATTTACAGCTACACTGCTCAGTACATAGAGACAGGAGAATGGGAATCTCTCATATTTCCGTGCCCTTATAGCAGCCAGTCTCCCCCCACCAGCTCAGAGACAACTGAAAATCAGAGACAAAGACTGCAGAGCAGAAAGCTGGTGACAAATGCAGGATACAGGCCAGGTAATGGGCAGAGTCCACAAGTACACACAAGACAGTCACCCGAGATTACAAGTACGCCTTAAGGTGGCCAGAAAACTAAAGATATTTTTAACCAATTACTCATTGGGCCAATAGCTACTCATCCCAAATCCCCCATAAATATAATAATAGTCTAAAATAATATTTTTTTATTTTTATAGTGCTAACATATTCAGCAGCGCTTTACAGTTTGCACACATTATAAACACTGCTGAGCGTGCATGTGTTCTCACTAGGGAGAAGGTCAAAGGAACGGCCAGGAAGGAAGAGCGGGAATGTTATAATCCAACAGGCCCAATCCCCCTCAACCACTGATATCCAGCACTGAGGGAGAGTGCGGACCCCCCAGGAAATAATGTAATGGGCAATGATTAAATGATTAGAGATGGGAGTGGAGCGCACAGTGTCCGCAGCACCGGGGAGAGGACGTCACACAGGAGCTGTATGGGAGGGTAAAGCAGAGCGGTGCGGACACACTGCAGCCTGTGCAGGGAACAGCACTGGGAATTCACAAAAAAATAAAACAACATTTTTTTTACCTCTGTCAAAAAGGTGCCCGTAACGCTAACCCACTGGAAACACCATTATGCAGGCTGTGGATATTTGCCCCCATGTAGAATACAATAGATAAACCGTAGACAGGAACGAATGATTGTGTCCTTCCTCCGGACATAAGCCAGGGTGTAGAGAAACTCTGCTCCTACCTTGTATCCATTGTCCTGCTTGGGATTGTGGGAGGCAGTCACCATAATCCCTGCACACAGATTAAGATGAATCACGGTATACGGCTAGAAAAGGAAAGAAATAGTTACCAGACTATACAGCGAGAACTAAAAGGGAATCTGTCAGCAGGTTTTTGATATCTCATCCGAGAGCAGCATGATGTAGGGACAGAGACCCTGATTCCAGTGATGCATCGCTTAGTTCACTGAGTGCAGCAGTTGTGACACAATCAGAGTTCTTAGATGTAGCAGAGCTCTGAAAGGTGATGCCGCCCTCACATCTTTCTGTGTGGTCAGACCGGGTCTCACATTGGCACCAGTCTGGGCAGTAATAATCTCCTGACGATAAAACACTCATTGTATTGAAACAGCAGCACACAGCCTAATGAGTTACACATCGCTGAAATCAGTGTCTCGGCCCCTGCATCATGCTGCCCTCATACTACAAAGCAAAAACCTGACAGATAATATCAGCAGGACACAAGACATTCATAGATATTATATTACAGCCATTCTCCGGTAAGAGGAGTGTGGAGCTCGCACCTCCATATATCAGGTCCTTTTCCACCTTCTGCCAGCACTGGCGCTCTCCTTCCAGCTATCCTGCTCCCGTCACAGCACTGTAAACGCCTACGAGCAGCACCCCCTGGTGGGCGCAGGGCCCCCTCGCCAGTCTGTCACCTGCTGGTTTTATCGGTTCCTCATATTACGTAATATACTGCCCATAGTCAGGTCTGCCATTGCCAGCATCGCCAGGTGCAGAGAGCGCCACCACATACACGGCAAACAGAACTTAAAGGGAACCTGTCACCGGTTTTGTCCTACATCAACTAAAACAGAGTTGATGCCATGGGCTGCGGAGCTCACTGATTGGCTGCACATGTGACGTCAGCGCTGCAGACAAACACTGGGAGCAGCGGCACAGACTCCGCGCTGCACCCAGGGAGGTGGAGTAAAACAACAAGAGCTTTTTTTTTTTTTTTTTTTAACCCAGAAAACCCCTTTAATTGATATTAGTGGGAGGCCCAGAGGTCAGATCCCCCCCGATCATAAAGTGATGACATCCTAGTCCGAAGACATCGCTATAGAAGATGTGAACGTGCCTTTAAAAGGAACTTACCACGAATGGTGTCGGCGTGATCCCGGAGAAGAGGTAGACTGGGATGCCCCGACTGACAAAGATGGTGGCAGCGAGTCTCGCAAACCTGGAGAAATAAAGGGTTAAATTCAGTCTCAGACGACCCGAGCCGACTCATACCGCACCGCGTGATAACAACGCCTGCAAAGGGGGCGTCCAGTCCACAAGACGAGGGCTGGGGGGAGATTATATATATTAGATTAAAGGGATAAAAACATACAAATCAAAGACACAGAGTCAGAAAAGCTTTAACAAATCCAACAAAAAGGTATAAGAGCCATGTGCAAGCGACCGTCCACACTGACCCAGGGGGCAACAAAACGAGAACATCCCCTGCACTAAGGAAATAGGCAGCAATAGTGCATGTGAGGCCGTGTTCACACACTGAGGTCCTGCTGATTTTTTTTGCAAATTTTAAGCTGCGTTTTACAGAACGAGCAAAAGCTCGGAGATCTCAGAAATCTCATGCACATCGGGGGTTTTTGACTGAACTGCGGCTCTTTTTAAGCTGCGTCTTTACTACTAACAGAGCAGATTTCATTCATTTATTTAATCCATATGTTAAACTTAAAAAAAAAAAATGCCAGAATAGTTTTTTTATGGTCACCTCACTTCCCCATAGACTTAAATGAAAAGAGATCAAAATATTTTATGGACAGTAAAATAACATCAATTCTATCAGCAAAAAAAAAAAACCAAAAAACCAAAAACCCCCACACTGTCACACAGCTCCAAGGGGACCAGAAAAGCGTTAGAAGTTGTTATTGCCATATTGGGGGCATAACTTGTTTTTAAAGGGAAGGTGCGTGTTTTAATATTGTAAAAAAAAAAACCTCTTTAATTCCTTATTTTTATAAGTTATTTTCAAGTGCACAGTATTTATTGTTTTTTTTTTATTCATTTTTTTTTCTGCCACTGGGCGCCGCCATTATCATTTGCAGGACTGTAAGTGTAGCTGCAGGACACTTACAGTCTTGACATACGGCAGCCCTGGACATAGAGATCTGTAGTCGGGAGGCGACCCCATGGCTAGTAATGCATTATAAGCTCAGCTGCTCTGATGTGGCCACGCCCCCTGGGCGGACTCCACATCACAGCAGAGGCAGGAGATCGGCGCCATCTTGCTTCAGCCTACAGTGGAGTGTACCTGACTGTGTGTTCACTGTGACTGAGCTGTGCTGTTCGAGGGGCAGCAACATCTGTCTCCCCTCACACTCAGCGGCCATTCCCTGTCCTCTGCTGCCTGGTGTGTGGCTGAATCTCTAGAATCGCTAGAGAGGGTGAAGTGCTGCGGTCTGATGTTCTCTTATCAGGAGCTGCAGAGAGGTAACAGAGGGGGATGGGGGAAGCTCTGTGCTGCTCCGACCTCTCACTGCAGCTCCTCACAGGACATCAGACCGTGCATCTATCACTATACTGTGCTGAGCCATGTATCTAATCCTCTCCTGTGTGATAGTGTCTGCTGAGCCATGTATCTAATCCTATCCTGTGCTGACCTGTGTATCTAATCCTGTGGAATACTGACTGCTGAGCCGTGTATCTAATCCTCTCCTGTGTGATAGTGTCTGGTGAGCCGTGTATATAATCCTATCCTGTGCTGACCTGTGTATCTAATCCTGTGGAATACTGTCTGCTGAGCCGTGTATCTAATTCTCTCCTGTGTAATACTGTCTGCTGAGCCGTGTATCTAATCCTCTCCTGTGTGATACTGTCTGCTGAGCCGTGTATCTAATCCTCTCCTGTGTGATACTGTCTGGTGAACAGTGTATCTAATCCACTTCTATGCACTCCTCTCCCCCCTGCATGTCTTTCCCCATTGCACACACAACTCAATGCGTGCGATAACAGGAGCTGCGGGCGTCATGCTGTATTATGGCATTATGCGAGATCTATATGACGGTATTATGTGATCTGCATGGTGGTATTATGCTTGATCAGTATTGTGAGAATTATATGGTGGTATTGTGTGTGATCTATATGGCGGTATTATGTGAGAACACTGGCGGTATTGTGTGTGATCTATATGGCGGTATTATGTGAGAACACTATGGCAGTATTGTGTGTGATCTATATGGCGGTATTATGTGAGAACACTATGGCAGTATTGTGTGTGATCTATATGGCGGTATTATGTGAGAACACTATGGCAGTATTATGTGTGATCTATTTGGCGGTATTATGTGAGAACACTATGGCAGTATTATGTGTGATCTATATGGCGGTACTATGTGAGAACACTATGGCAGTATTATGTGTGATCTATATGGCGGTACTATGTGAGAACACTATGGCAGTATTATGTGTGATCTATATGGCGGTACTATGTGAGAACACTATGGCAGTATTATGTGTGATCTATATGGCGGTACTATGTGAGAACACTATGGCAGTATTATGTGTGATCTATATGGCGGTACTATGTGAGAACACTATGGCAGTATTATGTGTGATCTATATGGCGGTACTATGTGAGAACACTATGGCAGTATTATGTGTGATCTATATGGCGGTACTATGTGAGAACACTATGGCAGTATTATGTGTGATCTATATGGCGGTACTATGTGAGAACACTATGGCAGTATTATGTGTGATCTATATGGCGGTACTATGTGAGAACACTATGGCAGTATTATGTGTGATCTAAATGGCGGTACTATGTGAGAACACTATGGCAGTATTATGTGTGATCTAAATGGCGGTATTATGTGAGAACACTATGGCAGTATTATGTGTGATCTATATGGCGGTATTATGTGAGAACACTATGGCAGTATTATGTGTGATCTAAATGGCGGTATTATGTGAGAACACTATGGCAGTATTATGTGTGATCTAAATGGCGGTATTATGTGAGAACACTATGGCAGTATTATGTGTGATCTATATGGCGGTATTATGTGAGAACACTATGGCAGTATTATGTGTGATCTATATGGCGGTATTATGTGAGAACACTATGGCAGTATTATGTGTGATCTATATGGCGGTATTATGTGAGAACACTATGGCAGTATTATGTGTGATCTATATGGCGGTATTATGTGAGAACACTATGGCAGTATTATGTGTGATCTATATGGCGGTATTATGTGAGAACACTATGGCAGTATTATGTGTGATCTATATGGCGGTATTATGTGAGAACACTATGGCAGTATTATGTGTGATCTATATGGCGGTATTATGTGAGAACACTATGGCAGTATTATGTGTGATCTATATGGCGGTATTATGTGAGAACACTATGGCAGTATTATGTGTGATCTATATGGCGGTATTATGTGAGAACACTATGGCAGTATTATGTGTGATCTATATGGCGGTATTATGTGAGAACACTATGGCAGTATTATGTGTGATCTATATGGCGGTATTATGTGAGAACACTATGGCAGTATTATGTGTGATCTATATGGCGGTATTATGTGAGAACACTATGGCATTATGTGTGATCTATATGGCAGTATGTGAGAACACTGGCGGTATTATGTGTGATCTATATGGTGGTATTATGTGAGAACTGTATGACAGTATTGTGTGATCTATTTGATAGTATTGTATGTGATCTATATGGCGGTATTATGTGAGAACACTATGGCAGTATTATCTTCAGAAAGCGGACCCATTCTATGGTGGTTCTGGCTGAGCACCTGCACGCGGGTCTGGGGTCATAGAGGGGGCAGCATGACCTCCAGTTAGGTGTAGTCAGGGGAAGGCTGGTGAGGCGGCTGAAGAGAGGCGTCTCATTTTTATCGTTACTATATGGCTACATTTCCTTCCCAGCGTCACCCCAGACTGCGCCTGTCGCCTCGCTTTTACACATCGCCAGAACAGGATGGAGAAGACAGGACCTGAGGAGGGGAATGGGGTCTGCATGCAAAGTCTGGATCAGACCAGGCCATCAATCCGCAGAAATGTTTCCTGGATTTCTGTGGAGCAAACAAGCAGATGGTCCATCCATGAGTATAAAAGACAGCGCTCTATGTACAATCCCTGGCTGCTCCGCACACCGAACAGGGGGCCCCCATAGACCAGCACACTGCTCTCCTGAAATACTCTGTGCTGCTGTCACCCTGCTCCCTCCACCACATATCTCCCAGAATCCTTGCTGCCTGCCATCCTCGGTGACCGTCTACTTGTCAGTATAAGGCTGCTTTCACACTAGCATCGATACGGGCCCGTCGCAGTGTGTCGTACCGACGTATGCTGTGAAAGAAATGTCCGACGTGGGCAGCGGAAGCAGTCTTACGACGCTTCCGCTGCCCCATTGTTAGGTCTGGGCATGAGGGGGCGGAGTTTCGGCCGTGCATGCGCAGTCGAAAATGGTGGACTCAACGCACAAACGTTACATGTAACTTTTTTTGTGGCGGCGGTCCACCAAAACATGACGCAACCGTCGCACGACAGTTGCGACGTGTGGCAATACGTCGCAATGCGTCGGTAATGTTAGTCTATGGGGAAAAAACGCATCCTGCAGACAACTTTGCAGGATGCGTTTTTTCTTCTGAACGACGCATTGCAACGTACAGCCAACAACGCTAGTGTGAAAGTAGCCTAAGGCTGCCGTCCACTATCAGTATTTGGTCAGTATTTTACCTCAGTATTTGTAAGCCAAAACCAGGAGTGGGTGATAAATACAGAAGTGGTGCATGTGTTTCTATTATACTTTTCCTCTAATTGTTCCACTCCTGGTTTTGGCTTACAAATACTGAGGTAAAATACTGACCATACTCTGCAGTCACCAACAAAATGGCTGCTCACTGGGTTCCTGAATCTCATCCTCTCTAATCCCTTAGCAAACACCCAGAAGGGGAGGAGAGGAGACATCACACACGTCAGCAGACTCCGCCCATAATTACTGCAGTGCAGTAATGTGAGCTATTAGTACACTAGGTTTTTCTGAAATTTCAGCAGCTGCTCCCCCTAGTGTTGAAAAGTGGAAATTCCAAAACTTTTCAAATTATTTTTCATATTTTACTAAATTATAAACAAATGATAATATTTTTTAAGAAAATGTAATCATTAATTCTTTACATTTTTACAATTTCTGAAAAAAAAATTTTTTTGATGGCACCTTCCCTTTAACCCCTTAATCCCATATGACGTACTATCCCGTCCAGGTGACCTGGGACTTAATTCCCATGGACGGGATAGTACGTCATATGCGATCGGCCGCGCTCACGGGGGGAGCGCGGCCGATCGCGGCCGGGTGTCAGCTGCCTATCGCAGCTGACATCCGGCACTATGTGCCAGGAGCGGTCACGGACCGCTCCCGGCACATTAACCCCCGGCACACCGCGATCAAAGATGATCGCGGTGTGCCGGCGGTGCAGGGAAGCATCGCGCAGGGAGGGGGCTCCCTGCGGGCTTCCCTGAGACGATCGGTACACGGTGATGTGCTCACCGTGTACCGAGCGTCTTCTCCCTGCAGTCCCCGGATCCAAAATGGCCGCCGGGCTGCATCCGGGTCCTGCAGGGAGCACTTCCGGGTCAGGATCAGGCTGCAGCTGCAGCTCTAATCCTGCCCGGCTGTATGTTAGATCACCGATCTAACAGAGTGCTGTGCACACTGTCAGATCGGTGATCTGTGATGTCCCCCCCTGGGACAAAGTGAAAAAGTAAAAAAAAAAATTTCCACACTTGTAAAAAAAAAAATAAAAAAAAAATTCCTAAATAAAGCAGAAAAAAAAAAATATTATTCCCATAAATACATTTCTTTACATAAAAAAAAACAAAAAAACAATAAAAGTACACATATTTAGTATCGCCGCGTCCGTAACGACCCGACCTATAAAACTGGCCCACTAGTTAACCCCTTCAGTGAACACCGTAAGAAAAAAAAAAAAAAAACGAGCCAAAAAACAACGCTTTATTATCATAACGCTGAACAAAGAGTGGAATAACACGCGATCAAAAAGACGGATATAAATAACCATGTTACCTCTGAAAACGTCATCTTGTCCCGCAAAAAACGAGCCGCCATATAGCATCATAACCAAAAAAATAAAAAAGTTATAGTCCTCTGAATAAAGCGATGCCAAAATAATTATTTTTTCTATAAAATAGCTTTTATCGTATAAAAGCGCCAAAACATAAAAAAAATGATATAAATGAGGTGTCGCTGTAATCGTACTGACCCGAAGAATAAAACTGCTTCATCAATTTTACCAAACGCGGAACGGTATAAACGCCTCCCCCAAAAGAAATTCATGAATAGCTGGTTTTTGGTCATTCTGCCTCACAAAAAAATCGGAATAAAAAGCGATCAAAAACTGTCACGTGTCCGAAAATGTAACCGATAAAAACGTCAACTCGTCCCGCAAAAAACAAGACCTCACATGACTCTGTGGACCAAAATATGGAAAAATTATAGGTCTCAAAATGTGGAGACGCAAAAACTTTTTTGCTATAAAAAGCGTCTTTTAGTGTGTGACGGCTGCCAATCATAAAAATCCGCTAAAAAACTCGCTATAAAAGTAAATCAAACCCCCCTTCATCACCCCCTTAGTTAGGCTAGGTTCACATTGCGTTAATGGGTTAACGCTAACGGACAGCGTTGCACGGCGAAAATGTCACAATTAACGCCGTGCAACGGGTCCGTTAGCACAACCATTGACAGCAATGTGATTTTCAGGTGTAGCGCATCGCTAGAGCGTGCCATTTTCGGCTCGCGCTAGCAAGGTGCCATTCTTTTGTGGCGCGCCTCAGACGCTGCTTGCAGCGTCCGCGGCGCGCCCGAGGTCCGATCCCCGATCTTCCAGAGCGGGGACGTTAACGCGACCACTAAACACGACACCTAAAAAGACATTGTGTTAGCGCAATCCGCTAGTGCTAAACGGATTTCCCTAACGCAATGTGAACCTAGCCTTAGGGAAAAATAATAAAATTAAAAAAAATGTATTTATTTCCATTTTCCGGTTAGGGTTAGGGTTAGGGCTAGGGTTGGGGCTAGGGTTAGGGTTTGGATTACATTTACGGTTGGGATTAGGGTTGGGATTAGAATTAGGGGTGTGTCTGGGTTAGGTGTGTGGTTAGGGTTACAGTTGGGATTAGGGTTAGTGGTGCGTTTGGATTAGGGTTTCATTTATAATTGGGGGGTTTCCACTGTTTAGACACATCAGGGGCTCTCCAAACGCGACATGGCGTCCGATCTCAATTCCAGCCAATTCTGCATTGAAAAAGTAAAACAGTGCTCCTTCACTTCCGAGCTCTCCCGTGCGCCCAAACAGGGGTTTACCCCAACATATGGGGTATCAGCTTACTCGAGACAAATTGGACAACAACTTTTTGGGTCCAAGTTCTCTTGTTATCCTTGGGAAAATAAAAATTTGGGGGGCTAAAAATCATTTTTGTGGGAAAAAAAAGGATTTTTATTTTCACGGCTCTGCGTTGTAAACTGTAGTGAAACACTTGGGGGTTCAAAGTTTTCACAACACATCTAGATAAGTTCCATGGGAGGTCTAGTTTCCAATATGGGGTCACTTGTGGGTGGTTTCTACTGTTTGGGTACATCAGGGGCTCTGCAAATGCAACGTGACGCCTGCAGACCAATCCATCTAAGTCTGCATTCCAAATGGCGCTCCTTCCCTTCCGAGCTCTGCCATGAGCCCAAACAGTGGTTCCCCCCCACATATGGGGTATCAGCGTACTCAGGACAAATTGAACAACAACTTTTGGGGTCCAATTTATTCTGTTACCCTTGTAAAAATACAAAGCTGGGGGCTAAAAAATCATTTTTGTGAAAAAAAAAAGAATTTTTATTTTCACGGGTCTGCGTTATAAACTGTAGTGAAACACTTAGGGGTTCAAAGTTCTCACAACACATCTAGATAAGTTCCATGGGAGGTCTAGTTTCTAATATGGGGTCACTTGTGGGGGGTTTGTACTGTTTGGGTACATCAGGGGCTCTGCAAATGCAACGTGACTCCTGCAGACCAATCCATCTAAGTCTGCATTCCAAATGGCGCTCCTTCCCTTCCGAGCTCTGCCATGCGCCCAAACAGTGGTTCCCCCCCACATATGGGGTATCAGCGTACTCAGGACAAATTGGACAACAACTTTTGGGGTCCAATTTATTATGTTACCCTTGTGAAAATACAAAACTGGGGGCTAAAAAATTTTTGCGAAAAAAAAATAAATTTATTTTAACAGCTCTGCGTTATAAACTGTAGTGAAACACTTGGGGGTTCAAAGCTCTCAAAACACATCTAGATAAGTTCCTTAGAGGGTCTAGTTTCCAAAATGGTGTCACTTGTGGGGGTTTTTAATGTTTAGGCACATCAGGGGCTCTCCAAACCAACATGGCGTCCCATCTTAATTCCAGTCAATTTTGCATTGAAAAGTCAAATGGCGCTCCTTCCCTTCCGAGCTCTGCTATGCACCCAAAAAGTGGTTTACCCCCACATATGGGGTATCGTCGCACTCAGGACAAATTGCACAACAATTTTTGTGGTCTAATTTCTTCTCTTACCCTTGGGAAAATAAAAAATTGGGGGCGAAAAGATCATTTTTGTGAAAAAATAAGATTTTTTATTTTTACGGCTCTGCATTATAAACTTCTGTGAAGCACTTGTTGGGTCAAAGTGCTCACCACACATCTAGATAAGTTCCTTAAGGGGTCTACTTTTCAAAATGGTGTCACTTGTGAGGGGTTCCAATGTTTAGGCACATCAGGGGCTCTCCAAACGCAACATGGCGTCCCATCTCAATTCCAGTCAATTTTGCATTGAAAAGTCAAATGGCGCTCCTTTCCTTCCGAGCTCTGCCATGCGCCCAAACAGTGGTTTACCCCCACATATGGGGTATCGTCGCACTCAGGACAAATTGCACAACAACTTTTGTGGTCTAATTTCTTCTCTTACCCTTGGGAAAATAAAAAATTGGTGGCGAAAAGATTATTTTTGTGAAAAAATATGATTTTTTATTTTTACGGCTCTGCATTATAAACTTCTGTGAAGCACTTGTTGGGTCAAAGTGCTCACCACACCTCTAGATAAGTTCCTTAAGGGGTCTACTTTCCAAAATGGTGTCACTTGTGGGGATTTCAATGTTTAGGCACATCAGGGGCTCTCCAAACGCAACATGGCATCCCATCTCAATTCCAGTCAATTTTGCATTGAAAAGTAAAATGGCGCTCCTTCCCTTCCGAGCTCTGCCATACGCCCAAACAATGGTTTACACCCATATACGGGGTATCAGCGTACTCAGGACAAATTGGCCAACAATTTTTGAGGTTCAATTTCTTCTCTTACTCTTGGGAAAATAAAAAATTGGGGGCGAAAAGATCATTTTTGTGAAAAAATATGATTTTTTATTTTTACGGCTCTGCATTATAAACTTCTGTGAAGCAATTGGTGGGTCAAAGTGGTCACCACACATCTAGATAAGTTCCTTAGGGTGTCTACTTTCCAAAATGGTGTCACTTGTGGGGGGTTTCAATGTTTAGGCACATCAGTGGCTCTCCAAACGCAACATGGTGTCCCATCTCAATTCCTGTCAATTTTGCATTTAAAAGTCAAATGGCGCTCCTTCCCTTCCGAGCTCTGCCATGCGCCCAAACAGTGGTTTACCCCCACATATGGGGTATCAGCGTACTCAGTACAGATTGTACAACAATGTTTGGCATCCATTTTATCCTGTTACCCTTGGTAAAATAAAACAAATTGGAGCTGAAATAAATTTTGTGTGAAAAAAAGTTAAATATTCATTTTTATTTAAACATTCCAAAAATTCCTGTGAAACCCCTGAAGGGTTAATAAACTTCTTGAATGTGGTTTTGAGCACCTTGAGGGGTGCAGTTTTTAGAATGGTGTCACACTTGGGTATTTTCTATCATATAGACCCCTCAAAATGACATCAAATGAGATGTGGTCCCTAAAAAAAAATGGTGTTGTAAAAATGAGAAATTGCTGGTCAACTTTGAACCCTTATAACTCCCTAACAAAAAAAAATTTTGGTTCCAAAATTGTGCTGATGTAAAGGAGACATGTGGGAAATGTTACTTATTAAGTATTTTGCGTGACATATCTCTGTGATTTAAGGGCATAAAAATTTAAAGTTGGAAAATTGCGAAATTTTCAAAATTTTCGCCAAATTTCCGTTTTTTTCACAAATAAACGCAAGTTATATCGAATAAATGTTACTACTAAAATGAAGTACAATATGTCACGAGAAAACAATGTCAGAATCGCCAAGATCCGTTGAAGCGTTCCAGAGTTATAACCTCATAAAGGGACAGTGGTCAGAATTGTAAAAATTGGCCCGGTCATTAACGTGCAAACCACCCTCGGGGCTTAAGGGGTTAAATACGGTAGTCTGTTTTGCATGTGTTGTTATAAATACAATCATTTTTTGCGTTACATTTAGTGACCCCTCTTTTTCAGCATGGATCTAGTTTCTCATCCCCTGTGTGCCCGCATGCTTTGTGTGACCCTTTGCCCTCTTGGCACTGACCTCCTTTCTTCCTTATCCCTATTGAGAACGGAAAACTGAATGCCGTTAAACCAGAACCCAGAAGACAACGGTGACATTGTGCTTCTTCACAACCTATACAGACTTATCATTTTCTTCCTCTTTCTACTTTTCGGTGTCTTATACGTAAAAGTGAATGGTCACATTCAGAACTACAACTCGCAGAGCTACATTCACCACAAAATAAAAATGTGATGAAAAAGAAAAACAAGAATTGGCTCCAATGAGCCGGAGTCAGCATAGGACTAAACCGAGGACTGTCCAGGGTTACTGTCTTCTGACCTATGACCTGCAGCCATTCCACCTTGCAGCACAGGCCCCACAGGGAGACGAGCGACTGCCTCCTGCGGCACAGGCCCCATGGGGAGACGAGCGACTGCCTCCTGCGGCACAGGCCCCACGGGGAGACGAGCGGCTGCCTCCTGCGGCACAGGCCCCACGGGGAGACGAGCGGCTGCCTCCTGCGGCACAGGCCCCACAGGGAGACGAGCGGCTGCCTCCTGCGGCACAGGCCCCACAGGGAGACGAGCGGCTGCCTCCTGCGGCACAGGCCCCACAGGGAGACGAGCGGCTGCCTCCTGCGGCACAGGCCCCACAGGGAGACGAGCGGCTGCCTCCTGCGGCACAGGGCCCACGGGGAGACGAGCGGCTGCCTCCTGCGGCACAGGGCCCACGGGGAGACGAGCGGCTGCCTCCTGCGGCACAGGCCCCACGGGGAGACGAGCGGCTGCCTCCTGCGGCACAGGCCCCATGGGGAGAAGAGCGGCTGCCTCCTGCGGCCCAGGACCCACAGGGAGACGAGCGGCTGCCTCCTGCGGCACAGGACCCACAGGGAGAAGAGCGGCTGCCTCCTGCGACACTATCTGACCTGTGGTTCTGGTAATGTACATGGTGACCAATGTGACATGCCTCTTACTGCTGCCTCCACTTGCTGGGTGAGCGCGGGCATCATAGCCAATCACTACTCCTCTGTTCTTCAGGTCACTGATGTTCTTCTCCAGGTATCTGCAGAAACCCTAAGGAAAAAAATAAAAAAACAAGAAATCTATTAGATTGCTCCTAAACAGCGCCTTCACCAGAAGTGGTGGAGGTTTCCGTCATGTGGGAGTTTCTTCTAATGACCTGAGCCCGCCTTCTTTACCCCATAAAATGAGGATGGGGAGCGGTGTACAGCCAGAACGTACATATGTGGGAACAGGAGTCCAATCCAAGAGGAGGCAGCAGGCCGTGTCTCTAGTGCCCCCTACAGGAAGCAGATGAACTACAAGACCCTGTGAGGAAAATCAGCACACGACTGAGGGTAATCAGCTAAATCAGGGTCTTCTCCAAAAGAGAAAGACCTCCATCCGGAGGCAGCGGCTTCATGGCTACCTCGCTCATCACTGCAGAGTGGCACGCTCCAAAGGAGACACTTTACTCTTCAGACCTCGGTCGAAAGCCTCTCACCTCATCTCCCAGTACCCGGCCCCCCACCAACAAGGGGCAACAAACCAAAGAATGTTTGCAGCAGATTTTAGTCTTTTCTTTTTCGAGAAGACTCATTATAGGGCTGACGGTGACTTAAATGGAACCTGTCACAAGAAAAAAGTTTATTAACCGGCTCACCACTCTGAGAATACAGAACGTCGGCTGTTACCGATCCCCAAACTATACTGGGGCCGGCTGTCAGCCTCCACCGTGTACATTCAGTGCGCTGACTGACACCCGCTCTATACTGGGGCCGGCTGTCAGCCTCCACCGTGTACACTCAGTGCGCTGACTGACACCCGCTCTATACTGGGGCCGGCTGTCAGCCTCCACCGTGTACACTCAGTGCGCTGACTGACACCCGCTCTATACTGGGGCCGGCTGTCAGCCTCCACCGTGTACATTCAGTGCGCTGACTGACACCCGCTCTATACTGGGGCCGGCTGTCAGCCTCCACCGTGTACACTCAGTGCGCTGACTGACACCCGCTCTATACTGGGGCCGGCTGTCAGCCTCCACCGTGTACACTCAGTGCGCTGACTGACACCCGCTCTATACTGGGGCCGGCTGTCAGCCTCCACCGTGTACACCCAGTGCGCTGACTGACACCCGCTCTATACTGGGGCCGGCTGTCAGCCTCCACCGTGTACACCCAGTGCGCTGACTGACACCCGCTCTATACTGGGGCCGGCTGTCAGCCTCCACCGTGTACACTCAGTGCGCTGACTGACACCCGCTCTATACTGGGGCCGGCTGTCAGCCTCCACCGTGTACACTCAGTGCGCTGACTGACACCCGCTCTATACTGGGGCCGGCTGTCAGCCTCCACCGTGTACACCCAGTGCGCTGACTGACACCCGCTCTATACTGGGGCCGGCTGTCAGCCTCCACCGTGTACACTCAGTGCGCTGACTGACACCCGCTCTATACTGGGGCCGGCTGTCAGCCTCCACCGTGTACACTCAGTGCGCTGACTGACACCCGCTCTATACTGGGGTCGGCTGTCAGCCTCCACCGTGTACATTCAGTGCGCTGACTGACACCCGCTCTATACTGGGGCCGGCTGTCAGCCTCCACCGTGTACACCCAGTGCGCTGACTGACACCCGCTCTATACTGGGGCCGGCTGTCAGCCTCCACCGTGTACACTCAGTGTGCTGACTGACACCCGCTCTATACTGGGGCCGGCTGTCAGCCTCCACCGTGTACACTCAGTGCGCTGACTGACACCCGCTCTATACTGGGGCCGGCTGTCAGCCTCCACCGTGTACACTCAGTGCGCTGACTGACACCCGCTCTATACTGGGGCCGGCTGTCAGCCTCCACCGTGTACACTCAGTGCGCTGACTGACACCCGCTCTATACTGGGGCCGGCTGTCAGCCTCCACCGTGTACACTCAGTGCGCTGACTGACACCCGCTCTATACTGGGGCCGGCTGTCAGCCTCCACCGTGTACACTCAGTGCGCTGACTGACACCCGCTCTATACTGGGGCCGGCTGTCAGCCTCCACCGTGTACATTCAGTGCGCTGACTGACACCCGCTCTATACTGGGGCCGGCTGTCAGCCTCCACCGTGTACATTCAGTGCGCTGACTGACACCCGCTCTATACTGGGGCCGGCTGTCAGCCTCCACCGTGTACACCCAGTGCGCTGACTGACACCCGCTCTATACTGGGGCCGGCTGTCAGCCTCCACCGTGTACACCCAGTGCGCTGACTGACACCCGCTCTATACTGGGGCCGGCTGCCAGCCTCCACCGTGTACACCCAGTGCGCTGACTGACACCCGCTCTATACTGGGGCCGGCTGTCAGCCTCCACCGTGTACACTCAGTGCGCTGACTGACACCCGCTCTATACTGGGGCCGGCTGCCAGCCTCCACCGTGTACACCCAGTGCGCTGACTGACACCCGCTCTATACTGGGGCCGGCTGTCAGCCTCCACCATGTACACTCAGTGCGCTGACTGACCCTGTGCCGCTGCCACCCCGTGACTGAAACCAGAACGCTGCCGGGAAGAATAAAGATCATTTCCTCCCCGCAGCGTTCAGCAAAGTGCAGGTGTCAGGCAGGTTAGTGGCTATATTAACCTGCAGATTAACCCCATATTTGCAGGTTAGTAGCATTTTTTCTGGTGACCGATTCCCTTTAAATGGTGTCTGCCTCTAGGTGGCACTAAAGAGGCAGGTTTCTTTTACTTAGCCAATTTGCATACCTTCTTCCCAGAAGGCATTGCCCAGCCTATAAGTCTCCCTGACCCCGCTGGCGCTCGCCAGGAGAAACTTTAGACCTACTGACACCATCCACCTTCCTCGGCAGTATACACTTTTGACCTATTCTCTAGTTTACTTAAGGGCTCAAAAACACTTTGATATATTTAATAAATTACCGTTTAGAAGTGAGCAAAGATAGAGACACAACTAGCACAGAACAGCAGAGCTCTGCTACATCCAGAACCAGACACCAGATCCTGGGGGCGAAATGCAAAGAGCCGGGCGGCCTGAACATTATTGTGAATCTACGGCAGAAGAGAGCAGGGCGCACCCCCCTCCCCCCCCATACACACACACACGTGGCGACGAGCAGGGAGCGCACCCCCCTCCACACGTTGCGACGAGCAGGGAGCGCACCCCCCCTACACGTGGCGACGAGCAGGGAGCGCAACACCCCCATACACACGCAGCAATGAGCAGGGAGCGCACCCCACACATACACATGCGGCAATGAGCATGGTGCGCACCCCACACATACACACGGCAATGAGCATGGTGGGCACCCCACACATACACACGCAGCAATGAGCAGGGAGCGCACCCCACACATACACACGCTGCAATGAGCAGGGTGCGCACCCCACACATACACACGCTGCAATGAGCAGGGTGCGCACCCCACACATACACACGCGGCAATGAGCAGGGAGCGCACCCCACACATACACACGCGGCAATGAGCAGGGAGAGAACCCCCCCACATACGTAGTGAGCACAGCCTTAGCTGTAATATACAAGTTACATGAAGGGTTTCATGTCATTAGTTCTTGCCCAAGGCTCGGATCGCACGCCGTTGCGCTTTCCTAATACGATTACCACAACTGCTGTGCTCAATTACAAGAGTCAGTAAACCACTTCCCAGTGTTACCACAGCTCCCAGTACATACTCTGGGGCAGGGGGAGAGGAGACTGCACTCATTTCCTGCCAATTAGGAACCTCATGTGATATACACAATACTGACTAGAATGAAATCCTGGCAATTCGAGACCTCCGGCCCGGGGGACGGCACAGTAAGGAGGGTGGTATCCTCATGGGGCTTATCTCAGACCCCCCCCATCAGGACCTAGGACCCTCCTAACCCTCTGTCACACCCCTGTATTTTGGTGAAGGATCAATCATCTCCAGGGGTCTATGCGTTCAGTGTATATCCTACACGAGGTGCCCTATGACACCGCGTGGCCGCCAGCTCAGGAGGCCATATTCGGTCACCATGTTATGCTGTACAGGGCAGTGGAGACATGGAAAAAACAACCCAACACAGTCAGCACCTGAGTGGTCTGGATAACGGTCAGGTCGTTCATGTGAGACACCCCAGGCCCCATGGCCGCTCGTAGCCCCGCTGTCCCGAACTCCATTCTGGAGCCAAAGCATTTCTCCAACTCCTCTCTGTTCCCGTCGGACACCAGCTTCTTCACCTGCTCACGTGTCTTGGGATTCTGCAAAAGGAAGAAACAAACGGATGACGTCGCCCAGAGAACAGGAGGAAGCGGCTTCGCTCAGTCGGCCTCGCTGTGATATTCCGGGGCAATGATGATGGGTATTAGGGAACATCCCGGGACCTCGGCACAGAGCAGCGGCACTAATACACTCACTGCTCGCCGTCGTCTCCAGCTTCCAGCACGGCTCCGCTCCTCTTCTCTCAGGTCATCAGGGTTTGTGTGAACTGAAGGCCACTTCTCCAATGTGACTGTGGAGCGTCAGATCGAGACGTTCTGTAGAAGTGATGAGATAAACCCCGGAGTGATCCGGGATCACAATCATGTGGGTGAGAAGAGGAGCGGAGCAGAGCCGCGCTGGAAACTGGAGGATTCTAGGAACCTTCTCTATACCACACACATCTAGGAGACCCCATATAATGGGACAACACAGCACGGTCACTATACAGATGTGCTGGTACTACTTGTGCACCACCAGCACGTCTGCCCTAAAAGCCAGAGACCTGGATCCCTCTATAGCACAGAAACGGAGCCAAAATCCTGAGCATGTGAACAGGCCCCTAGGGGTTATGCAGCTAGTACTGAGGCTCCCGTGGACGTCTATGGGCCCTCATGGTACTATTACCACACCACGGGGTCAATTCATCAGTCTGTTCCAGAAAGCCGGGGTAAAGCTGCTGGACATCGCCACATATTCATCCTAAGGATATGTGCACACGTTGCGGATTCCAATTATGGAACAAGTGTAAAACGCTGCGGAATCCGCACAAAGAATTGACATGCTGCGGAAAATACACCGCTGCATTTCCACGCAGTATTTTCCGCAGCATGTGCACTGAGGATTTGGTTTTCCATGGGTTTACATGGTGCTGTACAACGCATGGAAAACTGCTGCGAATCTGCAACGTGTGCACATACCCTAACAGGTGTAAATGAAGACAGAGACGTCCTCCAGCCCCAGACACTGGTGCCCGGCAGCTGATGTGCCACGTCCATGTGGTGGGCAGATGCCGCCATGAATCTGGCAGATCTTACCCCAGCCTAGATCAATACTGATACATAAAATGCCCGTCTTGTGGAATCGGCCCTAAGCGCCAACCTAATAAATACATGGTGAATGGGATTCTCCCCGAAAACAGAACATGGTAGAAAATAGACCTGTAGGGAGCGCTGCATGGCAGCACAGGGGCCCGTCACTTCCCTCTGATATCTGAGGGGGCTGGCTGCGGCTTTGGAGTTTTTTTTTCTTCCAGAAACAGCACCACTCCTGTCCACAGGTTGTGTCTGGTACTGCAGCTTAGCCCATATCGAGGAAATACAGCGGAGATGTAATACCAGGCACAACCCATGTACTAGAGTGGCGCTGGTGCGGATTGTGTGTGTAACCGTCCTCTCTGTGCGTCCTGTGCTGACGCCTCTCTGGCCGCCATTAATGGTGATCAGTTAAATAAATAGGGCAGCACACTGCAGCGCCAAAACATGCAAACTTGAAAAAACGAAATTTGAACTGCATTACTGCACTAGAAATATGAAAAATGAGAGCTTTTAGCGCACAAAAATGGCCAATTTTATGTGTACCTCGTAGCCACGTTAAGGCATCTCTCTTATACGAGGTCCTACGTTTGACCTACCTCACTGAGAATAAACGTCTCCATCTGAATGGGTGCATGTGAAACCTCTTCTTGGACTCAAATTCTCTCTCTATGTGGAGGGGTATTGGACCTATTATAATTAAAACACCTGAAGCTAGGAGGCGGGGAGTGCACGATCAGAAGGCTAGAGAATACATTTCAAAAAACCTGACCTGCACATCCAAACATAGACACAGTGTGAACAGGTGCTGAACCCAGAGTCGCCAACTCGTATATAGTTAAATAAATAGGGCAGCACACAAAAATGCCTTAACGTGGCTACGAGGTACACATAAAATTGGCCATTTTTGTGCACTAAAAGCTCTCATTTTTCATATTTCTAGTGCAGTAATGCAGTTCAAATTTCGTTTTTTCAAGTTTGCATGTTTTGGCGCTGCAGTGTGCTGCCCTATTTATTTAACTATATACGAGTTGGCGACTCTGGGTTCAGCACCTGTTCACACTCAGTCTATGTTTGGATGTGCAGGTCAGGTTTTTGAAATTAATGGTGATCAGGCATGATGCCAGCCAAGCTCCTCTCAGAGGATTTATGAGCACATGAGCTCAGCTCTCCTTCCATGGGGGGTTGGGTTATAAATGAGCACAAAGGGCCGAGGAGGAGACAGATACAAGTTACACACTAACATCAGACAGAGCTCGCTGATGAATCCTCCGTGGACTCATTCCGCAGCCAGCAGTACAATATACAGCACACAGGCCACAGACAGCAAACCGGGCAAAATCAGCAATAAAACACAATTGGGGAAATTATTTTTAGCCCCAAAGACATGTATGTAAGAAAAAAAGAAGTGTCTGCAAATCCTGTCTGAGGAGGAGGGGGCCACAGATCCGGGGAGGAGGGGGCCACAGATATGGGGAGGGGGAGGAGGGGGCCACAGATCCAGGGGGAGGAGGAGGGGGCCACAGATCCAGGGGGAGGAGGAGGGGGGTGATGCCACAGATCCTAAGGGGAGGAGAAGGGGGTGATGCCACAGATCCTGGGGGGAGGAGAAGAGGGTGATGCCACAGATCCTGGGGGGAGGAGGAGGGGGCGATGCCACAGATCCTGGGGGGAGGAGGAGGGGGCGATGCCACAGATCCTGGGGGGAGGAGGAGGGGGCGATGCCACAGATCCAGGGGGGGGGGGAGGAGGAGGGGGCGATGCCACAGATCCAGGGGGGGGGGGGGGGAGGAGAGGGCGATGCCACAGATCCTGGGGGGAGGAGGAGGGGGCGATGCCACAGATCCAGGGGGGGGGGAGGAGGAGGGGGCGATGCCACAGATCCAGGGGGGGGGGGGGGGAGGAGAGGGCGATGCCACAGATCCTGGGGGGAGGAGGAGGGGGCGATGCCACAGATCCAGGGGGGGGGGAGGAGGAGGGGGCGATGCCACAGATCCAGGGGGGGGGGGGGAGGAGAGGGCGATGCCACAGATCCTGGGGGGAGGAGGAGAGGGCGATGCCACAGATCCCGGGGGGAGGAGGAGGAGAGGGCGATGCCACAGATCCCGGGGGGAGGAGGAGGAAAGGGCGATGCCACAGATCCCGGGGGGAGGAGGAGGAGAGGGCGATGCCACAGATCCCGGGGGGAGGAGGAGGAAAGGGCGATGCCACAGATCCCGGGGGGAGGAGGAGGAGAGGGCGATGCCACAGATCCCGGGGGAGGAGGAGGAGGAGATCCAGTCCCCAGAGAGGGGGCTCCGCAGACCTGTCCCCACATCCCGTCCCCGGGGCTCCGCAGACCTGTCCCCACATCCCGTCCCCGGGGCTCCGCAGACCTGTCCCCACATCCCGTCCCCGGGGCTCCGCAGACCTGTCCCCACATCCCGTCCCCGGGGCTCCGCAGACCTGTCCCCACATCCCGTCCCCGGGGCTCCGCAGACCTGTCCCCACATCCCGTCCCCGGGGCTCCGCAGACCTGTCCCCACACCCCGTCCCCGGGGCTCCGCAGACCTGTCCCCACACCCCGTCCCCGGGGCTCCGCAGACCTGTCCCCACATCCCGTCCCCGGGGCTCCGCAGACCTGTCCCCACACCCCGTCCCCGGGGCTCCGCAGACCTGTCCCCACACCCCGTCCCCGGGGCTCCGCAGACCTGTCCCCACATCCCGTCCCCGGGGCTCCGCAGACCTGTCCCCACATCCCGTCCCCGGGGCTCCGCAGACCTGTCCCCACATCCCGTCCCCGGGGCTCCGCAGACCTGTCCCCACACCCCGTCCCCGGGGCTCCGCAGACCTGTCCCCACATCCCGTCCCCGGGGCTCCGCAGACCTGTCCCCACATCCCGTCCCCGGGGCTCCGCAGACCTGTCCCCACATCCCGTCCCCGGGGCTCCGCAGACCTGTCCCCACACCCCGTCCCCGGGGCTCCGCAGACCTGTCCCCACACCCCGTCCCCGGGGCTCCGCAGACCTGTCCCCACATCCCGTCCCCGGGGCTCCGCAGACCTGTCCCCACATCCCGTCCCCGGGGCTCCGCAGACCTGTCCCCACATCCCGTCCCCGGGGCTCCGCAGACCTGTCCCCACACCCCGTCCCCGGGGCTCCGCAGACCTGTCCCCACACCCCGTCCCCGGGGCTCCGCAGACCTGTCCCCACACCCCGTCCCCGGGGCTCCGCAGACCTGTCCCCACATCCCGTCCCCGGGGCTCCGCAGTGCTGCACACGCCGCCAGATGCGCTGTTCCCAGTCCCGGGGATTGTTGCCGCATTCAGAACAGTCACGATCTGTCCTGCCCGAAACATCAGTTGCTATTTCTGGAACCCTCGGTTTAAGGACACTCGGTCACATCGGCGGCCGATCACTATCACCGCGGAGATGACTCGCACTGTCCGGGGATGAATGGAGGCTGCAGGGCGGGTAGAGCGGAGCACGGGGCGGCCGGGACGAGTCCTCCTCACCTTGTCCCATGTGAGCCATGTGGCGGCGGCCGAGTCCAGCGCTTTCCCCCCGGTTCCGTGTCCCTTCCCGGCCATGTCAGCGATCCGCCCGTCACAGCTCACAGATCTCCCGTCCTCATCACCAGGGCCACTTCCTACCCCGAGAACGTCACCGCGTCATGTGACCAGGCACGTGACTGCAGAGGGCGGGCGGTAGTGGCGTTCTCATTGGTTACCGGGGAGTTTGTTTCTAATTCGCAACATTTTCATATTTTTTTTATTTTCACAACTTTAATAACAATGGGAAATGAAGACAGTAACAAGGTGCAGCGCCTGGCCGGGAGGCGGGGCACCGGGGGTGGCTACAAAACATATAGAAGGGTGTGAGCGAAAGGGTTAAATGCCTACGGGCCACTGACCGCACACCGGGCCCAGCTCAGGTCCTGGCAGCACAGGGGCGGCCGCCAGTGTGTGATACGGAGAGCTGCGTGTCTATAGGGCGTGAGGGGATTTCCATTGCTCCCTCTGTAGTTGGGGGGGCTCCGTGCATTACCGCTGGGGTCTCCACCATCCTGGATGACGCGTGTGACAGTGTGAACAGCGCGGTATACTGCAGCTATGGCAGCGGGACCCCAGACCAGCCCCCCAGATGAGACCAGCCCCCCAGATGAGACCAGCCCCCTGTGACGGCGGCAGCGGCCTCTGACTACGACGATCCTGTGCAGAACACTTTGTTGTTAACAAATATTTCCTGGTAGTTATCGGGTGTCTCCATGTCACCTCCCGAGACATTACAGGGCGGTTTCTCTGGAGTCACCGGGGCTGAAGTGTTCAGGTCAGCCATCATAATGCTTCCATCAGGATTCTCATCTTCAGGGCGGATCTCAGTCTAAGCTCTGTGTCATCAGCGATGCCCCTGTGTCAGAGATGCCCCCTGTGCCATCAGCGATGCCCCATGTCGTCAGCGATGCCCCCTGTGCCATCAGCGATGCCCCCCTATGCCAGAGATGTCCCCTTTGTCTTCAGCGATGCCCCATGGCTCCCATCACCTCCCATCAGGCTATTCACATGACTACATGAAGTCAATGTATGTGCTATGCAAACTCTGGGGCAGAACCCATCAGTACAAGTGTATTGAGCAAGGCTGGCCCCACTGGACAGGTTCTGCCAGGGAGTATGCATATCGCATCACTGGACCGCCATTTCCAGTGCAGACCACAGCGAATCCCCGCAGTGCACAGTGTGTGCAAACTTGTCATTCTATACTGGACAACCCCTTTAAACTATTACAGTTACTCTACAACCCACACAAGTGGCTCAGGTAGTGCAGCTCATCCAGGATGGCACATCAATGCAAGCTGTGGCAAGAAGGTTTGCTGTGTCTGTCAGCATAGTGTTAAGAGGCTGGAGGCGCTACCAGGAGACAGGCCAGTACACCAGGAGATGTGGAGGTGGCCAAAGGAGGACAACCCAGCAGCAGGACCTCTACCTGAGCCTTTGTGCAAGGAGGAACAGGAGGAGCACTGCCAGAGCCCTGCAAAATGACCTGCAGCAGGCCACAAATGTGCATGTGTCTGCACAATCGGTTAGAAACTGAGTCCGTGAGGGTGGTCTTAGTGCCCGACATCCACAGATGGGGGTTGTGCTCACAGCCCAACACCGTGCAGGATGCTTGGCATTTGCCACAGAACACCAGGATTGGCAAATTCGCCACTGGCACCCTGTGCTCTTCACAGATGAGAGCAGGTTCACACTGAGCACATGTGACAGAGACTGGAGACGCCATGGAGAGCGATCTGCCTGCAACATCTTTCAGCATGACCGGTTTAGCAGTGGGTCAGTAATGGTGTGGGTGGCATTTCTTTGGAGGGCCGCAAAGCCCTCCATGTGCTCGCCAGAGGTAGCCTGACTGCCATTAGGTACCAAGATGAGATTCTCAGACCCCTTGTGAGACCATGTGCTGGTACGGTTGGCCTTAGGTTCCTCCTAATGCAGGACAATGCCAGACCTCATGTGGCTGGAGTGTCAGCAGTTCCTGCAAGATGAAGGCATTGAAGCTATGGACTGGACCGCGCCCGTTCCCCAGTCCTGAGTCTGATTGAACACATATGGGACATCATACCATAGACTGTTCAGGAGTTGGCGGATGCTTTAGTCCAGGGGTCCCCAACTCCAGTCCTCAAGGCCCACCAACAGGTCATGTTTTCAGGATTTCCTTTGCATTGCACAGGTGATGCAATTATTACCTGGGCAAGACTAAGGAAATTCTGAAAACATGACATGTTGGTGGGCCTTGAGGACTGGAGTTGGGGACCCCTGCTTTAGTCCAGGTCTGGGAGGAGATCCCTCAGGAGACCATCCGCTGCCTCATCAGGAGCATGCCCAGGCATTGTAGGGAGATCATACAGGCACGTGGAGGCCACACACACTACTGAGCATCATTTCCTTATCTTGAGGCATTTCCACTGAAGTTGGATCAGCTTGTAACTTCATTTTCCACTTTGATTTTGAGCATCATTCCAACTTCAGACCTCGGTTGGATATTAGTTGTCATTTAAGTTGATAATTTTTAGGTTTTATTGTTCTCAACACATTCCACTATGTCATGAATAAAGAATTACAACTGGAATATTTCATTCAGTGATATCTAGGATGTGGGATTTTAGTGTTCCCTTTATTTTTTTTTAGCTATATATATATATATTAATTAATTAGATGGTGGCCCGATTCTAACACATCGGGTATTCTAGAACAGGGGTCCCCAACTCCAGTCCTCAAGGCCCACCAACAGGTCATGTTTTCAGGATTTCCTTTGCATTGCACAGGTGATGCAATTATTACCTGGGCAAGACTAAGGAAATCCTGAAAACATGACATGTTGGTGGGCCTTGAGGACTGGAGTTGGGGACCCCTGTTCTAGAATATGCATGCCCACGTAGTATATTGCACAGCCCACATAGTATATTGCCCAGCTACGTAGTATATTGCCCAGTCACGTAGTATATTGCCCAGCTACGTAGTATATTGCCCAGCCACGTAGTATATTGCCCAGTTACGTAGTATATTGCCCAGCCACGTAGTATATTGCCCAGCCACGTAGTATATTGCCCAGCCACGTAGTATATTGCCCAGCCACGTAGTATATTGCCCAGCCACGTAGTATATTGCCCAGCCACGTAGTATATTGCCCAGCCACGTAGTATATTGCCCAGCCACGTAGTATATTGCCAAGTTACGTAGCCGTAGTATATTGCCTAGTGACATAGTATATTGCGCAGCCACGTAGTATATTGCCCAGTGACGTAGTATACAGCACAGAGCCATGTAGTATATTGGCCAGTTACGTAGTATATTGGCCAGTTACGTAGTATATTGCCCAGTGACGTAGTATATTGCCTAGTGACCTAGTATATTGCCCAGTGACGTAGTATATTGCCCGGCCACATAGTATACAGCCCAGAGCCATGTAGTATATTGCACAGCGAAGTAGTATATTGCCCAGCCAGGTTTGTCACAGGTTAAAAAATAAACATACACTCACCTTTCCGATGGCCCCTTGTAGCTTGTAGTCCACGGCAGCTTCCGGTCCCAGGGTTGGTATGAGCGTAGGACCTGTGATGACGTCGCGGTCACATGACCGTGACGTCATGGAAGGTCCTTCTCCCATACCATCTTTGCCACTGGAACCTGCAACGAGCGACTACGGAGGGTGAGTATAGCAGGTTTTTTTTATTATTATTTTTAACATTACATTTTTTACTATTGATGCCGCATAGGCAGCGTCAATAGTAAAAAGTTGGGGACACACAGGGTTAATAGCGGCGGTAACGGAGTGCGTTAACCGCGGCATAACGCGGTCCGTTACCACCGGCATTAACCCTGTGTTAGCGGTGACCTGAGGGGAGTATGCGGGCAACAGGCACTGACTGCGGGGAGTAAGGAGCGGCCATTTTCTTCCGGACTGTGCCCGCCGCTGATTGGTCGCGGCAGCCATGACAGGCAGCTGGCGAGACCAATCAGTGAATGAATAACTGTGACAGACAGAAGGACAGAAAGACAGACAGAAGTGATGCTTAGATAATTATATATTATGTATATATATATATATATATATATATATATATATATATATATATATATATATATATATATATATATATATATAGTGATGCAGTGACCCCTGTGGCAGCTAGGGGGCGCTGTGTGTGCTCCTTGGGATGTGCATGGAGGCATACCGTATATACTCGAGTATAAGCAGGCCCGAGTATAAGCCGACCCCTCTAATTTTGCCACAAAAAACTGGGAAAACTTATTGACTCGAGTATAAGCCTAGGGTGGAAAATGCAGCAGCTACCAATGAATTTCAAAAATAAAAATAGATGCTCCATACCGTTCATTATTGCCCCAAAGGAGGTTCCAGATAAAGCTGTGCCATATATAATGCTCCATACCATTGATTATTGCCCTATAGATGATCCATATATAGCTGTGCCATATATAATGCTCTGCACCGTTCATTATGGCCCCATAGATGCTCCATATAAAGCTGTGCCATATATGCTCTGCACCGTTCAGTTTGGCCCCATAGATGCTCCACATAAATCTGTGCCATATATAACTCTGCTGCTGCTGCAATAAAAAAAAAACAAATAAAACACATACTCACCTCTCTTGCTGCCCGCAACTCCTCAGCGTCCGGTCTCGACGTCTCTCCGCACTGACTGTTCAGGCAGAGGGCACCGCGCACACTAGTACGTCATCGCGCCCTCTGACCTGAACAGTCAGTGCAAGTGGACGGGAAGATGGAGCGGCGCCCGGCGGGTGGAACGTGGACAGGTGACTATAAAATACTCACCTAGTCCCGGCGCTCCTGACGCTCCCCCTGCCTGTCACACTGTCTTCGGGTGCCGCAGCTCTTCCTCTGTCAGCGGTCACTGGCACCGCTCATTAGAGTAATGAATATGCAGCAACACCACCGCTATGGGAGTGGAGTCCATATTCATAAGTTTAATGAGCGGTCCCACGTGACCGCTGTACAGGGGAAGAGCTGCGGCACCCGAAGACAGTGTGACAGGCAGGGGGAGCGCCAGGACTAGGTGAGTATGCGACAATCCTCTCTCCCCCTCACCTGCCGACCTTGCCACAGACCGTGACTCGAGTATAAGCCGAAAGGGGCACTTTCAGCCCAAAAATTTGGGCTGAAAATCTCGGCTTATACTTGAGTATATATGGTATCTATTGTGATAACGGTGGTGAAACAGTGATTGGCAGAATTGTGAGTGGCCGATATGTGTCGCAGAGGGAGTCTGCGTGGTAAGTCTGATGCAATGTTGTTCTGGGACCTGTAGTCCCTCAAGAGTGTGTATATGTATGGTGTAGTTGTAAGGGAGACTTACTAGGCTAGTTGTGTGAGATGGGTGGGACAAACTAGCCACACATCCACACTCCCATCCAGGGGAGTGGTTAAGGGTATATAATGTGACCAGGGTGTGGGTCACATGTCCCTGTGTGGTTCCAGTGGAAGGTCCTGGAGAGCCTATGTGTTGGATCTCCTGGGAGTAGGAATCCTGAAGAGCACATGGTGGGGCTTTGGACCTGGTGACCTGGGGTGTTGGACAGAAGTCCTGAATAGCACCTGGACAGGTCACATGCTTGTGTGTTGGGAGGCCCTGGGAGTAGGAACGGATCCCTGAATAGCACACTGAACAACCTGTGTTGGATTTCCTGGGAGTAGGAGTCCTGAAGAGCACATAGTGGGGCTTTGGACTTGCTAGTGGCCTGGGGTGTTGGACTGATGTCCTGAATAGCACCCGGACAGGTCATATGCCTGGGGTATTGGACTGATGTCCTGAATAGCACCTAGACAGGTTATATGCCTGGGGTGTTGGACAAGGTCCTGAATAGCACCTGGACAGGTCACATGTGCGGTTCATGTGAGGAGGAGATGCCAGTGTGTTGGATTTCCTGGGAGTAGGAATCCTGAATAGCACACTGGGCAACCTGTGTTGGAAGACCTGGGAGGAGGCTTCCTGAAGAGCACATGCTGGGGTGTTGGGAGGTTCTGGGAGTAGGACCGGATCCCTGAATAGCGCACAGTGACTGTGGTTCTGGATGGTCTATGTTGGGGAAGCTACCGTTCTTCGGCGGGTCTGGACTGACTAAGATATGCGTAAATGAAGTGTTGAAGACAAAGCTGCAAGTTAACCCCTTCATGACCCAGCCTATTTTGACCTTAAAGACCTTGCCGTTTTTTGCAATTCTGACCAGTGTCCCTTTATGAGGTAATAACTCAGGAACGCTTCAACGGATCCTAGCGGTTCTGAGATTGTTTTTTCGTGACATATTGGGCTTCATGTTAGTGGTAAATTTAGGTCAATAAATTCTGCGTTTATTTGTGATAAAAACGAAAATTTTGAAAATTTCGCAATTTTCACATTTTGAATTTTTATTCTGTTAAACCAGAGAGATATGTGACACAAAATAGTTAATAAATAACATTTCCCACATGTTTACTTTACATCAGCACAATTTTGGAAACAAAATTTTTTTTTGTTAGGAAGTTATAAGGGTTAAAATTTGACCAGCGATTTGTCATTTTTACAACGAAATTTACAAAACCATTTTTTTTAGGGACCACCTCACATTTGAAGTCAGTTTGAGGGGTCTATATGGCTGAAAATACCCAAAAGTGACACCATTCTAAAAACTGCACCCCTCAAGGTACTCAAAACCACATTCAAGAAGTTTATTAACCCTTCAGGTGCTTCACAGCAGCAGAAGCAACATGGAAGGAAAAAATGAACATTTAACTTTTTAGTCACAAAAATTATCTTTTAGCAACAATTTTTTTATTTTCCCAATGGTAAAAGGAGAAACTGAACCACGAAAGTTGTTGTCCAATTTGTCCTGAGTACGCTGATACCTTATATGTGGGGGTAAACCACTGTTTGGTCGCACGGCAGGGCTTGGAAGGGAAGGAGCGCCATTTGACTTTTTGAATCAAAAATTGGCTCCACTCTTTAGCGGACACCATGTCACGTTTGGAGAGCACCCGTGTGCCTAAAAATTGGAGCTCCCCCACAAGTGACCCCATTTTGGAAACTAGACGCCCCAAGGAACTTATCTAGATGCATAGTGAGCACTTTGAACCCCCAGGTGCTTCACAAATTGATCCGTAAAAATGAAAAAGTACTTTTTTTTCACAAAAAAATTCTTTTAGCCTCAATTTTTTCATTTTCACATGGGCAACAGGATAAAATGGATCCTAAAATGTGTTGGGCAATTTCTCCTGAGTACACCAATACCTCACATGTGGGGGTAAACCACTGTTTGGGCACATGGTAAGGCTCGGAAGGAAAGGAGCGCCATTTGACTTTTTGAATGAAAAATTATTTCCATCGTTAGCGGACACCATGTCGCGTTTGGATAGCTCCTGTGTGCCTAAACATTGGCGCTCCCCCACAAGTGACCCCATTTTGGAAACTAGACCCCCCAAGGAACTTATTTAGATGCCTAGTGAGCACTTTAAACCCTCAGGTGCTTCACAAATTGATCTGTAAAAATGAAAAAGTACTTTTTTTTCACAAAAAAATTCTTTTCGCCTCAATTTTTTCATTTTCACATGGGCAGTAGGATAAAATGGATCATAAAATTTGTTGGGCAATTTCTCCCGAGTACGACGATACCTCATATGTGGGGGTAAACCACTGTTTGGGCACACGGCAGGGCTCGGAAGGGAAGGCGCGCCATTTGACTTTTTGAATGGAAAATTAGCTCCAATTGTTAGCGGACACCATGTCGCGTTTGGAGAGCCCCTGTGTGCCTAAACATTGGAGCTCCCCCACAAGTGACCCCATTTTGGAAACTAGACCCCCCAAGGAACTTATCTAGATGCATATTGAGCACTTTAAACCCCCAGGTGCTTCACAGAAGTTTATAACGCAGAGCCATGAAAATAAAAAATAATTTTTCTTTCCTCAAAAATGATTTTTTACCCTGGAATTTCCTATTTTGCCAAGGATAATAGGAGAAATTGGACCCCAAATATTGTTGTCCAGTTTGTCCTGAGTACGCTGATACCCCATATGTGGGGGTAAACCACTGTTTGGGCGCACGGCAGGACTCGGAAGGGTGGCACGCCATTTGGCTTTTTAAATGGAAAATTAGCTCCAATCATTAGCGGACACCATGTCACGTTTGGAGAGCCCCTGTGTGCCTAAACATTGGAGATCCCCCAGAAATGACCCCATTTTGGAAACTAGACCCCCAAAGGAACTAATCTAGATGTGTGGTGAGGACTTTGAACCCCCAAGTGCTTCACAGAACTTTATAACGCAGAGCCATGAAAATAAAAATAAAAAAATTATTTTCTCAAAAATGATCTTTTAGCCTGCAATTTTTTATTTTCCCAAGGGTAACAGGAGAAATTTGACCCCAAAAGTTGTTGTCCAGTTTCTCCTGAGTACGCTGATACCCCATATGTGGGGGTAAATCACTGTTTGGGCACATGCCGAGGCTCGGAAGTGAAGTAGTGACGTTTTGAAATGCAGACTTTGATGGAATGCTCTGTGGGCGTCACGTTGCGTTTGCAGAGCCTCTGATGTGGCTTAACAGTAGAAACCCCCCACAAGTGACCCCATTTTGGAAACTAGACCCCGAAAGGAACTTATCTAGATGTGTGGTGAGCACTTTGAACCCCCAAGTGCTTCATAGAAGTTTATAATGCAGAGCCATGAAAATAATAAATACGTTTTCTTTCCTCAAAAATAATTATTTAGCCCAGAATTTTTTAATTTTCCCAAGGGTAACAGGAGAAATTTGACCCCAATATTTGTTGTCCAGTTTCTCCGGAGTACGGAGATACCCCATATGTGGGGGTAAACCACTGTTTGGGCACACGTTGGGGCTCGGAAGTGAAGTAGTGACGTTTTGAAATGCAGACTTTGATGGAATGCTCTGCGGGCGTCACGTTGCGTTTGCAGAGCCCCTGATGTGCCTAAACAGTAGAAACCCCCCACAAGTGACCCCATTTTGGAAACTAGACCCCGAAAGGAACTTATCTAGATGTGTGGTGAGCACTTTGAACCCCCAAGTGCTTCATAGAAGTTTATAATGCAGAGCCGTGAAAATAATAAATACGTTTTCTTTCCTCAAAAATAATTATTTAGCCCAGAATTTTTTATTTTCCCAAGGGTAACAGGAGAAATTGGACCCCAATAGTTGTTGTACAGTTTCTCCTGAGTACGCTGATACCCCATTTGTGGGGGTAAACCACTGTTTGGGCACACGTCAGGGCTCAGAAGGGAAGTAGTGACTTTTGAAATGCAGACTTTGATGGAATGGTCTGCGGGCGTCACATTGCGTTTGCAGAGCCCCTGGTGTGCCTAAACAGTAGAAACCCCCCACAAGTGACCACATTTTAGAAACTAGACCCCCCAAGGAACTTATCTAGATATGTGGTGAGCACTTTGAACCCCCAAGTGCTTCACAGACGTTTACAACGCAGAGCCGTGAAAATAAAAAATCATTTTTCTTTCCTCAAAAATGATGTTTTAGCAAGCATTTTTTTAGATTCACAAGGGTAACAGGAGAAATTGGACCCCAGTAATTATTGCACAGTTTATCCTGAGTACACTGATACCCCATATGTGGGGGTATACCACTGTTTGGGCACACGTCAGGGCTCGGAAGTGAGGGAGCACCATTTGACTTTTTGAATACGAGATTGGCTGGAATCAATGGTGGCGCCATGTTGCGTTTGGAGACCCCTGATGTGCCTAAACAGTGGTAACCCCTCAATTCTACCTCCAACACTAACCCCAACACACCCCTAACCCTAATCCCAACTGTAGCCATAACCCTAATCACAACCCTAACCACAACCCTAATTCCAACCCTAACCCTAAGGCTATGTGCCCACGTTGCGGATTCGTGTGAGATATTTCCGCACCATTTTTGAAAAATCCGCGGGTAAAAGGCACTGCGTTTTACCTGCGGATTTTCCGCGGATTTCCAGTGTTTTTTGTGCGGATTTCACCTGCGGATTCCTATTGAGGAACAGGTGTAAAACGCCGCGGAATCCGCACAAAGAATTGACATGCTGCGGAAAATACAACGCAGCGTTTCCGCGCGGTATTTTCTGCACCATGGGCACAGCGGATTTGGTTTTTCATATGTTTACATGGTACTGTAAACCTGATGGAATACTGCTGCGAATCCGCAGCGGCCAATCCGCAGTGTGGGCACATAGCCTAATTCTAAAGGTATGTGCACACGCTGCGGAAAACACTGCGGATCCGCAGCAGTTTCCCATGATTTTACAGTTCACTGTAGACCTATGGGAAACAAAAATCGCTGTACACATGCTGCGGAAAAACTGCACGGAAACGCAGCGGTTTACATTCCGCAGCATGTCACTTCTTTGTGCGGATTCCGCAGCGGTTTTACAACTGCTCCAATAGAAAATCGCAGTTGTAAAACCGCAGTGAAATGCGCAGAAAAAAACGCGGTAAATCCGCCATAAATCCGCAGCGGTTTAGCACTGCGGATTTATCAAATCCGCAGCGGAAAAATCCGCAGAGGACCAGAATACGTGTGCACATACCGAAACCCTAACCCTAGCCCTAACCCTAGCCCTAACCCTAACCCTAGCCCTAACCCTAACCCTAACCCTACCCCTAGCCCTACCCCTAGCCCTAACCCTACCCCTAACCCTAACCCTACCCCTAACCCTATTCTAACATTAGTGGGGAAAAAAAATTTCTTTATTTTTTTATTGTCCCTACCTATGGGGGTGACAAAGGGGGGGGGGGTCATTTATTATTTTTTTTATTTTGATCACTGAGATATAATCTATCTCAGTGATCAAAATGCACTTTGGAACGAATCTGCCGGCCGATTCGGCGGGCGCACTGCGCATGCGCCCGCCATTTTGGAAGATGGCGGCGCCCAGGGAGAAGACAGACGGGACCCCGGCAGGATCGGCAAGTATGATGGGGTGGGGGAGGGACCACGGGGGGGGGGGATCGGAGCACGGGGGGGGGAATCGAAGCGCGGCAGGCGTGGAACGGAGCACGGGGGGCGTGGAACGGAGCACGGGGGGGCTGGAACGGAGCACGGGGGGGTGGAACGGAGCACGGGGGGGTGGATCGGAATGCAGGGGGGGTGATTGGAGCACGGGGTGATTGGAGCACGGGGGGAGCAGACAAGAGCATGGGGGGGAGCGGAGCACTGGATGGAGGGGAGCCGGAGCAGTGTACCGGCCAGATCGGGGGGCTGGGGGGGCGATCGGTGGGGTGGGGGCACATTAGTGTTTCCAGCCATGGCCGATGATATTGCAGCATCGGCCATGGCTGGATTGTAATATTTCACCAGTTATAATAGGTGAAATATTACAAATCGCTCTGATTGGCAGTTTCACTTTCAACAGCCAATCAGAGCGATCGTAGCCACGAGGGGGTGAAGCCACCCCCCCTGGGCTAAACTACCACTCCCCCTGTCCCTGCAGATCGGGTGAAATGGGAGTTAACCCTTTCACCCGATCTGCAGGGACGCGATCTTTCCATGACGCCGCATAGGCATCATGGGTCGGATTGGCACCGACTTTCATGACGCCTACGTGGCGTCATGGGTCGGGAAGGGGTTAATATCACCGGTTGGTGCCTGTTGTGTTTGATGAAACGTATAATGTGAACTGTGCACAACCCGGTTTATGACGCTTTAATAAACTGTATAGACTGTGTTTAAGTCAAAAATCGTGCCTGACTACGTTAATCCCGTGCCAATCGAGTGTCCCCCAATACACTTAGTGAGAGCAATCTTAATATATATATATATATACACAGTATATATATATATATATATATATATATATATATATATATATATATATATATATATATATATATATATGGTGGCCCAATTCTAACGCATCGGGTATTCTAGAATATGCATGTCTACGTAGTACAGTATATTGCCCAGCCACGTAGTATATTGCCCAGCCACGTAGTATATTGCCCAGCCACGTAGTATATTGCCCAGTCACGTAGTATACAGCACAGGGCCACGTAGTATATTGCCCAGTCACGTAGTATATTGCACAGCGACGTAGTATACAGCACAGAGCCACGTAGTATATTGCCCAGCCACGTAGTATACAGCAGAGCCACGTAGTATATTGCCCAGTCACGTAGTATACAGCACAGAGCCACGTAGTATATTGCCCAGCCACGTAGTATATTGCCCAGCCACGTAACAGGTTAAAAAAGACTTAAAATAAAAAATAAACACAGCGACATAGTATACAGCACAGACACGTAGTATATTGCCCAGCCACGTAGTATATTGCCCAGTTACGTAGTATAAAGCACAGACACGTAGTATATTGCCCAGCCACGTAGTATATTGCCCAGCCACGTAGTATATTGCCCAGTCACGTAGTATACAGCACAGGGCCACGTAGTATATTGCCCAGTCACGTAGTATATTGCACAGCGACGTAGTATACAGCACAGAGCCACGTAGTATATTGCCCAGCCACGTAGTATACAGCAGAGCCACGTAGTATATTGCCCAGTCACGTAGTATACAGCACAGAGCCACGTAGTATATTGCCCAGCCACGTAGTATATTGCCCAGCCACGTAACAGGTTAAAAAAGACTTAAAATAAAAAATAAACACAGCGACGTAGTATACAGCACAGACACGTAGTATATTGCCCAGCCATGTAGTATATTGCCCAGTTACGTAGTATAAAGCACAGACACGTAGTATATTGCCCAGCCACGTAGTATATTGCCCAGCCACGTATATAACAGGTTAAAAAAGACGTAAAATAAAAAATAAACACAGCGACGTAGTATACAGCACAGAGCCACGTAGTATATTGCCCATTTACGTAGTATACAGCAGAGCCACGTAGTATATTGCCCATTTACGTAGTATATTGGCCAGCCACGTAGTATATTGCCCAGCCATGTAGTATACAGCACAGAGCCACGTAGTATATTGCCCAGTCACGTGGTATACAGCACAGACACGTAGTATATTGCCCAGCCACGTAGTATATTGCCCAGTTACTTAGTATAAAGCACAGACACGTAGTATATTGCCCAGCTACGTAGTATATTGCCCAGTCACATATGTAACAGGTTAAAAAATAAACATACAGTGGGGCAAAAAAGTATTTAGTCAGTCAGCAATAGTGCAAGTTCCACCACTTAAAAAGATGAGAGGCGTCTGTAATTTACATCATAGGTAGACCTCAACTATGGGAGACAAACTGAGAAAAAAAAAATCCAGAAAATCACATTGTCTGTTTTTTTAACATTTTATTTGCATATTATGGTGGAAAATAAGTATTTGGTCAGAAACAAATTTTCATCTCAACACTTTGTAATATATCCTTTGTTGGCAATGACAGAGGTCAAACGTTTTCTGTAAGTCTTCACAAGGTTGCCACACACTGTTGTTGGTATGTTGGCCCATTCCTCCATGCAGATCTCCTCTAGAGCAGTGATGTTTTTGGCTTTTCGCTTGGCAACACGGACTTTCAACTCCCTCCAAAGGTTTTCTATAGGGTTGAGATCTGGAGACTGGCTAGGCCACTCCCGGACCTTGAAATGCTTCTTACGAAGCCACTCCTTCGTTGCCCTGACGGTTTGCTTTGGATCATTGTCATGTTGAAAGACCCAGCCACGTTTCATCTTCAATGCCCTTGCTGATGGAAGGAGGTTTGCACTCAAAATCTCATGATACATGGCCCCATTCATTCTTTCATGTACCCGGATCAGTCGTCCTGGCCCCTTTGCAGAGAAACAGCCCCAAAGCATGATGTTTCCACCACCATGCTTTACAGTAGGTATGGTGTTTGATGGATGCAACTCAGTATTCTTTTTCCTCCAAACACGACAAGTTGTGTTTCTACCAAACAGTTCCAGTTTGGTTTCATCAGACCATAGGACATTCTCCCAAAACTCCTCTGGATCATCCAAATGCTCTCAAGCAAACTTCAGACGGGCCCGGACATGTACTGGCTTAAGCAGTGGGACACGTCTGGCACTGCAGGATCTGAGTCCATGGTGGCCTAGTGTGTTACTTATGGTAGGCCTTGTTACATTGGTCCCAGCTCTCTGCAGTTCATTCACTAGGTCCCCCCGCGTGGTTCTGGGATTTTTGCTCACCGTTCTTGTGATCATTCTGACCCCACGGGGTGGGATTTTGCGTGGAGCCCCAGATCGAGGGAGATTATCAGTGGTCTTGTATGTCTTCCATTTTCTAATTATTGCTCCCACTGTTGATTTCTTCACTCCAAGCTGGTTGGCTATTGCAGATTCAGTCTTCCCAGCCTGGTGCAGGGCTACAATTTTGTTTCTGGTGTCCTTTGACAGCTCATTGGTCTTCACCATAGTGGAGTTTGGAGTCAGACTGTTTGAGGGTGTGCACAGGTGTCTTTTTATACTGATAACAAGTTTAAACAGGTGCCATTACTACAGGTAATGAGTGGAGGAAAGAGGAGACTCTTAAAGAAGAAGTTACAGGTCTGTGAGAGCCAGAAATCTTGATTGTTTGTTTCTGACCAAATACTTATTTTCCACCATAATATGCAAATAAAATGTTAAAAAAAACAGATAATGTGATTTTCTGGATTTTTTTTTCTCAGTTTGTCTCCCATAGTTGAGGTCTACCTATGATGTAAATTACAGACGCCTCTCATCTTTTTAAGTGGTGGAACTTGCACTATTGCTGACTGACTAAATACTTTTTTGCCCCACTGTATATTCACCATCTGAAGAGCCCGTTGTAGTTCCGGCGCTTGTGTGCGGTGTCCGGTCCCAGGATTGGTATGAGCGCAGGACCTGTGATGACGTCACGGTCACATGACCATGACGTCATGGAAGGTCCTTCTCCCATAGCATCTTTGGAAGCGGAACCTGCCGCTTGCACTGCCGAGGACAGGACATGACGGCGGAGGGTGAGAATAAGGTTGTTTTTTTTTTATTATTATTATTTTTAACATTAGATCGTTTTACTATTGATGCTGCATAGGCAGCATCAATAGTATAACGTTCGTCACACAGGGTTAATAGCAGCGTAACCGGAGTGCGTTACACTGCGCTCTGGTAAAGCTGCCATTAACCCTGTGTGAGGGCTGACTGGAGGGGAGTATGGAGCGGGCACTGACTGACTGCGGGGAGGAAAGAGCGGCCATATTGCCGCCAGAATGCGGCCATCGCTGATTGGTCATGGCAATGGTCGTGGGCGTTTTATCACAACCAATCAGCAACTTGGATATATATATAGTACAGACCAAAAGTTTGGACACACCTTACTCAAAGTTTTCCCGATTTTTCGGACTGACTGACCTTCATTTCTTAAAGTAATGATGGCCACGTGTTTTTCTTTACTTAGCTACTTTTTTCTTGCCATAATACAAATTCGAACAGTGTATTCAGTGACTACCTCTTGAAGCTCATCAAGAGAATGCCAAGAGTGTGCAAAGCAGTCATCAAAGCAAAAGGTAGCTACTTTGAAGAACCTAGAATATAAGACATATTTTTAGTTGTTTCACACTTTTTTGTTAAGTATATAATTTCACATGTGTTAATTCAGAGTTTTGATGCCTTCAGTGTTAATGTACAATTTTCATAGTCATGAAAATACAGAAAAATCTTTAAATGAGAAGATGTGTCCAAACTTTTGGTCTGTACTGTATATATTTTGTATTTTTTTTTTTTTGTGATGCAGCGGTAGGACCATGCGCAGTGAAATGGCAGTGACCCAAGCAAGTTCAAACAAAATGTTTATTGTGTTACTTAACACAGTCATTTAGCAATACATAGGTAATGGCTTCTTCATCCAGGCCAAAGGAAAATGTACAGTACACACAGTCCATCAGAAATACACAGTAACCTGCTTTATCTTTGCAGTCCCGCCGATACCGAGTCTCTACTCACGCCGTGCACATCACGCTATCCTCCAGATTGCAGCCTGGCAACACACGACAGCCCGGGATGCAGGGTGTCAGTTCCTTTTGCCCCTGTGTTGCTCCACACACAAAGAGCTCTGCAGACAACTGCTCTGTTTGCTTCCAAACCAATACTGACACACCTCCCCCTCTACTACAGGGCTTTTAATCAGTCATCGCTTCACCATTCTAATCACAGCCACACCTGTGACTGCCATACGCCCTCATGGCCTCACTACGCTTCCATGCACATTCTGGAGAGCACATACAGCGCTCCCTAGCTGCAACAGGGGTCACTGCCTCACAATATATGTATATATATTGAGATAGTGCTTACTGCATGTGTTGGGGGACACTCGCTTAGCAACGGGACTCAGTCGCACAGGCACGTTTTTCTAACAAAAACAGTCCATGTGGTTTATTATGGCGTCATAAACCGGGTCATGCACAGTCCATTACACTTCAAGGAACACAATAGGCACCAACAGATGACATTTAGTTGCGGCTTTAACTTAGATACTTCTTATACGGCTTTAACTCACAGTTCAGGCACTACACCCGCCAGCCCTCCTTGACTAGTTCCCGAGGGTGTCCGTATGCCGTACCAATGTCTCTAGTCATATAGCGCACACGACATTGGTTCGCAGTCTCTAAACACGCTGGACCTCACTTCAGTTACCGTGTGAGACCACGCAGTTCATTACTGACCCCCTGTCAGTGCACACAGTTCCCCATACTCTGGGTTACCTTCCAGGAGCTCCTGCTCCACACATGGACCCCTGTCAATCCTCTCTCTCTCAGGGAAGCTGCCGACCTGGGATCACCATCCCAGACAATGCCTTGCTCACTAGGCTACTTGACAGTCCAGATCCTCAGACGGGCTTTAGCTCCCCCAGTGCAGTGCCGTTGCAGACTCTGCATCCATGCCTCCCCATGTGCTCTTCAGGAATCCTACTCCCAGTACTTCCAACACAGGCCACTCAGTGTGCTATTCAGGATGTCCGTCCCCACCTGGGACCATCCAACACACAAGCCGTCCAGGATCTACACAGTCTCCATTACAGAGACCACTACACCCCCGACCATGTGACCACACCATGGTCACATTATGTAGTTGTGTGGCTAGTTCGACCCGTCCAGCTCTCATAACTATCCCTGTATGCCTCCCTTCACAATTATACTAACACTTGTGGGACTACAGGTCCATTAACAATATTACTTCAGGCTTACAGAGCAGACTCCCTCTGTGACACATACCAGCCATTTACTATCCTGCCGGTCACTATCTCATTATCATCATCATAAACACAGATACGCCTCCATGCATATCCTGAGGAGCACACACAGCGCCCCCTAGCTGTAACGGGGTCACTGCATCACAATATATATATATATATCTACTATATAATTGTATAAGGGTCACTTCCGTCCGTCTGTCTGTTTGTCTGTCTTTCCTTCGGTCTGTCACAGATATTCATTGGTCACGGCCTCTGTCTGTCATGGAAATCCAAGTCGCTGATTGGTCATGGCAAAACGCCCACGACCATTGCCACGACCAATCAGCGACGAGCACAGTCCTGTGGAAAAATGGCCGCTCCTTCCTCCCCGCAGTCAGTGCCCGCTCCATACTCCCCTCCAGTCAGCCCTCACACAGGGTTAATGGCAGCGTTAATGGACCGCATTATGCCACGGTGTAACTGCAGCGCCCCAGAGTCCTGGTCATTGCAGTAATGTTATTCTTCCACCAGGGGGAGTGATGTTACGTCTGAAGGCAATGAAGGAGATCTTCTGTCCAGGTATCACAACCACAATACACACTTCACACTCCAGGCTGCCAGGGGGAGCCATGCTTCTATCTATTAGGGCACTCCTCACAATTAGGTAAAACTGGGAGTCTGGACAGAACGTTAGAAGGAGGAGAGGAGAGCAGACAGAAGGTCTGTGGGAGAACGAGGGTTCACGGAGCTGCGCCTGCCCCACGTGCTGCAGCATCCAAAGAAAGAGACATTGAAAGGAATTGTGTCGCAGTGAGTGAGAAACGAAGTCATAGCAAAAGGAGAGGAACATCAGGGGGAGAACATCTAGAAGCAGGCTGCCTCCTTCAGAAGCGCAGTACATGTAGCCAGAACACCGAGAGAGTAAGGAACTCTATGCTTTACTTCAGAGACTGGCAGGACAGTTGATTCCATGTTGGCTGCCCGACCATATACCCAGGAGGCACAGTGGCAACTTGTGGGGTCCGGGGCGTCTCTAGGGTCCCTATAAAAAGCCTCAGGCCATCAGTCATACAGGTTTGTCCTATCCGTCAGGGGGACAGAAAGAAAGAGACTTAACACCTACGATAGTTGTGAGGACCTTACCGAGTTGCTCAGCAGGGAGGAACTACAACACTCAGGCGCTAGAGGAAGGCTATTGAATTCCACCTGGATAAGGGGACCCTGGATTTGCCTTCAGACCGGCCGGACTCTGCCTACCCTGTGGTCCCTACCCTGGACTGTGGATGCTGAAGCCTTCAGTAAAGGTAAAGAGACTGCAATCTTGTGTCCTCGTTATTCACTGCGCTTTACATCATCCACCATCCACCATCTACACTCTGGGAAGCCCTGAGGACATACTTCACCTGTGGGAAGGTATACCATCTAGCTGCCATAACATCACCCCAGCGGACCCCTAAGCAGCGTCGGTAACCCTGACCGAATACCACAGGTGGCGTTACGAACATTATCCCTTTAAAGACCTTTCGCCATTTACAACGGATGTCCCCTAGGGCCACGGACCGGGTCAGCCACCGTGACATCCCTGATGAGAACCGAAAGGCCCGGTACTGAGTAACCCCTAGCCCTTGGGGGCGATCCATAACGCACTCCATTAACGCAGCTATTAACCCTGTGTGACAAACTTTTTACTATTGATGCTGTGTATGCAGCATCAATAGTAAAAAGATCTAATGTTACAAATAATAACAATAATAATAAAAAAAAAAGCTTATTCTCACCCTCCGACGTGCGCCCTCTCCTCGGCAGTGCAAGCAGCAGGTTCTGGTGGCAAGTCATGTGACCGCGACATCATCCTGTCCTGTGCTCATACCAACCCTGGGACCGGAAGCTGTCGCGTGCAACGCACACAAGCGCCAGGACTACAATGGGCCCTCGGAACGTGAGTATATGTTTATTTTTTATTTTAAGTCTTTTTTAACCTGTTACATACGTGGCTGGGCAATATACTACGTGGCTGGGCAATATACTACGTGTCTGTGTTGTATACTACGTGGCTCTGTGCTGTATACTACGTCGCTGTGCAATATACTACGTGGCTGGGCAATATACTACGTGGCTCTGTGCTGTATAATACGTCGCTGTGCAATACACTACGTGGCTGGGCAATATACTACGTGGCTGGGCAATATACTACGTGGCTGGGCAATATACTACGTGGCTGGGCAATATACTACGTGGCTGGGCAATATACTACGTGACTGGGCAATATACTACGTGGCTTGGCAATATACTACGTGGCTGGGCAATATACTACGTGGCTGGGCAATATACTACGTGGACATGCATATTCTAGAATACCCGATGCGTTAGAATTGGGCCACCGTCTAGTATATATATATATATATATATATATATATATATATATATATATATATATATATATATATATATATACACACACACACACATTCACACATACATATACACAATCACGGCCGAAAGTGTTGGCACCTTTGAAACTGTTCCAGAAAATTAAGTATTTCTCCCACAAAATTATTGCAATTACACATGTTTATTTCCTTTGTGTATATTGGAACTCATAAAAACGGAGAAAAAAGGCAAATTGTGCGCAATATCACACAAACCCCCAAAAATGAACTGGACAAAATTGTAGACATCCACCGACGGACTGGGGTGTGTGGGGCCCACAGGAGGAATTGACTGTAGGGGCCCATGCTCCGGCTATATGCAAATACCTGTTAGCCGTTATCTCCTTTATAGTGGAGCGTTGACTGTAAAACACAGGAGGTTCCTGCACATCTACTGTGCGCCACTATAATTAGGATCACATGAGAAGAGGTGTGGAAACCACATAAAACGACCAAAACTGGAAACTCAATTCTATAAATAATTTTATTGAACATATAAAATATTGCACATAGAAAAAATCATGACAAGAACTAGGACATAAATGGTACAAAGTGGGACCAAGGTGCGAGACACCGCACAGAGGTGTGATTGTGTCAGTGGACAGGGAGACACAGACTCCTAATAATAAAAGATGACCGTATAGAGGAGAGGACACCAGAGTATAGATATCAATCCTAAGGATATGGGGCATAAAATAATGCTTAACACTAGTCCTAGGATGTGGGCACTACAATGTGCTAATAATTATAATGTATACCACACAGGGTTTAATACAATAAGTACCTGTAGCCCAACAACACATACACATCCCTAGGAAAACCAAGTGGGGAAGAGAATTAAAGATGCACCATAAACCTTACCTACCTAGATCCCCCATAGTCAAAGTTTGACAAGATATAATCCGAATCTAAATGTAACTACATGGGCTAGCGGCCGCTCAGCCCATATATATATTACCTCTCAAGAAAGGGGGGAAGCACTCCGGTGTCCCTGGGTCCGGTCCGCTGGTCACCCGACGCGCGTTTCGGAGCCCGCAAGCTCCTTCGTCAGGGGGAGTGTCTAATGGTCAGGACGGCGGGGTTTAAATAGCAGGGAGCCGATGACCGCTGCGGTGCCAACCGTCTCTTATGGGCGCGCTACATAGACGATGTGTATGTGTTGTTGGGCTACAGGTACTTATTGTATTAAACCCTGTGTGGTATACATTATAATTATTAGCACATTGTAGTGCCCACATCCTAGGACTAGTGTTAAGCATTATTTTATGCCCCATATCCTTAGGATTGATATCTATACTCTGGTGTCCTCTCCTCTATACGGCCATCTTTTATTATCAGGAGTCTGTGTCTCCCTGTCCGCTGACACAATCACACCTCTGTGCGGTGTCTCGCACCTTGGTCCCACTTTGTACCATTTATGTCCTAGTTCTTGTCATGATTTTTTCTATGTGCAATATTTTATATGTTCAATAAAATTATATATAGAATTGAGTTTCCAGTTTTGGTCGTTTTATGTGGTTTCCACACCTCTTCTCATGTGCTGCTGTACGGCTTGGTTTGAATTTAATCCCCTATAGAAGCAACAGATTAATATAGACTCTATTTCAGTGATGTTGCTATTGAATACCCTTATTCTTGTATATAATTAGGATCAGAAGAATTGGGAATTTTTATTTCTGGAAGGACACCTTTCTGCCCATTTTAAAATGGTTGGATGTCTTACCGCAGCTCCATGCATTCTCTTTAGGGCTTGCAGATAAAAACAAGTGCAGTGCTCGTAGCCACAGAGTGAATGAATGGGTGAATGGGTCAAGCTGCACATGGTGCTCCAGTCTAATGGGGATAAAAGCTCCACATTCTGCTGATCAGTGCACATCCCAGGAGTCGGACCCCCACCAACCAATAAGTTATCACTTATCCTGTGGAGAAGTGACTGCTTGTTTTCACTGGAGAACCCTTGTAAGTGCATCTTATCTTATAAGTATATAGTCACTTATGAAAATAAATAATATCCTAATTAATATCAGAGAGAACAAATGACCGCCATGAACAATACAATCCACTATTCCAAGACCAATAATACCACATGCAAGGGAGAAATACCTCCACATCGTGACCAGACAACATATTATCAGCATTTAGCGACCAAACAAATTCCACATACAAGGGAGAAATATCGACACAGCATGACCAGATCACATAGTGACCGAATACTAGATCCCATGGCACAATAGTTAATCTCCCTGGACATGGACAGCAGAGAAAAATTGATGAAAGGTTGCAGCGCAGGATAGGCCGGTTGGTGGATAAGTAGCCCCAATCAAGTTCCAAAGAAATTCCAGCTGTCCTGCAGGCTCAGGGTGTAACAGTGTCAGGGCGAACTATCCGTTGACATTTGAAAGTAATGAAACACTATGGCAGGAGACCCAGGAGGACCCCACTGCTGACACAGAGACATAAAAAAGCTAGACTACAGGTGGCCAATATATACGTGAGTAAGCCAAAATCCATCCAGAAAAGCCTCTTGTGGACAGATGAAACCAACAAAGAGCTTTTTGGTAAAGCACATCATTCTGCTGTTTACCGAAAATGGAATGAGCCCTACAAAGAAAAGAACACGGTATCAACAGTCAAATGTGGTGGAGGGTCAAAGATATGTTAGGGTTGTTTTGCTGCACTGGGTACCATGACTGTATGCCAGGCATCATGAAATCTGAGAATTAGCAATGGATTTTGGGTTGCAATGTAGTGCCGAGTATAAGAAAGATGGGTGTGCGTCCTAGGTCATGGATCTTCCAGCAGGACAATGACCTCAAAAATAGTTCAAGAAGCATCTAGAAATGGATGGAAACAAAGCACTGGAGAGTTTTGAAGGGGCCAGCAATGAGAACGAATATAAAGCCCATTGAACACTTGTTAAGGGTTCTTAAAATTGCTGATGGGAGAAGGCACCTTCAAATATGAGAGACCTGGAGCAGTTAGCAAAAGAAGAGTGCTCCAAAATTCCAGCTGAGAGGTGCAAGAAGATTATTGGTGGTTATAGGAAGTGATTGATTGCAGTTATTTATTCCAAAGAGTGTGCAACCAGATAATAAGTTGAGGGTGCCAACAATTTTGTCCTGCCAAGTTTTAGGGTTGTGTGAAATTATGTCCAATTTGCCCTTTTTTCCTCTGTTTTTTGTTTTGTTCCAATAAACACAAAGGAAATAAATATGCGTATAACAAAACATGTAACTACAATAATTTTCTGGGAAAAATACTTAATTTTCTGGAACAATTTTCAAGGTGTCAACACTTTCGGCCGTGACTGTATAGTGCTACCTCACTATACATAGCTCTACATCTCAATATGGACTGCTACTCCTTCACGTATATGGACTGCCATACCCCAGGATCTAGATGCAGTCTGTATGATGATATCACTACTGTATACTGGGGATTTGCTCTTTATTGCCACCAAGGAATATCATCATCCGAAAAAGTGGACAACTTTTTGATGATTTCATATTTGGTCCGGTATGTGATCCTAGATTGAGGATAATTTGGGAGTAGAAGCTCTGGGTAATTTAATTTTCTAGAAGACATGTTCATTTCTTATTAAATTGAGGTCGTTCTGTAGCTCATGCAGGTCATGTGCTAAAAAATTAAGCTACACAATAAACTATTGTTATTCTCTATCCCATTAGTCAGTTTCACTAGTGACGGATTTATGCAGCATCTCTAATAAAGCGCAAAAATTGGGCTCCCTCTGGTAACCGAAGCATGGACCTCATGGAAGTGGAGTTTTATCTGGACTTGTGTCCACTGAAATAATGGGTGTCCTTATTTTCTTCATCAAAAATAGAATTGTAGGGACATTCCCGCATTCTTCCTTTATGGCATAAATGCCTAATAGGCACAAGTATGCTCTACGAGACCCTGGGTGATTTTTGTTAATGATTTAGCGACATGCTCCTAGCCATAGGGTCTGTGCACACGTTGGTTTATTTGACCAGTACAGTGAATGAGATTGCTGAAGTCTCATGCACACGCTGCTTATTTTTCCTTGCAGATATAAATCTGCTGTCATAGGCAAATTATAATGAGGGTAATCTGGGCTACCGCCCGGGGCCTGATTGTCCTCATTATAATGTTGTGTGTGCTGCCATCGATACAGAATGCTGTGCTATGCCAGTGCGATGACGTCAGCAGCCAGCGCGCACCAGCATGTACGCCCTGGCCACAAGTAGAAGTGGAGCCTCGGGGACCAGAGCAAAACGACGGGAAACAGGGGCGAGGTGAGTATGTGGTTTTTTTTGGTTGTTTTTTTTTTTAAATATGTCTATGGGATGTGTGCCTATATATATGGACTATGTGAGGGCTTGTGCTGCATATAGGTTACTATGTGGAGACTCATACCAGGGCTGGACTGGCCATCTGGCAATTCTGGCAAATGCCAGAAGGGCCTGTCTGGTCATTGGACTCCTGTCTGCCACATTGTTAACAGAATCCGTGTTCTCAAGACACCCATACTGTTAACAGTTGTGATGGAGCACAAAGTCGCTGACTCCATCACTTAACCCAGCAGGCTACGGGAATGATTAGAAATATTGGACATGTAGTAAATCTCCATCCAGGGTAATAATAGTAATATATTCCATCTGGTTCATGGGGACAGGGACAACATGGGCCTGTTTGATTTCAAATGCCAGGGCTGAATTTCAGTCCCAGTCCATACCTGGCTCATCTATATACATAATTGTCTAAGGGGGTACTTCCGTCTGTCTGTCTGTCTGTCCTTCTGTCACGGTTATTCGTTCGCTGATTGGTCTTGGCAGCTGCCGGTCATGGCTGCCGCGACCAATCAGCGACGGCCACAGTCCGATTAGTCCATCCCCTACTCCCCTGCACTCACTGCACGGCGCCCGCTCCGTAATCCCCTCCACTCACCGCTCACACAGGGTTAATAGCAGTTAATAACGGCCAGCGGTGTAACACACTCCATTACCGCTGCTATTAACCCTGTGTGTCCCCAACTATTTACTATTGATGCTGCCTAGGCAGCATCAATAGTAAAAATATGTCATGTTAAAAATAATAATTAAAAAAAAAAACATGCTATACTCACTCTCCGCCGCCTTTCTCGCTCCTCGCCACGCTCCATTGCAAGCGGCAGCTTCCGGTCCCGTCCCAAGGCTGGTGTGCGACAAGGACCTGCCGTGACGTCACGGTCATGTGACCGCGACGTCATCATAGTGCAGCGCCCCAGAGTCCTGGTCGTTGCAGTAATGTCGCTCTGCCACTAAGGGGAGTGATGTTATGTCTGATTGCACTAAAGGAGTTCACCTGACCAGGTATCACAGTCACACATTACACTTCACACTCCGGCCACCAGGGGAAGCAAAAGGCACTATGTATTAGGCCACTCCTCACACTTTGGTAAAACTGGGGGTTGGATAGGAAGTTAGGGAGAACGCAGCCTGGGAGAGCTCCAGGGAGGACCTGTCAGGGGTGGGTTCCTGGCAGGGACCTAGCAGAAATGACAGACAGTTACGGAGTCGCGCCTGCACTACCTTGCGGCGGCATCCTAAGGAAGGACACGAAGCGAAGGATATTGTGGAGAAGTGAGAAACGAGATCACAGCACAAGGAGATAGACCAATTGGAGTCGTGCCCCGAGATCGGCAACATCCTACTGAGGCGCGTAGCCGGTGGCTGGAATGCCGAGGAAGTAACAGACTTCAAGCATTACTTCAAACAGCGGAAGGACAGTTGATTATAGGTTGGCTGTCTACCTTACATCACCTAAGCAGACATAGGGGGCAAATGTGGAGAGGGGCGTCTCTAGGGTCCCAGAATAGCTCTGAGCCTACCCGTCATACGGGTGCGTCCTAGCCAGATAAACTTGGGGGACGGAGAAGAGAAAGAACGCGGCCCTGCGTCTGGGGACGCTCCAATAGGTCCTGCTCACACCAGCCCTGGGACCGCAAGCTGCCGCTTGCAATGGAGCGTGGCGAGGAGCGGGAAAGGCGGCGGATGGTAAGTATAGCACAACTTCAACGGGCTATAGGTGAGTATATGTTTATTTTTTTTTAAAGTCTCTATACTACGTGGCTCTGTGCTGGGCAATATACTACGTGGCTCTGCTATATACTATGTGGCTGGGCAATATACTACGTGACTGGGCAATATACTCCGTCGCTGGGCAATATACTACGTGACTGGACAATATACTACATGGCTGGGCAATATACCGTACTACGTGGCTCTGCTATATACTATGTGGCTGGGCAATATACTACGTGACTGGGCAATATACTACGTGACTGGGCAATATACTACGTGGCTGGGCAATATGCTACGTGGGCTGTGCAATATACTACGTCACTGGGCAATATACTACGTGTCTGGGCAATATACTACGTCACTAGGCAATATACTACGTGGCCGGGCAATATACTACATGGCTGGGCAATATACTACATGGCTGGGCAATATGCTATTCTAGAATACCCGATGCGTTAGAATCGGGCCACCATCTAGTACTGTACATAGTGGGCTAAGTAAGCTCTCGTACTGTATCTAGGGGCCTATGTGAGTGCTCATACTGTATTTAGGGGGTTATGTAGGAGATCATACAGTATATATAGGCTAAGTGAGATCTCAAACTGTATATAGGAGGCTATGTGGGTGCTCATACTGTATATAAGGAGCTACGTAGGGGAAAACACAGTATATATGGGCTAAGTGAGGGCTTGTACTGTATATAGAGGGCTATGTGGGGGCTCATACTGTATCTATAGAGCTATGTGGGGTTCTCATACTGTATATAGATGGATATGTGGTGGCTCATACTGTATAAAGGACTTTAGGGGGGGCTCTATTATTTATAGTGCTATTTTATATATATATATATATATATGTATATATATATATATATGTATATATATATATATATATATATATATATATATATATATATACTAGCTATTGAACCCGTTCTACGCCCGGGTGGCGAGCATTTATATTGGTATATGGTCTCCATCCCCGGGTGGCGAGCATTTATATTGGTATATGGTCTCCATCCTGTCATGTGCTGCTCCATCCTGCGTCCCCATCCTGTCATGTGCTGCACCCATCCTGCGTCCCCATCCTGTCATGTGCTGCACCCATCCTGCGTCCCCATCCTGTCATGTCCTGCTCCATCCTGCGTCCCCATCCTGTCATGTGCTGCACCCATCCTGCGTCCCAATCCTGTCATGTGCTGCACCCATCCTGCGTCCCCATCCTGTCATGTGCTGCACCCATCCTGCGCCCCCATCCTGTCATGTGCTGCACCAATCCTGCGTCCCCATCCTGGTATGTGCTGCACCCATCCTGCGTCCCCATCCTGTCATGTGCTGCACCCATCCTGCGTCCCCATCCTGTCATGTGCTGCACCCATCCTGCGCCCCCATCCGGTCATGTGCTGCACCCATCCTGCGTCCCCATCCTGGTATGTGCTGCACCCATCCTGCGTCCCCATCCTGTCATGTGCTGCACCCATCCTGCGCCCCCATCCTGTCATGTGCTGCACCCATCCTGCGCCCCCATCCTGTCATGTGCTGCACCCATCCTGCGTCCCCATCCTGGTATGTGCTGCACCCATCCTGCGTCCCCATCCTGGTATGTGCTGCACCCATCCTGCGTCCCCATCCTGCGTCCCCATCCTGTCATGTGCTGCACCCATCCTGCGTCCCCATCCTGTCATGTGCTGCACCCATCCTGCGCCCCCATCCTGTCATGTGCTGCACCCATCCTGCGTCCCCATCCTGGTATGTGCTGCACCCATCCTGCGTCCCCATCCTGTCATGTGCTGCACCTATCTGCGCCTGCGCAGTCTATAAAGGCTTCGGACAGAGTGACGCTCCCAGCGTTATATTATAGATATAGTACATATACTGTACATCGTTTTACATCTACAGATATGCACCAAAGCACATGTGTGTTATATGACCTATCACATAATCTAGAAAATGGGATCATGTGACATGTCACATGATACATCGGGTACCTGGGAGGACGCACACCTTCTAAACTCCCCCGGGGCCCTGGCTATTCTTAATCTGACCCTGTCTGCAGCATGTCCTTTTTTTCAGCATTTTTGATGCAGATTTCCTCCATACTAATAAGTGGGGTAAAGCACGTCAAATACGCAAGTAACTCATCCATACAGTGCTGATGGTGTTCACTGACTTACAGGGGGGTATTCTTATAAAATCTATATCAATTGGTGAGAAAGAAAAATCCCCTCATGCATAATTCTACCACCACTATAGTTTGTGTTCTATAATGCTAAATTGTGCAGATACGGAATCTGTCGCCCCTTTTAGGTCTTGTGTTGCATTGATAACATTGCTGCTGAGGGGGCTGCAGTACATGAACTGATCCACCTTCTATACTCATTTCCTTAGATGTCCTAATAGATTTAGTAGATCTGAGTTCTGTCTATAAGTATTAGCCCAGCGGCATGGTGGGAATAGCTGTGGGCCTGGTATTTGTCTGGAAGGGGGTGGTCTATAGGCCTTTCTGCTTAAGTAGAATTCCATAGGATAGGGATAACTTACTGATCACTAGGGTCTCACTGCTGGAACCCCCAGAAATCCTGAGAGCGATGCTCTGTAGAACCCCTTCTTGAATGGATAGTGGATTTGTATACTGGATCTCCATCCATTCATTGTCTATGAGACTGCCTGAAATAGTGGGAGGTAAGCATGTGCTCCTCCACTCAAGATTGGGCTATAGAGCACTACCTTCGAGGTTCCAACGCCTGTTTTTTGGGATTCCTGGGGTTTCCAGCAGTCGGACCTCCAGGAATCAGTAAGTTTTTCTTATAGATTGAAGATGTCTTTCTATTTTGGGTATAACCCTTTAATCCTCTGATAACTCTTGGCCAAACTCTGGCTCAGACAACAGCTTTCCCACTATCTCCATACACATGCATCAGCTTATGTTCTAAATGGGCTGACAGGTGTAAGACTGCTGTCACACTTTGCAATCTACGACGCTGGAGCGATAATTTCATGACGTATGTGCGATGTAGAAGCCGTTGGTTACTATGCGCACATCGTATACGATATATGTTACACCATGCAATCATGCCGCCACAGCGGGACACTAGACGACGAAAGAAAGTTTCAAACGATCTGCTACGACGTACGATTCTCAGCGGGGTCCCTGATCGCAGGAGCGTGTCAGACACTGCGATCTCGTAACTATATCGCTCGAACGTCACGAATCGTGCCGTCGTAGCGATCAAAATTGCACTGTGTGACGGTACCCTTAGCCACTTCTAGGCATTGACATTTACCTCAGGGATTTTGCAGACGGAAAGTAAAGTAAGAAAAAAAATGTCCACCCCAGTTGTAGACTGTATAAAGTGTGATACTTTCATGTCTGCATTAACATCACTAAGACACCAGTGTTCTCCATTAGTCAGCCATACCAGTGTGTTACTGGTGACACCTAGGTTTTGTGCTGAAGCTACTGTCTGATGCTGCCGTGTCCTGTCTTGTCATCTACAGAAGAATCTGAATCCTGGTGCACAAATTAGTTAAAATAAGCTGTGAATTTGGGCTTTGACCATCCACCTTCTATTGATTATGTACCCAAGTCTACTTCCCATCAGCGTCGCAGCGACATCACAATCACTTATTTCTTCATGTTACATTTATACAGCGCAGCACTGGAACTTCCAGAATCAGAAACACTTTAAAGGGAACCTGTCACCCCCAAAATCGAAGGTGAGCTAAGCCCACCGGCATCAGTTCTGTAATGCTGTAGATAAGCCCCCGATGTAACCTGAAAGATGAGAAAAAGAGGTTATATTATACTCACCCATGGGCGGTCCTTCTGCTGTCCGGTCCGATGGGCGTTGCGGTCCGGTCCGGGGCCTCCCATCTTCTTACGATGACGTCCTCTTCTTGTCTTCACGCTGCGGCTCCGGCGCAGGCGTACTTTGTCTGCCCTGTTGAGGGCAGAGCAAAGTACTGCAGTGCGCAGGCGCTGGGAAAGGTCAGAGAGGCCCAGCGCCTGCGCACTGCAGTACTTAGCTCTGCCCTCAACAGGGCAGACAAAGTACGCCTGCGCCGGAGCCGCAGTGTGAAGGCAAGAAGAGGACGTCATCGTAAGAAGATGGGAGGCCCCGGACTGGACCGCAACGCCCATCGGACCGGACCGCTCGCCCAGGTGAGTATATTCTAACCTCTTTTTCTCATCTTTCAGGATACATCGGGGGCTTATCTACAGCATTACAGAATGCTGTAGATAAGCCCCTGATGCCGGTGGGCTTAGCTCACCTTCAATTTTGGGGGTGAAAGGTTCCCTTTAAAGGGAACCAGTCATGTCAGATAACGCAATTAACCTGCAGATATGGGGTTAATCTTCAGGTTAATAGCATTCTTCTCAGCCAAAGCACCAAGAGACGAGCTACCGGGAAGAAATTAACTTAATTTCTCCCAGTAGCCTCCAGCTTTCAGTCATAGAGGTGCATCGGCGCTCAAGGCAGCTGTAAGTACATCCCGGCACTGACTGACAGCTGGCTCTGCAAATAAAGTTAATTTCTTCCCAGTAACCCGATGTAACAGGCCAGATTAACCCCCGCCCAGAATATACCCGGGGTTAAAGTGGCCTAGGCCAGATTATGGGGGGCTGAGACAGCGAATTGGGTCCCAGGCAGTGCACAGGGCCCCAGGGCAGCACACGGGGGTCCCAGGCAGCACACAGGACCTGCAACCACCACTACCACAACTGTTACTCCGGCATGTACCCTCATTAAGACCACCACATGCACCGTCACAACTACTACCACTGTTGTGGCTAAAGAGTTAACTCCCGCGGTGACCTGCGCTTCGGCTATTCCTGAACGGAACACTTTGGGTACTCAGACCCCCATCTGGAGTGAGGGAGCCCTGTTATGACCTGGTGGTCAGGACAATAATGGACCTGGTGGTTAAGAGCACACGGAATGACCTGATAGTAACTGATAATAAAGGACGAGCTCTGGGACGTGGGAACTCTGCTGACCGCAATCCCTTATCCTATCAAACACACTAGAAATAGCCGTGGATTGCGCCTAACGCTCCCTATGCAACTCGGCACAGCCTAAGGAACTAGCTAGCCCTAAAGACAGAAAAATAAAGCCTACCTTGCCTCAGAGAAATTCCCCAAAGGAAAAGGCAGCCCCCCACATATAATGACTGTGAGTAAAGATGAAAATACAAATACAGAGATGAAATAGATTTAGCAAAGTGAGGCCCGACTTACTGAACAGACCGAGGATAGGAAAGGTTACTTTGCGGTCAGCACAAAAACCTACAAAAAGACCACGCAGAGGGCGCAAAAAGACTCTCCGCACCGACTCACGGTGCAGAGGCGCTCCCTCTGCGTCCCAGAGCTTCCAGCAAGCAAGAAAACAATAAAAATAGCAAGCTGGACAGAAAAATAGCAAACCAAAGAAATACAAGCTGGAACTTAGCTTCTGCTGGGAAGACAGGTCACAAGAACGATCCAGGAGTGAACTAGACCAATACTGGAACATTGACAGGTAGCATGGAGCAAAGATCTAAGTGGAGTTAAATAGAGCAGCCAGCTAACGAATTAACCTCGTCACCTGTGGAAGGAAACTCAGAAACACCCACCAGAGGAAGTCCATGGACAGAACCAGCCGAAGTACCATTCATGACCACAGGAGGGAGCCCGACAACAGAATTCACAACAGTACCCCCCCCTTGAGGAGATGTCACCGAACCCTCACCAGAGCCCCCAGGCCGACCAGGATGAGCCAAATGAAAGGCACGAACCAGATCGGCAGCATGAACATCAGAGGCAAAAACCCAGGAATTATCTTCCTGACCATAACCCTTTCACTTGACCAGGTACTGGAGTTTCCGTCTCGAAACACGAGAATCCAAAATCTTCTCCACCACATACTCCAACTCCCCCTCAACCAACACCGGGGCAGGAGGATCAACGGATGGAACCACAGGTGCCACGTATCTCCGCAATAACGACCTATGGAACACATTATGGATGGCAAAAGAAGCAGGAAGGGCCAAACGAAATGACACAGGATTGATAACCTCAGAAATCTTATACGGACCAATGAAACTAGGCTTAAACTTAGGAGAGGAAACCTTCATAGGAACATAACGAGACGACAACCAAACCAAATCCCCAACACAAAGTCGGGGACCCACACAGCGCCGGCGGTTAGCGAAACGTTGAGCCTTCTCCTGGGACAATGTCAAATTGTCCACCACATGAGTCCAAATCTGCTGCAACCTATCCACCACAGTATCTACACCAGGACAGTCCGAAGACTCAACCTGCCCTGAAGAGAAACGAGGATGGAAACCAGAATTGCAGAAAAACGGCGAAACCAAAGTAGCTGAGCTGGCCCGATTATTAAGGGCGAACTCAGCCAACGGCAAAAAGGACACCCAATCATCCTGATCAGCAGAAACAAAGCATCTCAGATATGTTTCCAAAGTTTGATTAGTTCGTTCGGTTTGGCCATTTGTCTGAGGATGGAAAGCCGAGGAAAAAGACAAATAAATGCCCATCCTTGCACAAAAGGACCGCCAAAACCTCGAAACAAACTGGGAACCTCTGTCAGAAACGATGTTCTCCGGGATACCATGTAAACGAACCACATGCTGGAAAAATAATGGCACCAAATCAGAGGAGGAAGGCAATTTAGACAAAGGTACCAAATGGACCATCTTAGAAAAGCGATCACAAACCACCCAAATGACCGACATCTTTTGAGAGACGGGGAGATCCGAAATAAAATCCATAGAAATATGCGTCCAGGGCCTCTTCGGGACCGGCAAGGTCAAAAGCAACCCACTGGCACGAGAACAGCAGGGCTTAGCCCGAGCACAAGTCCCACAGGACTGCACAAAAGAACGCACATCCCGTGACAAAGACGGCCACCAAAAGGATCTAGCCACCAAATCTCTGGTACCAAAGATTCCAGGATGCCCAGCCAACACTGAACAATGAATCTCAGAGATAACTCTACTAGTCCATCTATCAGGGACAAACAGTTTCTCCGCTGGGCAACGGTCAGGTCTATCAGCCTGAAATTTTTGCAGCACCCGCCGCAAATCAGGGGAGATGGCAGACAAAATTACCCCCTCTTTGAGAATACCCGCCGGCTCAGGAACACCCGGAGAGTCAGGCACAAAACTCCTTGACAGGGCATCAGCCTTCACATTCTTAGAGCCCGGAAGGTACGAAACCACAAAATCAAAACGGGAGAAAAATAACGACCATCGAGCCTGTCTCGGATTCAACCGTTTGGCAGACTCAAGATAAGTCAAATTCTTGTGATCTGTTAAGACCACCACGCGATGCTTGGCTCCTTCAAGCCAATGACGCCACTCCTCGAATGCCCACTTCATGGCCAACAACTCACGATTACCAACATCATAATTACACTCAGCAGGCGAAAATTTTCTAGAAAAGAAAGCACATGGCTTCATCACCGAGCCATCAGAACTTCTTTGCGACAAAACAGCCCCTGCTCCAATCTCAGAAGCATCAACCTCAACCTGAAACGGGAGCGAAACATCTGGCTGGCACAACACAGGGGCAGAAGAAAAACGACGCTTCAACTCCTGAAAAGCCTCTACAGCTGCAGAAGACCAATTGGCCACATCAGCACCCTTTTTGGTCAAATCAGTCAACGGTTTAGCAACAGTAGAAAAATTAGCGATGAAGCGCCAATAAAAATTAGCAAAGCCCAGGAACTTTTGCAGGCTCTTCACAGATGTCGGCTGAGTCCAATCGTAAATGGCCTGGACTTTAACAGGGTCCATCTCGATAGTAGAAGGGGAAAAAATGAACCCCAAAAATGAAACTTTCTGAACTCCAAAGAGACACTTTGACCCCTTCACAAACAAGGAATTCGCACGAAGGACCTGGAACACCATTCTGACCTGCTTCACATGAGACTCCCAATCATCCGAAAAGACCAAAATATCATCCAAATACACAATCAGGAATTTATCCAGGTACTCTCGGAAGATGTCATGCATAAAGGACTGAAATACTGATGGAGCATTGGAAAGCCCGAATGGCATAACCAGGTACTCAAAATGGCCCTCGGGCGTATTAAATGCTGTTTTCCATTCATCACCTTGTTTAATACGCACAAGATTATACGCCCCTCGAAGATCTATCTTGGTGAACCAACTAGCCCCTTTAATACCAGCAAACAAATCAGACAGCAACGGCAAAGGATACTGAAATTTGACTGTAATTTTATTAAGAAGGCGGTAATCAATACAAGGTCTCAAAGAACCATCCTTCTTGGCCACAAAAAAGAACCCTGCTCCTAACGGTGATGACGACGGGCGAATATGGCCTTTCTCCAAGGATTCCTTTATATAACTCCGCATAGCGGCGTGTTCTGGCACAGATAAATTGAACAATCGGCCCTTAGGAAACTTACTACCAGGAATCAAATTAATTGCACAATCGCAATCCCTATGAGGAGGTAGGGCACTGGCTTTGGGCTCATCAAATACATCCCGATAATCCGACAAAAACTCTGGAACTTCAGAAGGAGTGGAAGACGAAATAGACAAAAATGGAACATCACCATGTACCCCCTGGCAACCCCAGCTGGACACAGACATAGATTTCCAGTCCAATACTGGATTATGAACCTGTAGCCATGGCAACCCCAAAACGACCACATCATGCAGATTATGCAATACCAGAAAGCGGATATCCTCCTGATGTGCAGGAGCCATGCACATGGTCAATTGGGTCCAGTACTGAGGCTTATTCTTGGCCAAAGGCGTAGCATCAATTCCTCTCAAAGGAATAGGATACAGCAAGGGCTCCAAGAAAAAACCACAGCGCCTAGCATACTCCAAGTCCATCAAATTCAGGGCAGCGCCTGAATCCACAAATGCCATAACAGAATAGGATGACAAAGAGCAAATCAGAGTAACGGACAATAGCAATTTAGACTGTACCATACCAATGGTGGCAGACCTAGCGAACCGCTTAGTGCGCTTAGGACAATCGGAGATAGCATGAGTGGAATCACCACAGTAAAAACATAGCCCATTCCGACATCTGGGTTCTTGCCGTTCAGCTCTGGTCAAAGTCCTATCACATTGCATAGGCTCAGGCCCATGCTCAGATAGTACCGCCAAATGGTGCACAGCTTTACGCTCACGCAAGCGTCAATCGATCTGAATGGCCATGGACATAGACTCATTCAGACCAGCAGGCATGGGAAATCCCACCATGACATCCTTAAGGGCTTCAGAGAGACCCTTTCTTAAGATTGCTGCCAGGGCACATTCATTCCACTGAGTGAGCACAGACCACTTTCTAAACTTCTGACAATATATCTCCGCTTCATCCTGACCCTGACACAGAGCCAGCAAGATTTTCTCTGCCTGATCCACTGAATTAGGTTCGTCATAAAGCAATCCAAGCGCCAGGAAAAACGCATCAACATCACGCAATGCCGGATCTCCTGGCGCAAGGGAAAATGCCCAGTCCTGAGGGTCACCACGTAAGAAAGAAATAATGATCTTTACTTGTTGAACAGGGTCACCTGAGGAGCGAGGTTTCAAGGCAAGAAACAATTTACAATTATTTTTGAAATTCAAGAACTTAGGTCTATCACCAAAAAACAAATCAGGAATTGGAATCCTAGGCTCTGACATCGGATTCTGAACCACAAAATCTTGAATGCTCTGTACCCTTGTAGTGAGATTATCCATCCAAGAGGACAGACCTTGAATGTCCATATCTACACCTGTATCCTGAACCACCCAAAGGTCTAGGGGAAAAGAAAGACAAAACACAGTGCAAAGAAGAAAAAAAAAGGTCTCAGAACTTCTCTTATCCCTCTATTGAGATGCATTAGTACTTTGGGCCCCCTGTACTGTTATGACCTGGTGGTCAGGACAATAATGGACCTGGTGGTTAAGAGCACACGGAATGACCTGATAGTAACTGATAATAAAGGACGAGCTCTGGGATGTGGGAACTCTGCTGACCGCAATCCCTAATCCTATCAAACACACTAGAAATAGCCGTGGATTGCGCCTAACGCTCCCTATGCAACTCGGCACAGCCTAAGGAACTAGCTAGCCCTAAAGATAGAAAAATAAAGCCTACCTTGCCTCAGAGAAATTCCCCAAAGGAAAAGGCAGCCCCCCACATATAATGACTGTGAGTAAAGATGAAAATACAAATACAGAGATGAAATAGATTTAGCAAAGTGAGGCCCGACTTACTGAACAGACCGAGGATAGGAAAGGTTACTTTGCGGTCAGCACAAAAACCTACAAAAAGACCACGCAGAGGGCGCAAAAAGACCCTCCGTACCGACTCACGGTGCGGAGGCGCTCCCTCTGCGTCCCAGAGCTTCCAGCAAGCAAGAAAACAATAAAAATAGCAAGCTGGACAGAAAAATAGCAAACCAAAGAAATACAAGCTGGAACTTAGCTTCTGCTGGGAAGACAGGTCACAAGAACGATCCAGGAGTGAACTAGACCAATACTGGAACATTGACAGGTGGCATGGAGCAAAGATCTAAGTGGAGTTAAATAGAGCAGCCAGCTAACGAATTAACCTCGTCACCTGTGGAAGGAAACTCAGAAACACCCACCAGAGGAAGTCCATGGACAAAACCAGCCGAAGTACCATTCATGACCACAGGAGGGAGCCCGACAACAGAATTCACAACAGAGCCCCCTATGTACCAGTGCTACCTCCAAAACTACAGTAAACCTCGAAAACCTGACCAACTGTAAATAGTTAACTGTTCCTTCTTTGCATTTAAACTTTTACTTTGTTTTTCAAGTACTGAACCGGTCCAGGGTTAACTTTTAAAGGGGTCCTCAGTTTCAGGAGGATTCCAAGTTTTAAACTTTGTAGGGATTGTACTCGCTCAGGTGCGGCGGATGACACTCTGAAGGCACGTTTCATTAAAAGTTCACAGGTTTATTGCTCCATAAACCACATAGCAACAGGAACAACAGGTAAACAGTCTTACGTCAGACAGATGAATCCTCAATGTCCATAGTAGAGCTCTGCTCTCTCTCAGACCTGTAGGCACACAGGCTGTGCTATGTCCAGCACGTAGGCTCTCCAGCCTAAATATGGTCTCTGTGTGCTGTTCAGGACATCTGTCCCCACGTGGAACCGTCCAACACACAGGCCACTCTGCAGTGTACAGCCAGGACACATGGAAGTGTGTCCACCCTGACAGACTCCCAAACACTCTCTCCATGTGCTACACACACACACACACACACACACACACACCTCTTTACATAGGTGTAACCACACCCAGGAACCCATCACATGATTAGACATGTGGTTCTGACATCACCACAGGTCCTGAAACAAACATAGATAGGCACGGTTATGCCCCTTACCCAGAGGTGAGGTATATGGGTAGCCAGACCCTCCCATCTCTCATAGCTACCCGTAACCCGGACCCAAATATCCTAAACAATTTCTTATTGCTTTATGTGCATTACAGAAAACACTCCGGGTCACATCACAGCAACAAGCCTTCTCTGTGATACATACCTCCCGTCGACTATCCAACCTTTAGCCACGTTACAACCTGTTTTTGCACAAGTTTTACCATTTTGCCTTTAAAGAACATTTGGATCATGGACAGTGAATGATTCACAAACTGCCTGTATATAGTTTGCACCTTCTTAAAGGTGCTCTCTACTGGTTTTACAAGAAGAGCTTTTCGAAGAGACTGTTCCTGATGGCAGCGTGAAAGTTCTTGCTTCACCGTTGATGACTGACTTGTTGATTGTTTGCACTACCTCAGAAAAGACTTGAGTTTACCCTTAAAGGGAATGTTTACTTGTTGCATTTTGCCTAAGAGTGATAATGTTGTCTTAAGGGTACCATCACACAGTGGCACTTTGATCGCTAGGACGGCACGATCTGTGACGTTCCAGCGATATCCTTACGATCTCGCTGTGTCTGACACGCTACTGCGATCAGGGACCCCGCTGAGAATCGTACGTCGTAGCAGATCGTTTGAAACTTTCTTTCGACGCTGGATCTCCCGCTGACATCGCTGAATCGGCGTGTGTGACGCCGATTCAGCGATGTCTTCACTGGTAACCAGGGTAAACATCGGGTTACTAAGCGCAGGGCCGCGCTTAGTAACCCGATGTTTACACTGGTTACCAGCGTAAACGTAAAAAAAACAAACACTACATACTTACATTCCGTGTCTGTCCTCCGGCGCTGTGCTTCTCTGCACTGGCTGTGAGCGCCGGCCAGCCGGAAAGCACAGCGGTGACGTCACCGCTCTGATTTACGGCTGACCGGCGCTGACAGTGCAGAGGAAAGCACAGCGCCGGAGGACAGACACGGAATGTAAGTATGTAGTGTTTGTTTTTTTTACGTTTACTCTGGTTACCAGCGTAAATGTAAAAAAAACAAACACTACATACTTACATTCCGTGTCTGTCCTCCGGCGCTGTGCTTCTCTGCACTGGTTGTGAGCGCCGGCCAGCCGGAAAGCACAGCGGTGACGTCACCGCTCTGATTTACGGCTGACCGGCGCTGACAGTGCAGAGGAAAGCACAGCGCCGGAGGACAGACACGGAATGTAAGTATGTAGTGTTTGTTTTTTTTACGTTTACGCTGGTAACTAGGGTAAACATCGAGTTACTTAGCGCGGCCCTGCGCTTAGTAACCCGATGTTTACCCTGGTTACCCGGGGACTTCAGGATCGTTGGTCGCTGGAGAGCTGTCTGTGTGACAGCTCTCCAGCGACCAAACAGCGACGCTGCAGCGATCGACATCGTTGTCGTATCGCTGCAGCGTCGTTTCAGTGTGACGGTACCCTTAGTAGCTAGATAGTAATAATGTTTACATAGCCGATAGTATGTAGCTAGAAAGTTAGATAATAGTAAAATGTTTTGCACTGTTGAGTAGAATTAAAGGGAGCTTGCCATGGAACATCAGCTAGGCGGAGCTGGTACGTAAGGAGAATAGCTGAACAGGTGTGAGAGTCTGTAGCCCCTAGTTGAGGGACCGAGAATTAACTTGAATACGTACTTTGAGAATAAAATGTTAAATGATGTACTTAAAATAAAATTGAGGTTTTAGGAAATAAAATGCAGTGGGCCCTTGGGGATAGACAGATAGTCCTGCATGTGTAGAAGAGAAATAAAGAAAATGTTGATTTGCACTTTAAGGTTTAATGATAGTATACCCTTAGAGGGTACTTGCACTTAGTAGAATACCTGTACGGGTAATTGTGTTTTATAGTTAGGTAGTAATTGTTTTCCATTTGCCTTTAAAAGTCGCGCGCATAATGTAAATATGTTATGGTTTGCAACGTTCAAGTGTTCCCACCTCCCATAAAGGGAAGCATAGTTATATTAATTTGTTTTATAGCATTTCAAAAATTTAGCATGTCTTTTGCTAATGTATTGTTGTTTTCTTTTCCCAATCCGGGAGTACTGGATTTAACGGGGGGGAAGTGTGGGGGAGGGGTGGAGGGGGGGTTGTGCAGCGCCCCAGAGTCCTGGTCGTTGCAGTAATGTTATTCTTCCACCAGGGGGAAGTGATGTATGTTACGTCTGAAGGCAATGAAGGAGATCTTCTGTCCAGGTATCACAAACACATAACACACTTCACACTCCAGTCCGCCAGGGTGAGCTAAGCTTCTATTTATTAGGGCACTCCTCACATATAGGTAAAACTGGTGGTCAGGACAGAAAGTTAGTCAGAACCCAATGGAGTTTGGCAGAAGATGGTTGGAGTGGGTTCCAGCCAGATCCAGACTGCGGTCTGCGGAAGATGAGGGTACACGGAGCTGTGCCTGCCCCACGGCAGCATCCAAAGAAAGAGACATTAAAGGGAATTGTGTTGCAGTGAGTGAGAAACAAAGTCATAGCAAAAGGAGAGGAAAACCAGAAGGAGTTCTGCCCTGTAAAGGCTGCCTCCTTCTGAGGCGCAAAGATCCCGGTAGCCAGAACACCGAGGGAGTAAGCATCTCTATGCTTTACTTCAGAGACTTAATATAGAGAAAAATGGTGTGCACTCAGGTCAAGTATACGAGGTGCTGGCGTAATGGACCTAGATGGCCCCAAAGCTCAATAGTAGAAATTCACCGCACATTCTCAAATGCTGGTTTGCAGACGTGTATTAACACTTTTATTCCCAAAAAAATTTTTTGTCAAACAGAAGATATAACCACAAGCAGTGTAGAAGTGAAGTAAGGTACAACAACCCAACGTTTCGACCCTCCTGGGTCTTAATCATGGGGTTACTAGTGAAGACAAAAAGACATTAATACACGTCTGCAAACCAGCATTTGAGAGTGTGCGGTGAATTACTTCAGAGACTGGCAGGACAGTTTATTCCACGTTGGCTGCCCGACCATATACCCAGGAAGCACGGTGGCAACTTGTGGGGGCCGAGGTGTCTGTAGGGTCTCTATAAAAAGCCTCAGGCCACCAGTCATATGGGTTTTGTCCTATCCTATCCATCAGGGGGACAGAGAGAAAGAGACTTAACATCTCCAATAGTTGTGAGGACCTCACCGAGTTGCTCAGCAGGGAGGTACTACAACACACAGGCACTAGAGGAAGGCTACTGAATTCCACCTGGATAAGGGGACTCTGGACTTGCCTTCAGACCGGCCAGACTCTGCCTGCCCTGTGGTCCGTACCCTGGACTGTGGATGCTGAAGCCTTCAGTAAAGGTAAAGAGACTGCAACCTTGTGTCCTCGTTATTCACTGCGTCTTACATCATCCACCATCTACACCTCTGGGAAGCCCTGGGGAAACACTTCACCTGTGGGAAGGTATACCATCTGGCTGCTATAACATAACCCCAGCGGACCCCTAAGCAGCGTCGATCACTCTGACCGAATACCACAGGTGGCGTCACAAACATTATTCTTATAAACACTCTTGCCTTTTATTGGGCGCCCCTCAAAGGGCCACGGGCCGGGTCGGGTCACCGTGACATTCCCCGAACAGAAGAACCCGGTACCGAGTACCCCATTGCCCTGACGTGGGGGCGATCCAGAAGCGCATCACTTTCCTTGCCTCACGAGCTGGCAGCGCCTGCTACAATACTGTAATTATCGAATCTCTAGGATTAGGTGCAATGTGGACAGATACAGAGCAGGTTTTCTTACGTCTGCGTTAATCCTGTGATACAAGAATGTGCACATCCCACATTAGTTTTGCACTTACTAAATATTTATATAGCGGGGACATTCCTGAGTTGCGCTCTAATAGCCAAGCTTTTCTCTGTTTATTCCACAGTCAGGGCAGTAAAAGGCAGCATGGAGGAGTATCTCTGCTTACAACACATTCAAGAAGTGGTCATTGCTTTCCCAGTATTTGAGATGGGCACCGATGTTCTCATATATTTAGGACTCATTTAGACATCCCTTTTTTCACAGATAGAACCTATAGCCTATGTGAATCTTCCCATATCTGTTTTTTTGGTTTGGACCAAGTGGTCCCAGCACAATTGTGGCGATATACATTATTTATGTGATTTTCTGATCAAAATTGGCAATGCAAGTGTATGGGTTGGAATCTGGGTGATATCCAGCTGATAGGAAAACCTAGAGAAAGTTTTCTCCTCATCTGGGAAAAACTAATGAAACTTGGACCAAACTCGAATTAAAGAAAACAACTTATAAATACACAGATGAAAATTTAATAATATGCCAATTCTCAAAGTATTAAAGGGCATCTGTCAGTAGGATGAACCCTGTCTATATGGGCATGTAGGTCATAGGAAGCTGACTAAAGTGATACCTTTATATTTGGGATCTATGGGCCAGACACTGATCTCCCTGAGAATCTGCCTCCAGAGATTCTTTTAAATTAAAGGAGGCATTACCAATGTGAGACATGTACTGACTGACAGTCTGCTCTCCTGATCTACATGGCTCACACTGTTAACTCCTCCTATCGCTTACAATAATCTCTGGAGGCAGATTCTCAGGGAGATCTAAGCCTGGCCCATAGATCTTTACAGCTCATTTACATATTAAAACAAATGTAGATTTCTCTGGTATAAGAGATAAGATCATAGATATCAAGGAATCATTTTATGACCTTCTATGACCAATATGCCCATATAGATGGCTTAGGAGGGATGACTATACTGACAGATTCCCTTTAAAATATAAACACATTTATTATTATATAGATTAAAGACTTAAGGTACCATCACACTCAGCAACTTTGCAAAGAGAACGACAACGATCCGTGACGTTGCAGCGTCCTGGATAGCGATCTCGTTGTGTTTGACACGCAGCAGCGATCTGGATCCCGCTGTGCCATCGCTGGTCGGAACTAGAAGTCCAGAACTTTATTTTGTCGCCAGGTCGGCGTGTATCGTCATGTTTGACATCAAAAGCAATGATGCCAGCAACGAGCATAGGGCCCCTAGATGTGTGTCGGATCGGTACACTCCGGCTGTTTTACATGGAGCTAACAACCAGCGAGAACGAGAAGTGAGTCGCCGTTACGTCACTGGATCGCTCCTGCATTGTTCTGGAGTTGCTGTGTTTGACGACTCTACAGAGACCTAAACAGCGACGCTCCAGCTATCTAGTTTAGGTCGGCTCGTTGTCTATATCGCTGCAGCGTCGCTGAGTGTGACGGTACCTTTATGTGCAGGCATCAACCATATACAGCAGGTGATAAAAAATGTGTGACATGTTCAATACTTCTAAGTAAATATATTTTTAAATGTGCTATTGACATGAAATTCTCAACAACCCATCCAGTCCACACAGGCAAAGGAACCAAACCATACATATCCATGAATATATATATATATGGGTGGTGATGGGGTGGGGGGCGGTATTATGGGTGGTAATGGGGTGGGGGGGCCGGATTATGGGTGGTGATAGGTTGGGGGCGGGATTATGGGTGGTGATGGGGTGGGGAGGTGGGATTATGGGTGGTGGTGGGGGGCTGGATTATGGGTGGTGAAGGGGTGGGGGGCGGTATTATGGGTGGTGATGGGGTGGGGAGGCGGGATTATGGGTGGTGCTGGGGTGGGGGGCGGGATTGTGTGTGGTGATGGGGTGGGGGGCGTGATTATGGGTGGTGATGGGGTGGGGGCGGGATTGTGTGTGGTGATGGGTTGGGGGGCGGGATTGTGTGTGGTGATGGGTTGGGGGCGAGATTGTGTGTGTTGATGGGTTGGGGGGCGAGATTGTGTGTGGTGATGTGTTGGGGGGCATGATTGTGTGTGGTTATGGGGTGGGGGGCGTGACTGTGTGTGGTGATGGGGTGGGGGGCGTGATTGTGTTTGGTGATGTGTTGGGGGGCGGGATTGTGTGTGGTGATGGGTTGGGGGGCGATATTGTGTGTGTTTTATGGGTTGGGGGGCGAGATTGTGTGTAGTGATGGGTTGGGGGGCGAGATTGTGTGTGGTGATGGGTTGGGGGCGGGATTGTGTGTGGTGATGGGGTGGGGGGTGGGATTGTGTGTGGTGATGTGGTGGGGGGTGGGATTGTGTGTGGTGATGGGGTGGGGGGCGTGATTCTGTGTGGTGATGGGGTGGGGGCGTGATTGTTTGTGGTGATGTGTTGGGGGGCGGGATTGTGTGTGGTGATGGGTTGGGGGCGAGATTGTGTGTGGTGATGGGTTGGGGGGCGAGATTGTGTGTGGTGATGTGTTGGGGGCGGGATTGTGTGTGGTGATGGGTTGGGGGGCGTGATTGTGTGTGGTGATGGGTTGGGAGCGTGATTGTGTGTGGTGATGGGTTGGGGGGCGAGATTGTGTGTGGTAATGTGGTGGAGGGGCAAAATTGTGTGCGGTGATGTGTTGGGGGTGGGATTGTGTGTGGTGATGTGGTGGGGGGCGGGATTGTGTGTGGTGAGGGGCGGGATTGTGTGTGGTAATGAGGTGGGGGCGGGATTGTGTGTGGTGATGTGGGAGGTGGAGCTACTGTGCAGGGGGCGGGATTAGCGAGTAATCACAATGCCTCTTATACAGTGGGGCAAAAAAGTATTTAGTCAGTCAGCAATAGTGCAAGTTCCACCACTTAAAAAGATGAGAGGCATCTGTAATTTACATCATAGGTAGACCTCAACTATGGGAGACAAACTGAGAAAAAAAATCCAGAAAATCACATTGTCTGTTTTTTTAACATTTTATTTGCATATTATGGTGGAAAATAAGTATTTGGTCAGAAACAAAATTTCATCTCAATACTTTGTAATATATCCTTTGTTGGCAATGACAGAGGTCAAAGGTTTTCTGTAAGTCTTCACAAGGTTGCCACACACTGTTGTTAGTATGTTGGCCCATTCCTCCATGCAGATCTCCTCTAGAGCAGTGATGTTTTTGGCTTTTCGCTTGGCAACACGGACTTTCAACTCCCTCCAAAGGTTTTCTATAGGGTTGAAATCTGGAGACTGGCTAGGCCACTCCAGGACCTTGAAATGCTTCTTACGAAGCCACTCCTTCGTTGCCCTGGCGGTGTGCTTTGGATCATTGTCATGTTGAAAGACCCAGCCACGTTTCATCTTCAATGCCCTTGCTGATGGAAGGAGGTTTGCACTCAAAATCTCACGATACATGGCCCCATTCATTCTTTCATGTACCCGGATCAGTTGTCCTGGCCCCTTTGCAGAGAAACAGCCCCAAAGCATGATGTTTCCACCACCATGCTTTACAGTAGGTATGGTGTTTGATGGATGCAACTCAGTATTCTTTTTCCTCCAAACACGACAAGTTGTGTTTCTACCAAACAGTTCCAGTTTGGTTTCATCAGACCATAGGACATTCTCCCAAAACTCCTCTGGATCATCCAAATGCTCTCTAGCAAACTTCAGATGGGCCCGGACATGTACTGGCTTAAGCAGTGGGACACGTCTGGCACTGCAGGATCTGAGTCCATGGTGGCGTAGTGTGTTACTTATGGTAGGCCTTGTTACATTGGTCCCAGCTCTCTGCAGTTCATTCACTAGGTCCCCCCGCGTGGTTCTGGGATTTTTGCTCACCGTTCTTGTGATCATTCTGACCCCACGGGGTGGGATTTTGCGTGGAGCCCCAGATCAAGGGAGATTTTCAGTGGTCTTGTATGTCTTCCATTTTCTAATTATTGCTCCCACTGTTGATTTCTGCACTCCAAGCTGGTTGGCTATTGCAGATTCAGTCTTCCCAGCCTGGTGCAGGGCTACAATTTTGTTTCTGGTGTCCTTTGACAGCTCTTTGGTCTTCACCATAGTGGAGTTTGGAGTCAGACTGTTTGAGGGTGTGCACAGGTGTCTTTTTATACTGATAACAAGTTTAAACAGGTGCCATTACTACAGGTAATGAGTGGAGGAAAGAGGAGACTCTTAAAGAAGAAGATACAGGTCTGTGAGAGCCAGAAATCTTGATTGTTTGTTTCTGACCAAATACTTATTTTCCACCATAATATGCAAATAAAATGTTAAAAAAACAGACAATGTGATTTTCTGGATTTTTTTTTCTCAGTTTGGCTCCCATAGTTGAGGTCTACCTATGATGTAAATTACAGACGCCTCTCATCTTTTTAAGTGGTGGAACTTGCACTATTGCTGACTGACTAAATACTTTTTTGCCCCACTGTATATATAGATACATTTGTTTGTAGGTTAATACTTTGAGAGTTGGCATATTATAATATTTTGCCCATTCAGTTTTTCAGGCATTTGGTGATTTGCGTTTTTGCCGTGTTTAATCAGTGTTTAATCGAGCTTTTTATGCAGATTTTCTCCCATATTTTAACTGATGAAACTGGATCTGTTTTTCTCGCATGTGTAAAAAAACCCAGACATCTGAATGAGGCCTTACACTGAGAAAGCGACTTCTAGTCTACAGAGCAAAACACTGTTTTTGGCCTCATTCATTCGTCCGATTTTCACGCAATTGTTCCATCTGTGATTTTTACTGACACCCATTACATCCTATGGTGCTATTCAGATCTCATGGACACGTCTGTTTTTGAGCCACAAACCAAAATTACCCGTACAAATTATCCGTGTGTTGTCCGTGATTAACATGGCAGCGGATAGGAGAGGCTTTGTAGTTTATTTTCTTTCCATCAGTTGAAATAACGAACACTGAAATTTGGACTTGGAAAAATCACAGATGTCTGAATGCAGTGTGAGCCATCAAGTTAAAATGGACGATCGCTTGGTGCAGAAGAGGATGGGACTACAGCTGGGAACCAGAAAAGACACCGACCTGTAAGTACTTTATTACATGCACTGTGTACATAATCACTATGGCTAAAGGTACCTTCACACATAACGATTTAGTTAACGATATCGTTGCTTTTTGTGACGTAGCAACGATATCGTTAACGAAATCGTTATGCGTGACAGCGACCAACGATCAGGCCCCTGCTGGGAGATCGTTGGTCGCTGGGAATTATCAGGACCTTTTTTTTGGTCGCTGATCACCCGCTGTCATCGCTGGATTGGCGTGTGTGACGCCGATCCAGCGATGTGTTCAATGGTAACCGGGTAAATATCGGGTTACTAAGCGCAGGGCCGCGCTTAGTAACCCGATGTTTACCCTGGTTACCATTGTAAAAGTTAAAAAAAAAAAACAGTACATACTTACATTCCGGTGTCTGTCCCCCGGCGTCAGCTTCCCGCACTGACTGTGTCAGCGCCGGCCGGCCGTAAAGCAGAGCACAGCGGTGACGTCACAGCTGTGCTCTGCTTTACGGCCGGCCGGTGCTGACACAGTGCAGAGAAGCTGACGCCAGGGGACAGACACCGGAATGTAAGTATGTACTGTTTGTTTTTTTTAACTTTTACAATGGTAACCAGGGTAAACATCGGGTTACTAAGCGCGGCCCTGCGCTTAGTAACCCGATGTTTACCCTGGTTACCCAGGGACTTCGTCATCGTTGGGCGCTGGAGAGCTGTCTGTGTGACAGCTCCCCAGCGACCACACAACGACCTAAACAGCGACGCTGCAGCGATCGGCATCGTTGTCTATATCGCTGCAGCGTTGCTAAATGTGACGGTACCTTTAGAGGGAGGAAGGTACTGGAGTGGAGTGCTACTTTATGGGGACATGTTGGGTGGTAGAGGCTAACACAGGCATGTCTCCAGTCTCCACAACTAGTGACTAATAAACCTCAACATGTCTCATTATCACAAAGACAAACAAACCTCAATTTCTTGAGTGATGGTAGTAGAAGGACATTGTCTGGGTAGCTAGATGTTTACCCACCTAAGTCTCCTGTGTAAGGAGGTTACTGGAAGATCAAAGCTGGTACACAGGGTGAACTGCTGGTGGCTGGTGGACAATGACGTGTCCTCCACTGACTTGGGATCTGTTTACTGTGCAACCAAAGGTTTATCACTTCCCAGTCCAGGGGAGCTCAGATAGGATCTTGAAATGACCTTTGAATTTCTATAAAGGTACCGTCACACTCAGCAACTTTACAACGAGAACGACAACAATCCGTGACGTTGCAGCGTCCTGGATAGCGATCTCGTTGTGTTTGACACGCAGCAGCGATCTGGATCCCGCTGTGCCATCGCTGGTCGGAGCTAGAAGGCCAGAACTTTATTTCGTCGTCAGGTCGGCGTGTATCGTCATGTTTGACATCAAAAGCAACGATGCCAGCAATGTTTTACATGGAGCTAACAACCAGCTACAACGATAAGTGAGTCACCATTACATCACTGGATCGCTCCTGCATCGTTCTGGAGCTGCTGTGTTTGACGTCTCTACAGCGACCTAAACAGCGACGCTCCAGCGATCGGCTCGTTGTCTATATCGCTGCAGCGTCGCTGAGTATGATGGTACCCTTAGGCCTCTTTCACACTTCCATCTTTCACACTTCCGTCTTTCACAATCTGTCGATTTTTGAGAATCCAGGATCCTGCATTTTCTCATAGACTTGTATTAGCGACGGATTGTGATGGATGGCCATTCGTTACATCCGTCTTTCACTGGATCCTGCGTAAAAAACGGTCCGTTGGGCAGAGAAAACATTCAGAGGAACGTTTTTTCTGCTCGTCGGAAAATCGGTCAGCGACGCATCCTGCGCAGCCCGTGACGGGCCACAATGGAAGCCTATGGGCGCACGATGCGTCGCTGCCTGTGAAAAGCAGGAATACAGCGACGGGTCCCGTCTTTTCAAACTGAGCATGCCTGAAAGAATTCTCTCTCGCTCGCTCTTTCTCTTTTTATTATTATTGCTGCCTGTGCAGCATCAATAGTAACAAGATATTATGTTAAAAATAATTACAAAAATAAAAAAATCGCAGTATTCTCACCTACCGACGTCCCGCGCAGCGTCATCGATGCTCCCGGCAGCCAGTGTTCCTAGTAATACATTGCGAAATCTCACGAGAAGTCCTGGTCTCACGAGATTTCGCAATGTATTACTATGAACGCTAGCTGCCGGGAGCATCAGTGACTCTGCGCGGGACGCCGGTAGGTGAGTATACTGCGATTTTTAATTTTTTTTTAACCTGGTTTGTATTATGTATGCGTTTTCACAGCAGAAAACCGCTGCGATGACGTATACACAACAGGTGCACATAGGCTCGACGGGTCCATCAGAAAGACGGGCCAGGGGCAGAGGCGTAGCTAGAGCTTTTGCCGCCCGGGGCTGTTCCCGAGTTTGGCGCCCCCCCCCCCCCCCCGCCCCCCCCCCCCGCTCAATACACACAAAGGTTACCAAAAATGGTTTTCCTGTTTTGTAGAACTTAAACTGGGCCTAATGGTGTCACCCCCACATGCCACACCTGTGACTTAATACCACCACACCATGACCAGGCCACATAGTGACCGAATAATACTACATACAAGGGACAAATACCACAACACCATTTCCAGACCACATATTACCACCACATAGTGACTGAATACTACAATACTGATCAGTAATAAAAAAAACCCACAATACTATCACCATAAGTGCCAGTATTCACAGGAGATCTGTACTTAGTATGCAGTGTCTGTGTAGAGGTAATACAGAGATCACTGGTGACATTATACACAGGACCTCTATATAGTATACAGTGTATAGTGTCAGTGTATAGGTAACACTGACTCACCAGTGACGTCTCTAGGTGAAGTCCTTCATCTTTCATCCAGCACAGACCGCCATCATTCCTTCCAGCCAGGACTCGTTTCTGCAGGAAATAACACAGTTATCTCGAGCTCCGCTTGCAGAACACATTACTTAATTTTTCACAACTTCTACATTACATCACATGAAGAAAAAAAGGTGATATAGTGTCACTCTGCACAGTAACAGGACCGCCCCCCCATTTAAAACAGTGTCCTCAAAAAATAAAATAAATACATCACTGCAGTAATAATATCCCTTAATTATCCCCTATGGTAACACTATTCCCCACCCTGGCCCCGTTTATCTCATTCCTGGCTCCAGCCATATGTTCTCGCATCCTGCCCTCATGAGTATCCATTCTACCCCATATGATCTCCCCATCCTGCCCCACCAGCCTCTATCGTATCCATCCTGCCCCATGATCCAATCCTGCCCCGTGTCTCCAATCATGCCCCGTGTCTACATTCTGCCCATGCCTCAAGTCCTGCCCCCAGTGTGTCCAGCATATTACCCCCATGTTGTCCAGCAATCTGCCACAGTGTGTCCAGCATATTACCCCCATGTTGTCCAGCAATCTGCCCCAGTGTGTCCAGCATATTACCCCCAGTGTGTCCAGCAATCTGCCCCAGTATGTCCAGCACTGCCCCCAGTGTGTCCAGCAATCTGCCCCAGTGTCCAGCCTTTCCCCAGTGTGTCCAGCATATTACCCCCAGTGTCCAGCATTGCCCCAGTATGTCCAGCATATTACCCCCAGTGTGTCCAGCAATCTGCCCCAGTGTCCAGAAGTCTGCCCCAGGGTCTCCAGCATTGCCTCAATGTGTCCAGAAATCTGCCCCATGGTCTCCAGTATTCAGTGTGTCCAGCATTCTGCCCCATGGTCTCCAGTATTGCCCCAGTGTGTCCAGCATTCTGCCCCATGGTCTCCAGTATTGCCCCAGTGTGTCCAGCAATCTGCCCCATGGTCTCCAGTATTGCCCCAGTGTGTCCAGCATTCTGCCCCAGGGTCTCCAGTATTGCCCCAGTGTGTCCAGCATTCTGCCCCATGGTCTCCAGTATTGCCCCAGTGTGTCCAGCAATCTGCCCCATGCTCTCCAGTATTGCCCCAGTGTGTCCAGCAATCTGCCCCATAGTCTCCTGTATTGCCCCAGTGTGTCCAGCATTCTGCCCCATGGTCTCCTGTATTGCCCCAGTGTGTCCAGCATTCTGCCCCATGGTCTCCAGTATTGCCCCAGTGTGTCCAGCATTCTGCCCCAGGGTCTCCAGTATTGCCCCAGTGTGTCCAGCAATCTGCCCCATGGTCTCCAGTATTGCCCCAGTGTGTCCAGCAATCTGCCCCATGCTCTCCAGTATTGCCCCAGTGTGTCCAGCATTCTGCCCCATGGTCTCCAGTATTGCCCCAGTGTGTCCAGCAATCTGCCCCATGCTCTCCAGTATTGCCCCAGTGTGTCCAGCAATCTGCCCCATGCTCTCCAGTATTGCCCCAGTGTGTCAAGCAATCTGCCCCATGGTCTTCAGTATTGCCCCAGTGTGTCCAGCATTCTGCCCCATGGTCTCCAGTATTGCCCCAGTGTGTCCAGCAATCTGCCCCATAGTCTCCTGTATTGCCCCAGTGTGTCCAGCAATCTGCCCCATGGTCTCCTGTATTGCCCCAGTGTGTCCAGCAATCTGCCCCATGCTCTCCAGTATTGCCCCAGTGTGTCCAGCAATCTGCCCCATGCTCTCCAGTATTGCCCCAGTGTGTCCAGCAATCTGCCCCATGCTCTCCAGTATTGCCCCAGTGTGTCCAGCAATCTGCCCCATGGTCTTCAGTATTGCCCCAGTGTGTCCAGCATTCTGCCCCATGGTCTCCAGTATTGCCCCAGTGTGTCCAGCATTCTGCCCCATGGTCTCCAGTATTGCCCCAGTGTGTCCAGCAATCTGCCCCATGCTCTCCAGTATTGCCCCAGTGTGTCCAGCAATCTGCCCCATAGTCTCCTGTATTGCCCCAGTGTGTCCAGCATTCTGCCCCATGGTCTCCTGTATTGCCCCAGTGTGTCCAGCATTCTGCCCCATGGTCTCCAGTATTGCCCCAGTGTGTCCAGCATTCTGCCCCAGGGTCTCCAGTATTGCCCCAGTGTGTCCAGCAATCTGCCCCATGGTCTCCAGTATTGCCCCAGTGTGTCCAGCAATCTGCCCCATGCTCTCCAGTATTGCCCCAGTGTGTCCAGCATTCTGCCCCATGGTCTCCAGTATTGCCCCAGTGTGTCCAGCAATCTGCCCCATGCTCTCCAGTATTGCCCCAGTGTGTCCAGCAATCTGCCCCATGCTCTCCAGTATTGCCCCAGTGTGTCCAGCAATCTGTCCCATGGTCTTCAGTATTGCCCCAGTGTGTCCAGCATTCTGCCCCATGGTCTCCAGTATTGCCCCAGTGTGTCCAGCAATCTGCCCCATAGTCTCCTGTATTGCCCCAGTGTGTCCAGCAATCTGCCCCATGGTCTCCTGTATTGCCCCAGTGTGTCCAGCAATCTGCCCCATGCTCTCCAGTATTGCCCCAGTGTGTCCAGCAATCTGCCCCATGCTCTCCAGTATTGCCCCAGTGTGTCCAGCAATCTGCCCCATGCTCTCCAGTATTGCCCCAGTGTGTCCAGCAATCTGCCCCATGCTCTCCAGTATTGCCCCAGTGTGTCAGACATAAAGAAAAAAAAAAAGTAAAATCCTCACCTCTCCCGTTCCTAGCGCAGGTCCGGTGCAGTCAGCGTCTCTCCGGCTCTGCGACGCTCAGGACAGAGAGGCAGAGCGGCGCGCACAGTAGTGACGTCATCGCGCCCTCTGCCCTGAGACGTCGCAGAGTCAGAGGATGCTGAAGCCGTAGGAACCAGGAGAGGTGAGTATTTTAGAGCGGAGAGCGGGGGGCGGGAGCGGGGAGCGGGGGAGCTGGTCGTGGCGACGGACGGCGCCGCCCGAAGATTTAAAGGGGCGTCTTTTTTTTTTTTTTTTCTTCTCTTGCAGCGCCGGCCGCCCCCCGCATTGTGCTGCCCGGGGCGGACCGCCCCCCCCGCCCCCCCCTTCCTACGCCACTGGCCAGGGGAACACGTTTTCCACAATCTGCACAGGATCCGTCATTTCAACGTCTTGACGGATCCTGTGCAGATTTGGAAGAAGGAAGTGTGAAAGAAGCCTAACCTAAAAGTGACTACACACCAAGAAATAGTGGCCGAACCCGGCAACTTCAGCTGACCATCTAATGTTTATGGGGGTGTACTGATGTGTCTAATATGCATCTAATGTGTATGAGGGTTAAGGTCTCATGAAAAAAATTAAACAACTGAAAAAATGTAAAGTATTAATTTTTTCATTTTTAATATATATGCATTTTTTGATAGTGTACAATATGAAAAATAATTTGAAAAGTTTTTCTCACTTCAACTTGTAAACACCAGGGGGAGCAGCTGCTGAAATTTACCATAAAAACCTCGTGTACCTGGTCACATTGCAGTGGTAATGTGAGCAGGTTATACACTAGGTGTTTATGGTAAATTTCAGCTGGAATTCAGTCCTGGCATTTGAAGTCACACAGGCCCAAGGTGTCTTCACCCCAGATGGGATATATTACCAATATTACACTGGATGGAGGAAAGGAAGATTTTCTACAAGACCAATATTTCTGATGACACCCATGGCCTGCTGGGGTAAGTGACGGAGTCAGCGACTTTGTGCTCCGTCACAACTGTTAACAGTATGAGTGTCTTGCGAACACAGATTCTGCTAACAACATAGCACACAACGCAGCCCATGACCAGACAGGCCCTTCTGGCATTTGCCAGAATTGCCAGATGGCCAGTCCGGCCCTGACTGCAGTAATGAAGTTTAGGGTCACAGAGAAGAGACATTTTGTGACTGTGACGTGTGGAAAGTGTCACCGATGATCGCACACTATTATACATGACAGGACTAGATACATGTCTATGTGGATTGTATCACACACGATAGGATTAGATACATGTCTCAGCAGACTGTATCACACATGATGGCATTAGATACATGGCTCAGCAGACTGTATCACACATGATGGCATTAGATACATGGCTCAGCAGACAGTATCACACATGATGGAATTAGATACATGGCTCAGCAGACAGTATCACACATGATGGCATTAGATACATGGCTCAGCAGACTGTATCACACATGATGGCATTAGATACATGGCTCAGCAGACAGTATCACACAATAGGATTAGATACATGGTTCAGCAGACAGTATCACACATGATGGCATTAGATACATGGCTCAGCAGACTGTATCACACACGATAGGATTAGATACATGACTCAGCAGACTGTATCACACATGATGGCATTAGATACATGGCTCAGCAGACTGCGTCACACACGATAGGATTAGATACATGGTTCAGCAGACAGTATCACACATGATGGCATTAGATACATGGCTCAGCAGACTGTATCACACACGATAGGATTAGATACATGGCTCAGCAGAATGTGTTACTGATGAGAACACTAGGAACATGGCTCCTGTTATGATAAGGTAATTCAGTACCACAATGGACATAGAAGTCAGAGCACATACAGTGACCTGACAATAACCCAAAAACATAGAACGAGCTCTGAGACGTGGGAACTCTGCTGACCGCAATCCCTAATCCTCTCCAACCACACTAGAGGCAGCCGTGGATTGCGCCTAACGCTCCCTATGCAACTCGGCACAGCCTGAGAAACTAGCTAGCCTGAAGATAGAAAATAAGCCTACCTTGCCTCAGAGAAATACCCCAAAGGAAAAGGCAGCCCCCACATATAATGACTGTGAGTTAAGATGAAAAGACAAACGTAGAGATGAAATAGATTTAGCAAAGTGAGGCCCGACTTTCTGAACAGAGCGAGGATAGGAAAGGTAACTTTGCGGTCAACACAAAACCCTACAAAAAAACACGCAAAGGGGGCAAAAAGACCCTCCGTACCGAACTAACGGCACGGAGGTACACCCTCTGCGTCCCAGAGCTTCCAGCAAGCAAGAAAAAAAACAAATAAGCAAGCTGGACAGAAAAAACAGCAAACAAAATAGCAAAAGCGGAACTTAGCTATGCAGAGCAGCAGGCCACAGGAACGATCCAGGAGGAAACAGGTCCAATACTAGAACATTGACTGGAGGCCAGGATCAAAGCACTAGGTGGAGTTAAATAGAGCAGCACCTAACGACTTCACCACATCACCTGAGGAAGGAAACTCAGAAGCCGCAGTACCACTCTCCTCTACCAACGGAAGCTCACAGAGAGAATCAGCCGAAGTACCACTTGTGACCACAGGAGGGAGCTCTGCCACAGACTTCACAACAGTACCCCCCCCTTGAGGAGGGGTCACCGAACCCTCACCAGTACCCCCAGGACGACCAGGATGAGCCATATGAAAGGCACGAACAAGATCGGGAGCATGGACATCAGAGGCAAAGACCCAGGAATTATCTTCCTGAGCATAACCCTTCCACTTAACCAGATACTGGAGTTTCCGTCTTGAAACATGAGAATCCAAAATCTTCTCCACAATATACTCCAACTCCCCCTCCACCAAAACCGGGGCAGGAGGATCAACAGATGGAACCATAGGTGCCACGTATCTCCGCAACAAAGACCTATGGAATACGTTATGTATGGAAAAAGAATCTGGAAGGGTCAGACGAAAAGACACACCTCAGAAATCCTATACGGACCAATGAAACGAGGTTTAAACTTAGGAGAGGAAACCTTCATAGGAATATGACGAGAAGATAACCAAACCAAATCCCCAACACGAAGTCGGGGACCCACACAGCGTCTGCGATTAGCGAAACGTTGAGCCTTCTCCTGGGACAAGGTCAAATTGTCCACTACATGAGTCCAAATCTGCTGCAACCTGTCCACCACAGTATCCACACCAGGACAGTCCGAAGACTCAACCTGCCCTGAAGAGAAACGAGGATGGAACCCAGATTTGCAGAAAAACGGCGAAACCAAGGTAGCCGAGCTGGCCCGATTATTAAGGGCGAACTCAGCCAAAGGCAAAAAGGACACCCAGCCATCCTGATCAGCAGAAACAAAGCATCTCAGATATGTTTCCAAGGTCTGATTGGTTCGTTCGGTCAGGCCATTAGTCTGAGGATGGAAAGCCGAGGAAAAAGACAAGTCAATGCCCATCCTAGCACAAAAGGCTCGCCAAAACCTCGAAACAAACTGGGAACCTCTGTCAGAAACGATATTCTCTGGAATGCCATGTAAACGAACCACATGCTGGAAGAACAATGGCACCAAATCAGAGGAGGAAGGTAATTTAGACAAGGGTACCAAATGGACCATCTTAGAGAAGCGATCACAGACCACCCAAATGACTGACATCTTTTGAGAGACGGGAAGATCTGAAATAAAATCCATAGAGATATGTGTCCAAGGCCTCTTCGGGACCGGCAAGGGCAAAAGCAACCCACTGGCACGAGAACAGCAGGGCTTAGCCCGAGCACAAATCCCACAGGACTGCACAAAAGAACGCACATCCCGCGACAGAGATGGCCACCAAAAGGATCTAGCCACTAACTCTCTGGTACCAAAGATTCCAGGATGACCAGCCAACACCGAACAATGAACCTCAGAGATAACTTTATTCGTCCACCTATCAGGGACAAACAGTTTCTCCGCTGGGCAACGATCAGGTTTATTAGCCTGAAATTTTTGCAGCACCCGCCGCAAATCAGGGGAGATGGCAGACACAATTACTCCCTCTTTGAGAATACCCGCCGGCTCAGATAAACCCAGAGAGTCGGGCACAAAACTCCTAGACAGAGCGTCCGCCTTCACATTTTTAGAGCCCGGAAGGTACGAAATCACAAAGTCAAAACGGGCAAAAAACAGCGACCAACGAGCCTGTCTAGGATTCAACCGCTTGTCAGACTCGAGATAAGTCAAGTTCTTATGATCAGTCAAGACCACCACGCGATGCTTAGCTCCTTCAAGCCAATGACGCCACTCCTCGAATGCCCACTTCATGGCCAGCAACTCTCGATTGCCAACATCATAATTTCGCTCAGCAGGCGAAAACTTCCTGGAAAAGAAGGCGCATGGTTTCATCACCGAGCAATCAGAACTTCTCTGCGACAAAACAGCCCCTGCTCCAATCTCAGAAGCATCAACCTCGACCTGGAACGGAAGCGAAACATCTGGTTGACACAACACAGGGGCAGAAGAAAAACGACGCTTCAACTCTTGAAAAGCTTCCACAGCAGCAGAAGACCAATTGACCACATCAGCACCCTTCTTGGTCAAATCGGTCAATGGTTTAGCAATACTAGAAAAATTGCAGATGAAGCGACGATAAAAATTAGCAAAGCCCAGGAACTTTTGCAGACTTTTCAGAGATGTCGGCTGAGTCCAATCATGGATGGCTTGGACCTTAACAGGGTCCATCTCGATAGTAGAAGGGGAAAAGATGAACCCCAAAAATGAAACCTTCTGAACACCAAAGAGACACTTTGATCCCTTCACAAACAAAGAATTAGCACGCAGGACCTGAAACACCGTTCTGACCTGCTTCACATGAGACTCCCAATCATCCGAGAAGATCAAAATGTCATCCAAGTACACAATCAGGAATTTATCCAGGTACTCTCGGAAGATGTCATGCATAAAGGACTGAAACACTGATGGAGCATTGGCAAGTCCGAATGGCAATACTAGATACTCAAAATGGCCCTCGGGCGTATTAAATGCAGTTTTCCATTCATCGCCTCGCTTAATACGCACAAGATTATACGCACCACGAAGATCTATCTTGGTGAACCAACTAGCCCCCTTAATCCGAGCAAACAAATCAGATAACAATGGCAAGGGGTACTGAAATTTAACCGTGATCTTATTTAGAAGGCGGTAATCTATACAAGGTCTCAGCGAACCATCCTTCTTGGCCACAAAAAAGAACCCTGCTCCTAATGGCGACGATGACGGGCGAATATGCCCCTTCTCCAAGGACTCCTTCACATAACTCCGCATAGCGGCGTGCTCAGGCACAGATAAATTAAACAGTCGACCTTTTGGGAATTTACTACCAGGAATCAAATCGATAGCACAATCACAATCCCTATGCGGAGGTAGGGTATCGGACTTGGGCTCATCAAATACATCCCGGTAATCAGACAAGAACTCTGGAACTTCAGAAGGGGTGGATGACGAAATAGACAGAAATGGGACATCACCATGTACCCCCTGACAACCCCAGCTGGACACAGACATGGATTTCCAATCTAATACTGGATTATGGACTTGTAGCCATGGCAACCCCAACACGACCACATCATGCAGATTATGCAACACCAGAAAGCGAATAACCTCCTGATGTGCAGGAGCCATGCACATGGTCAGCTGGGTCCAGTACTGAGGCTTATTCTTGGCCAAAGGCGTAGCATCAATTCCTCTCAATGGAATAGGACACTGCAAGGGCTCCAAGAAAAACCCACAACGCCTAGCATACTCCAAGTCCATCAAATTCAGGGCAGCTCCTGAATCCACAAATGCCATAACAGAATAAGATGACAAAGAGCAGATCAAGGTAACGGACAAAAGAAATTTTGACTGTACCGTACCAATGGTGGCAGACCTAGCGAACCGCTTAGTGCGCTTAGGACAATCAGAGATAGCATGAGTGGAATCACCACAGTAGAAACACAGCCCATTCAGACGTCTGTGTTCTTGCCATTCAACTCTGGTCAAAGTCCTATCGCACTTCATAGGCTCAGGTTTATGCTCAGATAATACCGCCAAATGGTGCACAGATTTACGCTCACGCAAGCGTCGACCGATCTGAATGGCCAAAGACATAGACTCATTCAGACCAGCAGGCATAGGAAATCCCACCATGACATCCTTAAGGGCTTCAGAGAGACCCTTTCTGAAAATAGCTGCAAGCGCACCTTCATCCCATTGAGTGAGTACGGACCACTTTCTAAATTTCTGACAATATGCCTCTATCTCATCCTGACCCTGACACAGAGCCAGCAAATTTTTCTCTGCCTGATCCACTGAATTAGGTTCATCATACAGCAATCCGAGCGCCAGGAAAAACGCATCGATATTACTTAATGCAGGATCTCCTGACGCAAGAGAAAATGCCCAGTCCTGAGGGTCGCCACGTAAAAAAGAAATAATGATCCTAACTTGTTGAACTGGGTCACCAGAGGAGCGAGGTTTCAAAGCCAGAAATAGTTTACAATTATTTTTGAAACTCAGAAATTTAGTTCTATCTCCAAAAAAACAGATCAGGAATAGGAATTCTTGGTTCTAACATAGAATTCTGAACCACAAAGTCTTGAATATTTTGTACTCTTGCCGTGAGCTGATCCACACATGAAGAAAGACCTTTAATGTCCATCGCTACACCTGTGTCCTGAACCACCCAAATGTCTAGGGGAAAAAAAAGGCAAAACACAGTGCAGAGAAAAAAAAATGGTCTCAGAACTTCTTTTTTCCCTCTATTGAGAATCATTAGTACTTTGGTCCTCCAGTACTGTTATGATAAGGTAATTCAGTACCACAATGGACATAGAAGTCAGAGCACATACAGTGACCTGACAATGACCCAAAAACATAGAACGAGCTCTGAGACGTGGGAACTCTGCTGACCGCAATCCCTAATCCTCTCCAACCACACTAGAGGCAGCCGTGGATTGCGCCTAACGCTCCCTATGCAACTCGGCACAGCCTGAGAAACTAGCTAGCCTGAAGATAGAAAATAAGCCTACCTTGCCTCAGAGAAATACCCCAAAGGAAAAGGCAGCCCCCACATATAATGACTGTGAGTTAAGATGAAAAGACAAACGTAGAGATGAAATAGATTTAGCAAAGTGAGGCCCGACTTTCTGAACAGAGCGAGGATAGGAAAGGTAACTTTGCGGTCAACACAAAACCCTACAAAAAACCACGCAAAGGGGGCAAAAAGACCCTCCGTACCGAACTAACGGCACGGAGGTACACCCTCTGCGTCCCAGAGCTTCCAGCAAGCAAGAAAAAAACAAATAAGCAAGCTGGACAGAAAAAACAGCAAACAAAATAGCAAAAGCGGAACTTAGCTATGCAGAGCAGCAGGCCACAGGAACGATCCAGGAGGAAACAGGTCCAATACTAGAACATTGACTGGAGGCCAGGATCAAAACACTAGGTGGAGTTAAATAGAGCAGCACCTAATGACTTCACCACATCACCTGAGGAAGGAAACTCAGAAGCCGCAGTACCACTCTCCTCTACCAACGGAAGCTCACAGAGAGAATCAGCCGAAGTACCACTTGTGACCACAGGAGGGAGCTCTGCCACAGAATTCACAACAGGCTCCGCTCAAAGTAAAGTCTCATTCCAATGTCTGTAATGCAGTGACTTTTACAGATCTCTGTCTCCAACGTTGACGATACAAAAGAAACCACAATGCCCTTCAAGATGGCGTGACAGTGCATCAGCCTTCACATTCTTATACTCTGGCCTACATGTGATAGAGAAATTAGACCTGGAGAAAAACAAGAACCATATGGCTACATTTTTATGATCAGTGACCACAGCGATTTGATGAACAGCCCCTCCAAAAAATGCCTCCATTCCTCAAAAGCTAATTTAGCAGCTCGCAGCTCGCTGTTCCCTACATCATAATTTCTATCAGCAGATAAAAATTTATTTGAGACAAATGCACATGGCAGCAAATTGGTCAGCGTTTTGGACCCCTGAGATATAACGGCCCCTACTCCGACCTCTGAATCATTCACCTCTACAATGAATGGTTCATGAAGATTGGGTTGGATTAGAACAGAAGCCAACATAAAATACTTCTTCAGTTTTTCAAAAGCCCTAATAGCTTCCCGTGACCAAACCTTGAGGTCTGCCCCTTTACGTGTGAGGTCAGTAAAAGGTGTAACAATTGTTGTGAATTCTGTGGTCAAGCTCCCTCCTGTGGTCATGAGTGGTACTTCGGCTGGTTCTGTCCATGAGCTTCCTCTGGTGGATGTGAGTGGGGCTGCGGCTTCTGAGTTTCCTTCCTCAGGTGACGAGGTTAAGTCGTTAGGTGCTGCTCTATTTAACTCCACCTAGTTCTTTGTTCCTAGCCTCCAGTCAATGTTCCAGTATTGGTCTTGCTCTCTCCTGGATCGTTCCTGTGACCTGTCTTCTCTGCATAAGCTAAGTTCTGCTTGTGTTACTTTTGTTTTGCTATTTTTTCTGTCCAGCTTGCTATATTGGTTTGTCTTGCTTGCTGGAAGCTCTGGGACGCAGAGGGAGCACCTCCGTACCGTTAGTCGGTGCGGAGGGTCTTTTTGCGCCCTCTGCGTGGTTGTTTGTAGGTTTTTGTGCTGACCGCAAAGCTATCTTTCCTATCCTCGGTCTATTCAGTAAGTCGGGCCTCACTTTGCTAAAATCTATTTCATCTCTGTGTTTGTATTTTCATCTTTACTCACAGTCATTATATGTGGGGGGCTGCCTTTTCCTTTGGGGAATTTCTCTGAGGCAAGGTAGGCTTATTTTTCTATCTTCAGGGCTAGCTAGTTTCTCAGGCTGTGCCCGAGGCGCCTTGGTCTGGTCAGGAGCGCTCCACGGCTACCTCTAGTGTGGTGTGATAGGATTAGGGATTGCGGTCAGCAGAGTTCCCACGTCTCAGAGCTCGTCCTATGTTATTAGTAACTATCAGGTCATTTTCAGTGCTCTTAACCACCAGGTCCATTGTGGTTCTAAATCACCAGTTCATAACAAACAATTTGAACACTGCTGGCTGGCATTATCAATTCCTTGGATATCTTTTTGTATCCCTTTCCTGTTTTATAAGTGTTCAACTACCTTTTTCCGTAGATCCGTTGACTATTCTTTTGCTTTCCTCATGAATCACAATCCAGAAACGTCAGTGGCTGGATGAAAGATGCAGGAGTCTGTTTGGATCCCAGAAACTCACTCAGCTTTTATGCACACACACTGATTACAAGCAAACAGGTCACAGGTAAGGATGTTACCTTCAGTAACCATTCGAACCCATGTGTGTCAACGTCTGTGCATGTTATCAGGGCAAAATCACCATTGTATGTGAACTTTTGATCAGGGTCATTTGGATGTTTTGGGTTGTCATTATGATTTAAAAAGAGAAAACACAGTAGTTTGACAATAAATGTCTTCACCCAACCACTATCCAAGAGTGGAGAAAAAGTTTTGGTGTTATCATTCATATTCTCCGAAAAAAGGCCAAGAAAGCAAAAATTCTGCCGGGGTATGTAAACTTTTGAGCACAACTGTATGTTAGCACCAAATACAAGAGGAATAGCACAGTTATAAGGACGATGGGGAGTTAATATCTCTGCCTCTTTTTCCGAGAACACATCTCCAAAGTCTTTCAGGTTGCCCGGTAGACTTTCCATACTTACGGAGCATACTTGCACAAAGCTTAGACATTTTTTATGACATTTTGAGCCCCACCTAACAATTTCCTTCTGACACCAATCAACAACAGGATTGGGAATGAGCAACCATGGAAGCCCCAGTTCCACCCCAGCAGGTAACTTATCCAAGACAAAACAAGAAGTAGATTCTGAGTGAAGTGCTCCTATTTTGTGAATTCAACGTTACAAACTTGACACAGTTCTGAAGTAACAGTGTTTTTACAATCGCAAAAATTTGAACGGGTTTGGTCAGACTAACTGTCCCTAATCCTAATTTCCATACCAGTTCAGAGTTCATAATATTTTATCTGAGGAGAAAAGGGTACCTAGTAGTCTAGGAGACCTCATTCCACTGAACCTCAGTGGACCACTGTTGGAATTCAGTACGGTAGTCCTCAGCGGTGCGGCTCCTCTGTGTCAGGTTCACGATCCTAGCCTCAGCCACCTAGATTCGGTTTGAACAAAAAGCAAGAAAAGCCAGGCACATGAGGGGTGTGCACACCTGTTGCAATACTCAGACCAAGAAAACAATGAAAAAATATATACCGTAGCTTTATTTGAGCACTAGGACACACAAATCCACAAACAATAAAAACAATTAAAAACATGTAAACATCATGGCAGTCCACCCGTGCCCCTCAAAGTTAAAGGGTGACTATCAGATTTTATAACCGTGTGTTGAACCAACAGTAGACAAATAACAGTTAATAGTAAGCTATTGCAGGATCACAAAATAGCATATATCAATCACTCATGAGGATAGATAATAACAAATAATAAATAGCAAGTATAATCAAATGTCAAGCTGTCCTGTTCATGTAGCCAATATGTCCCCGTCAACCCCTATAGCAATTAATTAAATATGAATCAACTATATTTAGGATTGCATGGTATGGCGGTCACAACTAGATTCGGTATGTCAAAGGCATCAAAAAAAGAGGTCAACTGAAGACCGTTCTGGGGCATGTGGGGACAAGGAAAATGTCAACGTCTGGGGCCCCCTCGTAATAGAGGCATAACTATTCCCACCTGTTGGAACTCATTTCCTGAAGACTGGGATCATAAGATAAAGAATAGCCTGCAACTTTCACTGAACGCTCTAAACTGTTTTTTTTCTCCCCAGAAAAAGTATCAGGAAGGGCCACTACCAGTTCGGGGGATACAAACTGAACATTATAGGGAACAGACATCGCAGTCTCCACTAGCAGTGAAGAGCTAGAGGAGGTTTTCATAAGACTAATTATCTGTCCCTGCAATTGGAACTGTGATGAATGATCATCCCAGACTCTGGCATACTTTAGCCAGATCCTGCTTCGTCTGAGTTAGGCTACGTTCACATTTGCGTTGTTGTGTGCTGCGTCGGCGACACAACGCACACAAAAATGCAGCAAAACGTTGCGTTTTGAGACACATGCATTCATTTTTATAGCGCAAAAAAAATGCCACAAGCAGCGTCCTCTGCGCCCTGACGCTTGCGCCCAAAAAACGCATGCGTCACAAAACGCAACTTAACGCATGTCCATGCGCCCCCATGTTAAATATAGGGGCGCATGGCGCATGCATCGCCGCGGTTGCGCGCGCCGCAAATGTGAACGTAGCCTTAAATTTGCCAGAGGTTGAATACCAAGAGGTCTCATAATACAGAGTGATGATACAAAAGCATGGTCAGGTAACAGTCTGGGGTCAAATGCCACAAGGGTACTTCAAAAGCAGAAGGGGAAATCAAGGGGAATCCAAAAGAGTAGTTGCAACAAAATCCAGGGTCATCAGCAAGATCAGAGTCAGACACAGAGCAAGCAAACATTCCTACCTAAAGCAAATCTACAACTGACACAGACACTAGCAGCTAGCCAGCTGGATACCTTGAAAATGATTAGGGATGTTAGACACCTGAGGAAACGCCTGCAGACTAAGGCTGGGGTCACATTGCACTAGGGCAGTCCGTCTAACGGACACGTTTTTAAGTAGGCAAAACGCAATGTAACGGACATTGTAACGCACCCATAGACTTGCATTTGTATGACGTATCGTAACGCATGTCAAAATTGGCATGCGTTTGCAACATTCCGTTTTTTTATGACGTACCTTCGAACGCGGCCTGCAGCGTTTTCGGGTCTGGTCAAGCTAACGCAAGATTAACGGAAGCGCTAATTCTGCCATTCAAGTCTATTGTTAACGCAGCCAGACGCAAATCAAGCAAAATGTCCAAATGAAACCATACGTTGGATTGCGTTATTGAGGGTGGTCCTTGTGTCATGTGACAGAACATCAAAGGTCTCAATGGACATCCAAAGATAACGTTGAAATTTAAAGGGATGATCCCGAAGCTGAACATACAGGGTGTGAAAGGCACCATATGTATTCCGTAAAAAATTCACTTCATGGATTCAATATCTCCTTTGGGAAATACGCCTTCTCTGCCGAAGTCGCAACTGCATCAAGCGAAATCGAACAAGCTCAGACACAAACATCTTGCTAGCAGAAGTTCACTCAATGCTTTCAAAATGGAGAATGTTATCCATACACACCCAATGCTGACAAGCGAGCAAAAAAAACCAAAAAAAACTTTATTTCACAGTGCCTGAAGGCAGACAAACGGATGCTACACGAACGGACATCAAAATGACATAAACGCAGTCACGACTCACGTGCGTTAACGCAAGCGTTAACGTGAAGCCAAATTTTCACCAAATTTGGCACATTTCTGTACATGCGTTTAACGTATCCGTTAAATGGATTGTACTAAACGCAATGTGAACCTAACCTTAACCAAATTGAGCAGCAAGGCTCTCAATCAAACAGTTGATAACCATTCACTAGAGATGGGCGAACGCTGGGATGTTCGAGTCTGGCAGGTTTGGCCAAACAGTTAAAAAAAGTTCGGCTGCGATACCAGAACAGTACCCGAACTCACACCCGGATCGCTTTCAATTGATTGGGGGGCCCGAACAACCAGTGTTAGGCACACTGTTATGTTCATGACAACGCAGCAGTCACTGCCTCTGATTGACGGTAAAATCATTATTGTCGGTCAGAGAGCTGCGGTTCTCGCGATGTCAAATGTCATCGTGAGCCAACAGCTGTGACCGGAGGTAAAAAGTTTAACTCTGGTCACTGTCATCAGCTGATGGAATTATTACTCCCATCAGCCTACGCCTGCTGCCATTAAAAACAGTGATAGCAGGTGGTGGCTGATGGGAGTATTCAGCAGCCGGCATCATCTTTAAATAAGTAGTAAAAAAAATGGTGTTGGTTCTCCTGTATGTTTGATAACCAGCCAGGGAAACTGACAGCTGTGTCTGCTCCTAATAGCCAGATTCCTACTCCACACTGATGAGGGGCAAACACCCCGAAACAGCTGTCTGTGGATGGATACCATGCTTGGCATAGGTGGCTTTCCTTCATAGGATGCTGCCCTTCCCGTGGTTGTTCCTTCCCGGGGAAAGGCCTGGCTATTCACTGCTTGCGTCGAGAAACACGTGATGGTGTCTCCGCAGCTTCTTTACATGCATCTGCATATTTCCCATAAGGGATGGGGGCAGTGTTCTGGAATCACTGCGTTGAGAAACACGTGATGGTGTCTCCGCAGTGTTGGATGTTTTGGTCTCCCCGAGGCCAATCATCTGTGCCTTTATAGCCTTTTTACTAGGCACTGCTCCTAATAGCCAGATTCCTACTCCACACTGATGAGGGGCAAACACCCCGAAACAGCTGTCTGTGGATGGATACCATGCTTGGCATAGGTGGCTTTCCTTCATAGGATGCTGCCCTTCCCGTGGTTGTTCCTTCCCGGGGAAAGGCCTGGCTATTCACTGCTTGCGTCGAGAAACACGTGATGGTGTCTCCGCAGCTTCTTTACATGCATCTGCATATTTCCCATAAGGGATGGGGGCAGTGTTCTGGAATCACTGCGTTGAGAAACACGTGATGGTGTCTCCGCAGTGTTGGATGATTTGGTCTCCCCGAGGCCAATCATCTGTGCCTTTATAGCCTTTTTACTAGGCACTGCTCCTAATAGCCAGATTCCTACTCCACACTGATGAGGGGCAAACACCCCGAAACAGCTGTCTGTGGATGGATACCATGCTTGGCATAGGTGGCTTTCCTTCATAGGATGCTGCCCTTCCCGTGGTTGTTCCTTCCCGGGGAAAGGCCTGGCTATTCACTGCTTGCGTCGAGAAATACGTGATGGTGTCTCCGCAGCTTCTTTACATGCATCTGCATATTTCCCATAAGGGATGGGGGCAGTGTTCTGGAATCACTGCGTTGAGAAACACGTGATGGTGTCTCCGCAGTGTTGGATTTTTTGGTCTCCCCGAGGCCAATCATCTGTGCCTTTATTGCAATCTTTATCTGTCAGCTTTAGCAAGGTTGGTTATCAAGAATAGAGAGATATCCTCGCCATTTTTGTAAACTATTTAAATAAATAATTAAAAAAACGTGAGATCCTCCCCATTTTTGACAATCAGCCAAGCTAAAGCAGACAGCTGGGGGCTGGTGAGGGGCCATGGATATTGCGCACCCCCCTCCGCCTTAAAAATTACTGCGCCAATTCTGGCGCTTTGCCTGGCTCTTCCCACTTGCTCCATGGCGGTGACAAGTGGGGTTTCATATTTGTGGGGTTGATGTGACCTTTGTATTGTCCAGTGACATCAAGCCCACGGGTTAGAAAAGGAGAGGCATCTATAAAACAACTCCCATTACTAATCCTATATTTGTATTGTAAATAAAAACACAGCAAGAATAAAGTCCTTTATTTGAAAATAAAAAACACACTTTTACTTTTTTATTTAAAAATAACAAACCCAGTTATACTCACCCAACGCCCAATTCCACTGAAGCCACCGTCTCCTGTAAAAAGCAAAAATAAAAAACAACCATAATCCTCATCTGTCCATCGTTCTGTCTCATGCCCTAATCCTTGTCTAGCGATAAACAATTTTAAATCTGGATGGTGCCAAGATGCAAACACTGAGGAGTGAGCTGTTGCAAGCGAAGCTTCAGTGACTAGCAATGAAAAAGTTCACCGCAGTTCACCTTGAGAAATCTCGGCTGGACCATGAGACTTTCTCACTGTGCTAGTGGTGATCTCACCGAGGTCACCACTGTTCAGGGGCTGAGCTGGAAACGCTGCCTCAGTGACCTGCGGTAACCTCGATAGCATCACCGCTAGTCACTGAGGCTTCGCTCCCAACAGCTCATTCCTCAGTGGTTCCCAGCCTGGACAGTCGCATCTTGGCGGAATTTGTCTCTTGAATGTGGTATTTTTCGGTCACTATGTGATGGTAATGTGTGGTCTGGACATGACGTGACAGTATTTGTTCCTTGTATGTGGTTGTAAGGATTTGGACTGTAGATCACTAAAGTCCCGATACTCTACCGGCAATGTCGAGTCGACCGTGACTGCTATCTTCACTGGAGCCAGCTCTCCGGACAACGCTGATTCATTTGGAAACTGTAATTCCTTCGTTGTCCAATTGATAATCGGATTTCGCAGCCGCAACCAGGGCAAACCTAAAATAATAGGAAAATTAGGAGAAGAAATCAACAAAAAGGACATATTTTCAGAATGAACCGCGCCCATACGGATCTTTAATGGGACTGTTTCGAGTTTCACAGGCCCAGATATTAGTGGAGACCCGTCCACGGTCTCCATAAACACCGGAGAGTCTCTTTTTCGTGAGCGTATGCCATGTTTTTCAGCAAAGGAGATGTCCATGAGATCGCTGCAAGCTCCAGAGTCTATCATGGCGGAGCAGGTGATCCAGCAGGAACACACCCAAATTTTGATGGAAACGCAGCAGAGCGAATCCCTCCTCGCCGTGGTAGAACTTACGGAAAGTAAGGCTATGTCCACAGGTGATGATGTTAACGATGAATCATCAGGAAAATCAGTTTTCAGCGGATATTTCTTGTCTGTGCGGAAGAGAACACACTGAAGATACATCCGAAAAATCAAGTCCAGTTACCGCAGCTGCGGACTTGCGATTTTTCCTAGGGCACTCTGAAATATAGTGACCCGATTTACCGCAGTAAAAACATAGATTCTCCTTGAAACGATATTCCTTACGTGCATCAATGGGTTTCCTCCGTACTGCGTCAACCTGCATAGCTTCCAGCTCTATCTGAGAAAAAGTCTTAGTCAGCGCCTCCTTGGTGGGGGATGGAAAAGGCATAAAGTTGTTACGATTAGCATCGGCCCATTTTTCTTGATGATGTTCGGTGAGACGAATATCAATCCGAATACAATGATGTATAAAGTCAGCCAAGTTAGTAGGTGATTCACCTCGAGCTAGTTCATCTTTGATGGAAGCAGATAAACCTCTCCTGAACACTGCATATTTCGCTGAATCGCACCATGTAGTATCCAGCACGCATTCCCGAAACTCCATTGCGTATTCCACAACAGGACGCTTCCCTTGACGTAGTGTCAGTAGTGCGGTTTCAGCTGTGATACTCCGATTAGGGTCATCAAACATTTGACACATTGCTGCAGTAAAGTCTTTCAGGGAATTCAAGCACACATCATTAGTCTCAATCAGAGGATTAGCAACATAATTATAGTCAACACTTTATCCCGATCAGTTGCAAACTGGGCCGCACGTGCAGAGAAATACAGCGGACATTGATTCAAAAAACCCCGAAATTTCTCTCTTTCACCACCAAACCTGAATGGTGGGAGTTTAGGAAAAGCCGGACCAGGAGCTGGGATTGGAGCAGATACCATGGTTGCAGCTGTAGTCTCCACATTTGAAAGTCGAGATGCTAAGGCCTGAATAGACGTATCGGCCACATTCGCATTATGATTAGTTTGCGATTCTAATGTCCCCAGTTTTGTTTTTATAGCCTGCAGCTCCCCATGAAGTCCAGAGACAAAAGAGCAAAGTTTTTTCATTCACACCTCCATAGAATCTGACCCAGAGATCTCCATTTTTTTTAAGGCCCCTTCACATTAAGCGACGCTGCAGCGATACCGACAACGATCCGGATCGCTGCAGCGTCGCTGTTTGGTCGCTGGAGAGCTGTCACACAGACCGCTCTCCAGCGACCAACGATGCCGGTAACCAGGGTAAACATCGGGTAACTAAGCGCAGGGCCGCGCTTAGTAACCCGATGTTTACCCTGGTTACCATGCTAAAAGTAAAAAAAAACAAACACTAGATACTTACCTACCGCTGTCTGTCCTCCAGCGCTGCGCTCTGCTTCTCTGCTCTCCTCCTGTACTGTCTGTGAGCCGGAAAGCAGAGCGGTGACGTCACCGCTCTGCTTTCCGGCGCACAGACAGTACAGGAGGAGAGCAGAGCACAGCGCTGGAGGACAGACGGCTGTAGGTAAGTATCTAGTGTTTGTTTTTTTTTACTTTTAGCATGGTAACCAGGGTAAACATCGGGTTACTAAGCGCGGCCCTGCGCTTAGTTACCCGATGTTTACCCTGGTTACCAGTGAAGACATCGCTGGATCGGTGTCACACACGCCGATCCAGCGATGTCCACGGGAGATCCAGCGACGAAATAAAGTTCTGGACTTTATTCAGCGACCAACAATCTCCCAGCAGGGGCCTGATCGTTGGTCGCTGTCACACATAACGATTTCATTAACGATATCGTTGCTACGTCACAAATAGCAACGATATCGTTAACAATATCGTTATGTGTGAAGGTACCTTAAGGCTTGAGTATTCTGTTATAAACTTAGTGCTAAGTGCAGTGGAGATCAGTATCATGGGTCAGAAAAGAGGCCGAGAGACAACAGGTTAAGAGTTCAAGAATATTTATGAAGGTATGCAGGTAAACAGCTATGACACAGCAGGTTAGTAGCAGACAGAGCTGGATAAGCAGTAAGCATGTGTACAGACCGTGGAAGTCCAAGTATGTCAGGTTCAGAGACCTGGAGACCAGGCCAGGCCTCCTAGCAGGGAACAGTCCAGCAGCAGAGACAAGTGCAGAGCAGATCCAGGGAAACAAGTCTTACTATGAAGAGATGTAGATCCGGAGACAGATGGGGTATCCCAAGGTAACGAAGAAACCAGCAAGATAGCAGTTCTTCCAGCTTGATCACAAGTCCAGGAACAAGATACTCAAGCAATGAGTAATATACAGAGCTCCCTTATATACAACACAGACAGGAACAGGGAAAGTCTGACAGGAAGCAAGATGGCCCCCGTGAGGCCAGTGACTCCATCTTAGGTAAGGGCAAAAGTAACTGAACTGAGGGCAACAGCAGACAGGAACAGATGTACAGTCCAAATCCTTACAGTGGTATTATTATGTCACTATGCCATAGTAATACAGTATGTAGCCTGGTCTTGGTGTGGTGGTATTTGTCCCTGTATGTGGTATTATTTGGTCACTATGTGATGGTAATATGTGGTCTGGTCACAGTGTGATGGTATTTGTTTCTTGTATGCGGTATTATTATGTCACTATGCCGTGGTAATATGGAGTCTGGTCATGGTGTGTTGGTATTTGTCCCTGTATGTGGTATTATTTGGTCACTATGTGGTGGTAATATGTGGTCTGGTCATGATGTGACAGTATTTGTTCCTTCTATGTGGTATTATTGAGACTCTATATGAAGGTAATATGTGGTCTGGCCATGGGGTGATACGATTTATCCCTTGTATATGACACCAGAAGTCAATAGGAGAATAGCTATGGGCAAATCCACAATGAAGTCACTGGACAAGGTCTTCAAATCAAGAAACATTTCACTGTAGCTGAAGACACACCTCGTACATAGTCTGGTCTTTTCTGTAGTAAAGGTACCGTCACACTAAGCGACGCTGCAGCGATACCGACAACGATCCGGATCGCTGCAGCGTCGCTGTTTGGTCGCTGGAGAGCTGTCACACAGACAGCTTTCCAGCGACCAACAATGCCGGTAACCAGGGTAAACATCGGGTTACTAAGCGCAGGGCCGCGCTTAGTAACCCGATGTTTACCCTGGTTACCATCGTTAAAGTAAAAAAAAACAACCACTACATACTTACCTACCGCTGTCTGTCCCCGGCGCTGTGCTTCTCTGCTCTGGCTCTGAGCGCCGGGCAGCCAGAAAGCAGAGCGGTGACGTCACCGCTCTGCTTTCCGGCCGCTGTGATCAGTCAGTACCCTGGTTACCAGCGAAGACATCGCTGAATCGGCGTCACACACGCCGATTCAGCGATGTCAGCGGGAGATCCAGCGACGAAACAAAGTTCTGGACTTTCTTCCCCGACCAGCGATATCACAGCAGGGGCCTGATCGCTGCTGCCTGTCACACTGGACGATATCGCTAGCGAGGACGCTGCAACGTCACGGATCGCTAGTGATATCGTCTAGTGTGACGGTACCTTTACATATGGATGTTGAACCTGGATGATAAAGAAACAAGATATAAGAAGAATCAACACCTTTGAATTGTGGTGCTGGAGAAGAATGCTATCAACACCATGGATAACATGAAGAACAAACAAATCAAATTTGGAAGAAATCATGCCAGACATGTTACTGCAAGCAATGATCACCAAGCTTCGACTTGCTGACTTTGGACACATCATACAAAGAAAGCAAACACTGGAGAAGAACATCATGGCCGGAAGAATAGAAGGAACAAGGTGAAGAGGAAGACCAACAACCCAATGGCTTGATACAATCAAGATAATGGCAGAGAAGACCCTGGTGGACCTATCTAGGTTTGCACAAGATTGATCTTCCTACAGAACATTCATCCATCAAGTCGTCATCATTCGAGATTGAGCTGAAAGTCATTAAATAATAATTGTTTGACCAACTATTGCAGAATAAATTTCAAATTGATAATTTTTTACTGCTCGTGAATGATGGTATAAATATCCAAATGGCCCCCGGAAGATAAATGGTTCTCCACCGCTTCTTTAGGGAGTAAATTAACCTGCTGCCTGGTGCACCCTGATTCTATAAAGCATTAATGGGAGGGATCTTTATTAATTTTGTTTACATATGTAGCCACTCTCCATTGACAGGTCTGACAAGGACTTATACAGGGATCAATGAGATCAGACCTTATACAGGGACTAGATGGTGGCCCGATTCTAACGCATCGGGTATTCTAGAATATGTATGTCCACGTAGTATATTGCCCAGCGACGTAGTATATTGCCCAGCCACGTAGTATATTGCCCAGCCACGTAGTATATTGCCCAGCCACATAGTATATTGCCCAGTCACATAGTATATTGCCCAGTCACACAGTATATTGCCCAGCCACATAGTATATTGCCCAGTCACACAGTATATTGCCCAGCCACATAGTATATTGCCCAGTCACACAGTATATTGCCCAGTGACGTAGTATATTGCCCAGCCACGTAGTATATTGCCCAGTCACACAGTATATTGCCCAGTGACGTAGTATATTGCCCAGCCACGTAGTATATAGCAGAGCCACGTAGTATATTGCCCAGCCACATAGTATATTGCCCAGTCACACAGTATATTGTCCAGTGACGTAGTATATTGCCCAGCCACGTAGTATATAGCAGAGCCACGTAGTACGGTATATTGCGCAGTCACATAGTATATTGCCCAGTCACATAGTATATTGCCCAGTCACACAGTATATTGCCCAGTGACGTAGTATATTGCCCAGCCACGTAGTATATTGCCCAGTCACACAGTATATTGCCCAGTGACGTAGTATATTGCCCAGCCACGTAGTATGTAGCAGAGCCACGTAGTACGGTATATTGCGCAGTCACATAGTATATTGCCCAGTCACGTAGTATATTGCCCAGTCACACAGTATATTGCCCAGTGACGTAGTATATTGCCCAGCCACGTAGTATATAGCAGAGCCACGTAGTATATTGCCCAGTCACGTAGTTTATTGCCCAGTCACGTAGTATATAGCAGAGCCACGTAGTACGGTATATTGCGCAGTCACGTAGTATATTGCCCAACCACATAGTATATAGCAGAGCCATGTAGTATATTGCCCAGCACATAGCCACGTAGTGTAGAGACGTAAAAAAAAAAACATATACTCACCTTCCGAAGGCCCGTTGGAAGTCCTGCTATACTCACCGTCCGCCGCCTTTGCCGCTCCTCGCCACGCTCCCGGGACCGCTCCATTGCAAGCGGCAGCTTCCGATCCCAGGGCTGGTGTGAGCAGGACCTATGATGACGTCGCGGTGTCATGACCGTGACATCACGGCAGGTCCTTGTCGCACACCAGCCCTGGAACCGGAAGCTGACGCTTGCAATAGAGCGGTCCGGGGAGCGTGGCGAGGAGCGGCAAAGGCGGCGGAGGGTGAGTATAGCAGGTTTTTTGTTTTTTTTATTATTTTTAACATGACCTATTTTTACTATTGATGCTGCATAGGCAGCATCAATAGTAAATAGTTGGGGACACACAGGGTTAATAGCAGCGGTAACGGAGTGCGTTACACCGCGGGCCGTTACCGCTGCCATTAACCCTGTGTGAGCGGTGAGTGGATGGGATTACGGAGAGGGCGCCGGGCAGTGAGTGCAGGGGAGCAGGGGAGGGACTAATCGGACTGTGCCCGTCGCTGATTGGTCGCGGCAGCCATGACAGGCAGCTGCCGAGACCAATCAGCGAACGAATAACCGTGACAGAAGGACAGACAGACAGACGGAAGTGACCCTTAGACAATTATATATATAGATCAGTGAGCTCAGACCTTATACAGGGATCAGTGAGAGCAGACCTTATACAGGGATCAGTGAGAGTAGACCTTATACAGAGATCAGTGAGATCAGACCTTATACAGGGATCAGTGAGAGCAGACCTTATACAGGGATCAGTGAGAGTAGACCTTATACAGAGATCAGTGAGATCAGACCTTATACAGAGATCAGTGAGAGCAGACCTTATACAGGGATCAGTGAGAGTAGACCTTATACAGAGATCAGTGAGAGCAGACCTTATAAAGGGATCAGTGAGAGCAGACCTTATACAGGGATCAGTGAGAGTAGACCTTATACAGGGATCAGTGAGATCAGACCTTATACAGAGATCAGTGAGAGCAGACCTTATACAGGGATCAGTGAGAGTAGACCTTATACAGGGATCAGTGAGAGCAGACCTTATACAGAGATCAGTGAGAGCAGACCTTATAAAGGGATCAGTGAGAGCAGACCTTATACAGGGATCAGTGAGAGCAGACCTTATACAGAGATCAGTGAGAGCAGACCTTATAAAGGGATCAGTGAGAGCAGACCTTATACAGGGATCAGTGAGAGCAGACCTTATACAGGGATCAGTGAGAGCAGACCTTATACAGGGATCAGTGAGAGCAGACCTTATACAGGGATCAGTGAGAGTAGACCTTATACAGGGATCAGTGAGAGCAGACCTTATACAGAGATCAGTGAGAGCAGACCTTATAAAGGGATCAGTGAGAGCAGACCTTATACAGGGATCAGTGAGAGCAGACCTTATACAGAGATCAGTGAGAGCAGACCTTATAAAGGGATCAGTGAGAGCAGACCTTATACAGGGATCAGTGAGAGCAGACCTTATACAGAGATCAGTGAGAGCAGACCTTATACAGAGATCAGTGAGAGTAGACCTTATACAGGGATCAGTGAGAGTAGACCTTATACAGAGATCAGTGAGAGCAGACCTTATACAGAGATCAGTGAGAGCAGACCTTATACAGGGATCAGTGAGATCAGACCTTATACAGGGATCAGTGAGAGCAGACCTTATACAGAGATCAGTGAGATCAGACCTTATACAGGGATCAGTGAGAGCAGACCTTATACAGAGATCAGTGAGAGCAGACCTTATAAAGGGATCAGTGAGAGCAGACCTTATACAGGGATCAGTGAGAGCAGACCTTATACAGAGATCAGTGAGAGCAGACCTTATAAAGGGATCAGTGAGAGCAGACCTTATACAGGGATCAGTGAGAGCAGACCTTATACAGAGATCAGTGAGAGCAGACCTTATAAAGGGATCAGTGAGAGCAGACCTTATACAGGGATCAGTGAGAGCAGACCTTATACAGAGATCAGTGAGAGCAGACCTTATAAAGGGATCAGTGAGAGCAGACCTTATACAGGGATCAGTGAGAGCAGACCTTATACAGAGATCAGTGAGAGCAGACCTTATAAAGGGATCAGTGAGAGCAGACCTTATACAGAGATCAGTGAGAGCAGACCTTATACAGAGATCAGTGAGAGCAGACCTTATACAGGGATCAGTGAGAGTAGACCTTATACAGGGATCAGTGAGAGCAGACCTTATACAGGGATCAGTGAGAGCAGACCTTATACAGGGATCAGTGAGAGCAGACCTTATACAGAGATCAGTGAGAGCAGACCTTATAAAGGGAGTACGTACCATAAAGTCACTGTTACATTAGTGAACTTTAGCATTCTGCATAAACCAGTGTCACAGGTTATCCATGACTCAGTTTATGGCCTTGTATTGTCCTCCTGACCTGTATGATATGAGTCATGTATTAAGTCTTCTAAATGTGGACATCAGACCCTCCCATGCATCTCGTGAGCTTTATTTTAGAAGTTCCTAAAATGGTGCTGACCGGTTTTTCCTCCAGTGAACGACATAGTTTGTAATATACTCAAAAACAGAAATCCATGTAGTATTCCCAGACAGCAAATATACACTAAGTCTAAAAAGAAAAGAAGTTCATGTTGAAGGGCCATTACAGGCAATGTGTATGAACTAAACATACACCAGCGTGTTTTTTTCTTTCCTCTAAATAGCTTTGTAACAGAATAGGCAGGTTTTACACACCTGGCATAAATGAGGCTGCTGAGTTCAGGTCTGGAGACCCATGGCCAATTTGTCAATCATGGTCCAGTCTGGTCTGTAGTCCAGTGGCCAGTCTGTGCATTGCGGTCCAGTCTGATCTGTAAACCCGTGGCCAGTCTGTGAATTGCAGTTCAGTCTGGTCACCCGTGGCCAGTCTGTGCATCGTGATCTAGTCAGGTCTGGAGACCCAAGCCAGTCTGGCCAGTCCGTGCCTCGCGGTCCAGTCTGCTCTGTAGACCCATGGCTAGTCTGTGCATCATGGTCCAGTGAGGTCTGCAGACCCAAGCCATTATGTGCCTCGTGGTCCAGTCTGGTCTGTAGACCTGTGGTCAGGCTGTGCATTGTGGTCCAGTCTGGTATGTTGACCTGTGGCTAGTCTGTGTATTGTAGTCCAGTCTGGCGACTCATAGCTAGTCTGTGCATCTTGGCCAGTCTGGTCCGGAGACCAGTTGCCAGTCTGTGCACCGTGGTCCATTCTGATCTGTAGCCTGTGGCCAGCCTGTGCATCACTGTCCAGTCTGGTCTGTAGACCCGTGGCTAGTCTGTGCATCACGGTCTTGTCTGATCTTGAGACCCGCGGCCAGTCTGTGCATCATGGCTAGTCTGGTCTGGAGACCCATAGCCAGTCTGTGCATTGCCCTTCAGTCTGGTCTGGAGACCTATGGCTGGTCTGTGCATCACAGTCAAGTCTGGTCTGGAGACTCGTAGCCAGGCTGTGTATTGTGATCCAGTCTGGTCTGCAGACCCGTGGCCAGTCTGTGCGTCGCGGTTCAGTCTGGTCTGGAGACCCGTAGCCAGTCTGCTTGTCGCAGTCCACTCTGGTCTGGAGACCCATGGCCAGTCTGTGCCTCATGGACCAGTCTGGTCTGGAGACCCGTGGCCAATCTGTGCATCGTGATCCACTCTGGTCTGGAGACCCATGGCCAGTCTGTGCCTCATGGACCAGTCTGGTCTGGAGACCCGTGGCCAATCTGTGCATCGTGATCCAGTCTGGTCTGGAGACCCTTGGCCAATCTGTGCATCGTGATCCAGTCTGGTCTGGAGACCCTTGGCCAGTCTGTGCATCGTGGTCCTGTCTGATCTGGAGACCTGTGGCCAGTCTGTACATCGCAGTCCAGTCTGGTCTGGAGACCCGTGGCGAGCCTGTGCCTCGCATTCCAGTCTGGTCTGGAGACCCTTGGCCAGTCTGTGCATCGTGGTCCAGTCTGATCTGGAGATCTTTGGCCAGTCTGTGCATCGTGGTCCTGTCTGATCTGGAGACCCGTGGTGAGCCTGTGCATCACATTCCAGTCTGGTCTGGAGATCCGTGGCCAGACTGTGCATCACGGTCAGGTCTTATATGTAGGAAAGAGCAAGGAAAGGATGATAACCTGCCGCAAGTGGAGCGAGGTAAGCATGCGCCATGTTATAGGGTGTGCCCTTGGGAACCATGTTGTTGGACGTCATCGTTATTCCATGATAATATTCATGATTTAAGCCAGGTGCCAATTTTATATTGTGCTCTCTCTAAGAAAATGTGTAAAGCTCAACGCTAAAAAATATCTAGAGAACGAGGCAGAACAGAAAACAGAATATTTTTTTCTTTTTAGCTGTATTAGCAGTTACATTATTTATACCCGAGGCTGAGTTATTCAGTGGGAAGGATTCTCTGCATTTCAAGTGGAGTACAATGGAGATAAATAATGTCAATTATTAATGCAGAAAGTTTTTTTTTTTATGCTGCATGTGAATGAGGCTACACATACCCCAGTGACATGGGCCTGTCATTGAATTTATCGTGGAATTTCGTGTGGAATCAGTACCAAAATCCATTTCAAATGTGAGAACTTGGAGGAGCTGACATCTCATCTGCTTACCAGTGTATAGATTAAGAAATCTCGGCTTCCAGCCCATTAGCAGATATAAAAGTCTAAAAGGAAATTGTGAAAATTATAGCTACAGTAGAGCCCTGCATTGTGACACGGTGCATTGTCCTGACTTCTAACAACCAAAACTATTCCAACATGTCCCGTAAATGTGATATCATACGGTAATTACAAGTATGCAGGAAAGTTTTCAGAAAATCCGACACTCCATAAAATCAACTTCTCTATGTGAAATATTCTCTTTACATATACCTGTTTTAATTTTTTTTAAATAAAGAAGTTGATTTTATGGATTGACAAATTTTTTGAAAACTATACAAGATTTAACTTGGAGCCATGGAGGAATCCAGAGCACCGATCACACAAGGTACACAGACTTACTTTCGTTGGCACGACATGACTTATGCACTGCCATGCATTGAGTGATTTGGTCAGCTTGGTATCTTCGCTTCATCATGTGTCTTCTCAGCTAAACATATAGGTAAAGGTGCCAGAGTGGTTTCAGCCAGGTACAGTATGTTCTACTATGAAATGCTGATTGTTCCTTAAGCGCAGTTTTGACAACCAGCCTTGCTAAAGCAGACAGCTTGGAGCTGGTATTCTTAGGCTGGTAAGGGGCAATGGACCCCCCAGCCTAAAAATAGCAGCCCCCAGCTGCCCAGAAAAGGCACATCTATTAGATGTGCCAATTCTGGTGCTTTGCCTGACTCTTCTCACTTGCCCTGTAGCGGTTTCAAGTGGGGTTCATATTTCTGGGGTTCATGTCACCTTTGTATTGTCATTTGTCATCAAGCCCACGGCTTATTGATACCAATCCTATAGTTACATGGTAAATAAAGACACAGCCAGAATAAAGTATTTTATTAGAAATAAAACAAAACACAGTTTTCCATTTTTATTTAAAAATAACACACACAGTTATACTCACCTAGCGCCTAAATCTACTGAATCCCTCGTCTCCTGTAATAAAACAGAAATAAAAAACAACAATATCCCTCACCTGTCCGTTGTTCTGTCCCACGCCATAATCCATGTCTAGGGGATTAATAGTTTTCAACCTGCACGGTGCCAAGAACCACTGGTGACTGAAATGCCACGAGTGCTGCATCATTGACCAGCAGTGATATTGTGGTTACCACCGGTCAGTGAGGGCGCGTTCCCAGCAGGGCTGAACTGCGGTGACCTCAGCACCTTTTAAAAAATGAAGTGATGAGGTCACCACAGCTCAAGCTCATTGTCTTCACAGAAGATCACTGTGAGGCCGCCGTCACACATGCGAGTTTTACGGACGTAAGAGCGCAGAATCTACGTCCGTAAAACTCGCAAAAAATACGGCACAATTATTCTCTATGCCCCTGCTCCTATTTGCCGTATTTTACTGATCAGTATTATACGGCTTTCTACGGCCGTACAAAATCGCAGCATGCTGCGTTTGTCACCGTACTGCGCAAGAAATACGCCAATGAAAGTCTATGGAAGCGTGAAAAATACGGATTACACATGGACAAGCAGTGTGACTTGCGAGAAATACGCAGCGCTGTTAGAGAGAAAAGCCGGTAATTCAGTGCGGTGTACAGTAAAATCACACTGACAGCTTCCAGTCCAATAGATATAATAAATGTGTACACATAGAATAGGTATATATATATATATATATGTCAGTGAGACACATATATGTATATATATTAATATTTATTCCAGCGCTATACAGCTTGAAAGCCGGTAATTCAATTACCGGCTTTTTCTTTCTCCTTCATAAAACCCGACATGATTTGAGACATGGTTTACATACAGTAAACCATGTCTTCTCTCCATTTTTTTTGCAGATTCCACACTACTAATGTCAGTAGTGTGTATCTGCAAAATTTGGCCGTTCTAGCTCTTAAAATAAAGGGTTAACTGGCGGAAAAAATTGGCGTGGGCTCCCGCGCAATTTTCTCCGCCAGAGTAGTAAAGCCAGTGACTGAGGGCAGATATTAATAGCCTGGAGAGGGTCCACGGTTATTGGCCCCCCCCTGGCTAAAAATATCTGCCCCCAGCCACCCCAGAACAGGCACATCTGGAAGATGCGCCTATTCTGGCACTTGGCCACTCTCTTCCCATTCCCGTGTAGCGGTGGGATATGGGGTAATGAAGGGTTAATGCCACCTTGCTATTGTAAGGTGACATTAAGCCTAATTAATAATGGAGAGGCGTCAATTATGACACCTATCCATTATTAATCCAATTGTAGTGAAGGGTTAAATAAAACACAAACACATTCTTTAAAATTATTTTAATGAAATAAAAACAATGGTTGTTGTAGTATTTTATTCAACGCCCAATCCAGTCACTGAAGACCCTCGTTCTGTGAGTAAAGAAACATAATAAACCAACAATATACTTACCCTCCGCAGATCTGTAACGTCCAACGATGTAAATCCTTCTGAAGGGGTTAAAACATTTTGCAGCAAGGAGCTGTGCTAATGCAGGCTGCTCCTCGCTGCAAAACCCCAGGGAATGAGGCTAAAAATAGATCAATGATCTATATTTAGCATCATTTGCGGTGAGGCGCCCTCTGCTGGCTGTTCATAGATCGTGGGAAATTACCTAGAAAGCCAGGGAGCCAGGGAGCTTTCTAGGTAATTTCCCACGATCTATGAACATCCAGCAGAGGGCGCCTCACCGCAAATGATGCTAAATATAGATCATTGATCTATTTTTAGCCTCATTCCCTGGGGTTTTGCAGCGAGGAGCAGCCTGCATTAGCACAGCTCCTTGCTGCAAAATGTTTTAACCCCTTCAGAAGGATTTACATCGTTGGACGTTACAGATCTGCGGAGGGTAAGTATATTGTTGGTTTATTATGTTTCTTTACTCACAGAACGAGGGTCTTCAGTGACTGGATTGGGCGTTGAATAAAATACTACAACAACCATTGTTTTTATTTCATTAAAATAATTTTAAAGAATGTGTTTGTGTTTTATTTAACCCTTCACTACAATTGGATTAATAATGGATAGGTGTCATAATTGACGCCTCTCCATTATTAATTAGGCTTAATGTCACCTTACAATAGCAAGGTGGCATTAACCCTTCATTACCCCATATCCCACCGCTACACGGGAATGGGAAGAGAGTGGCCAAGTGCCAGAATAGGCGCATCTTCCAGATGTGCCTGTTCTGGGGTGGCTGGGGGCAGATATTTTTAGCCAGGGGGGGGCCAATAACCGTGGACCCTCTCCAGGCTATTAATATCTGCCCTCAGTCACTGGCTTTACTACTCTGGCGGAGAAAATTGCGCGGGAGCCCACGCCAATTTTTTCCGCCAGTTAACCCTTTATTTTAAGAGCTAGAACGGCCAAATTTTGCAGATACACACTACTGACATTAGTAGTGTGGAATCTGCAAAAAAAATGGAGAGAAGACATGGTTTACTGTATGTAAACCATGTCTCAAATCATGTCGGGTTTTATGAAGGAGAAAGAAAAAGCCGGTAATTGAATTACCGGCTTTCAAGCTGTATAGCGCTGGAATAAGTATTAATATATATACATATATGTGTCTACTGACATATATATATATATATATATATATATATATATATATATATTCTTTTCTTTTTGGGACACATGGATCACTTCTATAGCGGTATGTTGGTTTTGCAAGCCTGCGAGAAAACCACGCAGTACGGATGCCATACGGATTACATACGGAGGATGCCATGCGCAAAAAACGCTGACACAGCCTGCCTACGGAGGAGCAACGGACCATTTTTTTGGGGACTTTTCAGCGTATTACGGCCGTAATATACGGACCGTATTGTTTTACGCTGTGTGTGACGCCGGCCTGAGAGTTTTTCGTTTATTGTAGTTTTGTTTCATGAGGTTTTTTTTTACCAAAAACCTGGCATCATAAGGGCATGTGCACACGTTAAGTATTTTGGTGTAGATATTTCTGCATCTCCTGGCAGGAAAAATGCCTCATAAAATAGGTGTTTTTGCTGCGTTTTTTTAATTCATTTTTGTTGTGTTTTTGCTGCAGATTTTTCCCTATTCATTAGTGCAAAAATGCTATTTTACATCAGTATTTGTAAGGCAAAACCAGGAGTGGGTGACGTGTTTCTATTATACTTTTCCTCTGATTGTTCCACTCTTGGTTTTGTCTTACAAATACTGATGTAAAATACTGACAGAATACTGAACGTGTGAATGTGACCTTAAAGAATTGACATGCTGCAGATTCAAATCTGCAAGTCAAAAATAAGCAACGTTTGCGTGAGACTTCAGGATTCTCATTCACTTTGCTGCTTCAAGGAAACTCATCAGGTTTTCTGACAAATCTGTGCAGAAAAAAAAACGCAACAAATCTACAACGTGTGCATAAGCCCACAGGGGTGTGTAGACTTTTTATATCCACTATGTTAGTAAAGTAAATGCAGATAACAGGTAAAAAGTTGAATAGGTTCACTGTGCATTCTTTCGTCTTAGGTGTGTCTGCAGGTGCAGTCTTTTGGATAACTATAAATCTGCAAGTAAGGCTACGTTCACATTAGCGTTACGCTAATGTGCGTCGCTGTTGCGTCGGCGACGCAGCGGCGACGCAGCGGCGACGCGCCCCTATGTTTAACATAGGGGACGCGTGCGTCTTTTTGCACACGTTTTCCGACACGTGCGTCGTTTTAGACGCTAGCGTCGGACGCAAGAAAACGCTACAAGTTGCATTTTTCTTGCGTCCGATTTCGGCAAAAAACGACGCACGCGTCGCAAAACGCGCGGGTTTTTGCGCGCGTTTGCGCGCGTTTTTCCGTGCGTCGCCGCTGCGTCGCCGACGCAACGGCGACGCAACGCTAATGTGAACGTAGACTAAAGCAGTGGCTCGTGAGTCAGGATGTCTCCTCTAATTAGCACTGTGAGGCTGGTGTAGTAGCAGGCGCGAGATTAGGTGGTTACACTATTACATAAGAATGCTCATTATGTACTAATTAACTAATCAGAGGGGGAAGACGGGTGCATGGCGGTGCTAGAACCGAACTGAAAAAAAATGTATAAATTATATAGCCATCCCAGAAATCCCTTTTTTTCACAATGAAGTGTGGCGATAGTGCAATGTGAAAAAATAAATATGACATAACCCCCCATTGATCCCCTATTGATCCCCGGCCACTCCTCTGCCTCGTTAGCTGAGTCCCCCACTGCTGTCCTCTCCGAGCCTGTCATGTAGAGGGGTACCATGTTCTCTCACTGAGTGGTTGTGGGGATATATCTATATAGATCATTTGTAATGTGAATGATGCATTGTGCCATCCCTCTGTCTTTCCTTCTAGAAACATGAATAAATTGACAACTGGTGCCCGCTCTGTTCCTGTGGTGTCGGCACTGGCTTTCCCGGTGCTTACATCACATTGGTAACTTGTCTAATATAGATATTCCAAAGCACATTTTTGATTTTTTTGTTCCTAGTTTGGTTGTGTACATAAAAGCTGAAGAATTCAGGAAATAAAGGACGTCGGGCTTAGTCTTGAAGTGACAAAAATGTAATGTATTTGCACATGAAAAAGGCTGGTATTATTTCTGCTGTTCTGAACAGCAGCTATGTGCACAACAAAGTTATTGTTAGCTCTCAGTTATTACTTCTTAGGACACAGGCAGCAATGTCAGCATTTATTATGATCTACCAACCGTTAGTAATATACAGGGCTACCACCAGGAATTTCAGGGTCTCATACTGCCAAAATCTTCAGCCCCCCTTGAGACTCCAACCCCAGCCCTGACCTCCATCCCTCAAAGCTTCCACAGTCCCACCACCTACTCTTGGAAAAACTCCACTTCTGCGCCACGTCCTCACCAATCACACATTAACAGTTCCCATCTGTCACATACATTTTTTAAAACGACCAATAATACCACATTCAAGAGACAAATACCATCAAACCATGGCCGGACCAGATATTACCACTGCATAGTGACTGAATAATACCACATAAAATGGACAAATACCACAACACCATGATCAAATCACATTACCACCACATAGTGACCGAATAATTCCACATACCAGGGACAAATACCACTAAACTATGACCAGATCACATATTACCACCACATAGTAACTGAATAATACCACTTACAGGAGACAAATACCACCACACCATGACCAGATCACATATTGCCACCACATAGTGAACAAATAATACCACCTATAAGGGACAAATTCCACCAGACCACATAGTGACTGCATATTATGACATACAAGGGACAAATACCCTACACCATGACCAGACCACATATTACCACCTCATAGTGAACGAGTAATACCACATACAAGTAACAAATACAGTCAAATCATGATAAGACCTCATAATACCAACAGATAGTGACCGAATACTACAAAACTGATCATTAATAAAAAAAACACAATATTAATATTACCATAAGTGCCATTCTATGCAGGAGCTCTGTACATTGTATACAGTGTAAAGTGTAAGTGTACAGGTAATATAGTGACTCACCAGTGACATTATACACCAGATAGTGACCGAATACTACAATACTGATCATTAATAAAAAAAAACACAATATTAATATTACCATAAGTGCCATTCTATGCAGGAGCTCTGTACATTGTATACAGTGTAAAGTGTAAGTGTACAGGTAATATAGTGACTCACCAGTGACATTATACACCAGATAGTGACCGAATACTACAATACTGATCATTAATAAAAAAAAACACAATATTAATATTACCATAAGTGCCATTCTATGCAGGAGCTCTGTACATTGTATACAGTGTAAAGTGTAAGTGTACAGGTAATATAGTGACTCACCAGTGACATTATACACAGGAAATCTGTATATAGTATATAGTGTACAGGTAATTGTTTGCAGTGTGTTTTGTCTCTCTTTTCCCCTTTACCTCTGGGTGGTTCAGGATACAGGTGTAGATATGGACATTCAAGGTATGTCCTCTTGTGTGGATCATCTCTCTGCAAGGGTACAAAACATTCAAGATTTTGTGGTTCAGAATCCGATGTTAGAGCCTAGGATTCCAATTCCTGATTTGTTTTTTGGGGATAGATCTAAGTTTCTGAATTTAAAAAATAATTGTAAATTGTTTCTTGCTTTGAAACCTTGCTCCTCAGGTGACCCTGTTCAACAAGAGAAAATCTTGCTGGCTCTGTGTCAGGGTCAGGATGAGGTAGAGATATATTGTCAGAAGTTTAGGAAGTGGTCTGTACTCACTCAGTGGAATGAATGTGCGCTGGCAGCAATTTTCAGAAAGGGTCTCTCTGAAGACCTTAAGGATGACATGGTGGGATTTCCCATGCCTGCTGGTCTGAATGAGTCTATGTCTTTGGCCATTCAGATTGATCGACGCTTGCGTGAGCGTAAAGTTGTGCACCATTTGGCGGTATTATCTGAGCATAGACCTGAGCCTATGCAATGTGATAGGACTTTGACCAGAGCTGAACGGCAAGAACACAGACGTCGGAATGGGCTGTGTTTTTACTGTGGTGATTCCACTCATGCTATCTCCGATTGTCCTAAGCGCACTAAGCGTTTCGCTGGGTCTGCCACCATTGGTACGGTACAGTCGAAATTTCTTTTGTCCGTTACTCTGATTTGCTCTTTGTCATCCTATTCTGTTATGGCATTTGTGGATTCAGGCGCTGCCCTGAATTTGATGGACTTGGAGTTTGCCAGGCGCTGTGGTTTTTTCTTGGAGCCCTTGCAGTATCCTATTCCATTGAGAGGAATTGATGCTACGCCTTTGGCCAAGAATAAGCCCCAGTACTGGACCCAATTGACCATGTGCATGGCTCCTGCACATCAGGAGGATATTCGCTTTTTGGTGTTGCATAATCTGCATGATGTGGTCGTTTTGGGGTTGCCATGGCTACAGGTCCATAATCCAGTATTGGATTGGAAATCTATGTCTGTGTCCAGCTGGGGTTGTCAGGGGGTACATGGTGATGTTCCATTTTTGTCTATTTCGTCATCCACCCCTTCTGAAGTCCCGGAGTTTTTGTCGGATTACCGGGATGTATTTGATGAGCCCAAATCCAGTGCCCTACCTCCTCATAGGGATTGCGATTGTGCTATCAATTTGATTCCTGGTAGTAAGTTTCCTAAGGGCCGACTGTTCAATTTATCTGTGCCAGAACACGCCGCTATGCGGAGTTATATAAAGGAATCCTTGGAGAAGGGTCTTATTCGCCCGTCGTCATCACCATTGGGAGCAGGGTTCTTTTTTGTGGCCAAGAAGGATGGTTCTTTGAGACCTTGTATTGATTACAATAAGATCACAGTCAAATTTCAGTACCCTTTGCTGCTGCTGTCTGATTTATTTGCTCGGATTAAGGGGGCTAGTTGGTTCACCAAGATAGATCTTCGTGGTGCGTATAATCTTGTGCGTATTAAACAGGGCGATGAATGGAAAACAGCATTTAATACGCCCGAGGGCCATTTTGAGTACCTGGTTATGCCATTCGGGCTTTCCAATGCTCCATCAGTATTTCAGTCCTTTATGCATGACATCTTCCGAGAGTACCTGGATAAATTCCTGATTGTATATTTGGATGATATTTTGGTCTTCTCGGATGATTGGGAGTCTCACGTGAAGCAGGTCAGAATGGTGTTCCAGGTCTTTCGTGCTAATTCTTTCTTTGTGAAGGGGTCTAAGTGTCTCTTTGGGGTTCAGAAGGTTTCATTTTTGGGTTTCATTTTTTCCCCTTCTACTATCGAGATGGATCCTGTTAAAGTCCAGGCCATTTATGATTGGACTCAGCCGACATCTCTGAAGAGTCTGCAAAAGTTCCTGGGCTTTGCTAATTTTTATCGTCGCTTCATCAGTAATTTTTCTAGTGTTGCTAAACCGTTGACTGATTTGACCAAGAAGGGTGCTGATGTGGTCAATTGGTCTTCTGCGGCTGTGGAAGCTTTTCAGGAGTTGAAGCGTCGTTTTTCTTCTGCCCCTGTGTTGTGCCAGCCAGATGTTTCGCTCCCGTTTCAGGTCGAGGTTGATGCTTCTGAGATCGGAGCAGGAGCTGTTTTGTCGCAAAGAAGTTCTGATGGCTCGGTGATGAAACCATGTGCCTTCTTTTCTAGAAAGTTTTCGCCTGCTGAGCGCAATTATGATGTTGGCAATCGAGAGTTGTTGGCCATGAAGTGGGCATTCGAGGAGTGGCGTCATTGGCTTGAAGGAGCCAAGCATCGCGTGGTGGTCTTGACGGATCACAAGAATTTGACTTATCTCGAGTCTGCCAAACGGTTGAATCCTAGACAGGCTCGTTGGTCGCTGTTTTCTCCCGTTTTGATTTTGTGGTTTCGTACCTTCCGGGCTCTAAGAATGTGAAGGCTGATGCCCTGTCAAGGAGTTTTGTGCCCGACTCTCCGGGTGTTCCTGAGCCGGCGGGTATTCTCAAAGAGGGGGTAATTTTGTCTGCCATCTCCCCTGATTTGCGGCGGGTGCTGCAAAAATTTCAGGCTGATAGACCTGACCGTTGCTCAGCGGAGAAACTGTTTGTCCCTGATAGATGGACTAGTAGAGTTATCTCTGAGGTTCATTGTTCGGTGTTGGCTGGTCATCCTGGAATCTTTGGTACCAGAGATTTGGTGGCTAGATCCTTTTGGTGGCTGTCTTTGTCGCGGGATGTGCATTCTTTTGTGCAGTCCTGTGGTACTTGTGCTCGGGCTAAGCCCTGCTGTTCTCGTGCCAGTGGGTTACTTTTGCCCTTGCCGGTCCCGAAGAGGCCCTGGACGCATATTTCTATGGATTTTATTTCGGATCTCCCTGTCTCTCAAAAGATGTCGGTCATTTGGGTGGTTTGTGATCGCTTCTCTAAGATGGTCCATTTGGTACCCTTGTCTAAATTGCCTTCCTCCTCTGATTTGGTGCCGTTGTTTTTCCAGCATGTGGTTCGTTTACATGGCATTCCGGAGAACATCGTTTCGGACAGAGGTTCCCAGTTTGTTTCGAGGTTTTGGCGATCCTTTTGTGCTAGGATGGACATTGATTTGTCTTTTTCCTCGGCTTTCCATCCTCAGACAAATGGCCAAACCGAACGTACTAATCAGACTTTGGAGACATATCTGAGATGCTTTGTTTCTGCTGATCAGGATGATTGGGTGTCCTTTTTTCCTTTGGCTGAGTTCGCCCTTAATAATCGGGCCAGCTCGGCTACTTTGGTTTCGCCGTTTTTCTGCAATTCTGGTTTCCATCCTCGTTTCTCTTCAGGGCAGGTTGAGTCTTCGGACTGTCCTGGTGTAGATACTGTGGTGGATAGGTTGAAGCAGATTTGGACTCATGTGGTGGACAATTTGACATTGTCCCAGGAGAAGGCTCAACGTTTCGCTAACCGCCGGCGCTGTGTGGGTCCCCGACTTCGTGTTGGGGATTAGGTTTGGTTGTTGTCTCGTTATGTTCCTATGAAGGTTTCCTCTCCTAAGTTTAAGCCTCGTTTCATTGGTCCATATAAGATTTCTGAGGTTCTCAATCCTGTGTCATTTCGTTTGACCCTTCCAGCTTTGTTTGCCATCCATAATGTATTCCATAGGTCGTTATTGCGGAGATACGTAGTGCCTGTTGTTCCATCCGTTGATCCTCCTGCCCCGGTGTTGGTTGAGGGGGAGTTGGAGTATGTGGTGGAGAAGATTTTGGATTCTCGTATTTCGAGACGGAAACTCCAGTACCTGGTCAAGTGGAAGGGTTATGGTCAGGAAGATAATTCCTGGGTCTTTGCCTCTGATGTTCATGCTGCCGATCTGGTTCGTGCCTTTCATTTGGCTCATCCTGGTCGGCCTGGGGGCTCTGGTGAGGGTTTGGTGACCCCTCCTCAAGGGGGGTACTGTTGTGAATTCTGTTGTTAAGCTCCCTCCTGTGGTCATGAATGGTACTTCGGCTGGTTCTGTCCATGGACTTCCTCTGGTGGTTGTGAGTGGGGCTGCGGCTTCTGAGGTTCCTTCCACAGGTGACGAGGTTAATTCGTTAGCTGGCTGCTCTATTTAACTCCACCTAGATCTTTGCTCCAGGCCACCTGTCAATGTTCCAGTATTGGTTTAGTTCGCTCCTGGATCGTTCTTGTGACCTGTCTTCCCAGCAGAAGCTAAGTTACTGCTTGTTTTTCTCTGTTTGCTATTTTTTCTGTCCAGCTTGCTATTTTGATTTTTGTCTTGCTTGCTGGAAGCTCTGGGACGCAGAGGGAGCGCCTCCGCACCGTGAGTCGGTGCGGAGGGTCTTTTTGCGCCCTCTGCATGGTCTTTTTGTAGTTTTTTTGTGCTGACCGCAAAGTTACCTTTCCTATCCTCTGTCTGTTCAGTAAGTCGGGCCTCACTTTGCTAAATCTATTTCATCTCTGTGTTTGTAATTATCATCTTTACTCACAGTCATTATATGTGGGGGGCTGCCTGTTCCTTTGGGGAATTTCTCTGAGGCAAGGTAGGCTTTATTTTTCTATCTCTAGGGCTAGCTAGTTCCTTAGGCTGTGACGAGTTGCATAGGGAGCGTTAGGAGCAATCCACGGCTATTTCTAGTGTGTGTGATAGGATTAGGGATTGCGGTCAGCAGAGTTCCCACGTCTCAGAGCTTGTCCTGTATTATTTGTAACTATCAGGTCAATCCATGTGCTCTTAACCACCAGGTCCATTATTGTCCTCACCATCAGGTCATAACAGGTAATGCAGTGATAACCAGTGACATTATACACAGGAACTCTGTATATAGTGTCATTGTAGAGGCAATGCAGTGATAACCAGTGACATTATACACAGGAACTCTATATATAGTGTCAGTCTACAGGTAATACAGAGATCACCATTGACATTATACACAGGAACTCTGTACCTAGTATACAGTGTATAGTGTAAAGGTAATACCGTGATCACCAGTAACATTATACATAGGGGCTCTGTATATAGTGTACAGGTAATACAGGGACTACTGGTGACATTATGCACAGGAGCTCTGTATATAATATCCAGGTAATACAGTTAGCACCAGTGACATTATACACAGGAGCTATGCACATAATATACAGTGTATAATGTAAGTGTACAGGCAATACAGTGATAACCAGTGACATTATACATGGAGGCTCTGTATATAGTGTCAGTGTACAGGTAATACAGTGATCACCAGTGACATTATATACGGGAGCTATGCATATACTATACATAGTCGCTCTGTATATAGTGTACAGGTAATACAGGGATCACTGGTGACATTATACACAGGAGCTCAATATATAGTCTCAGTGTACAGGTAATATATAGTGTGAGTGTGTAGGTAATACAATGACTCACCAGTGACTTTATACACAGAAGCTCTGTATAGAGTATACAGGTAATACAGTGATCACCAGTGACATTATAAACAGGATTTCTGTAAATAGTATACAGGTAGTAGAGGGACCACCAGTGACATTTGCACAGTAGCTTTGTATATAGTATCAGTGTATAACGTAAGAGTACAGGTGACGTCTCTAGTTGAAAATATTCACATTCTCTTTTCTTCATCCACTGCAAACCGCCATCACTTCCTTCAGCCAGGACTCGTCTCTGTAGAAAATAACTCAGTTATTTAGAAAGCATTCCCCAAATTTTCTCAAACTTCTACACTGCATTGGAGGAAGAAAAAAAGTGACATAGTGTTGCCCTGCACAGTAACAGGAACTCCCCCCACTGAAAACAGTATCCCAAAAAAAAATAATTACAGCAGTAATAATATCCCTTAATTAGCCCCTACAGTAATAATGTCCCACATCCTGTCCTCTTCCTGTAATAACATCTCCCATACTGGCCCCATATGGAATCCCATCCTAGCCCCATATGTCCTCCCATACTGGCCCCATATGTCCTACCATCCTGCTCCCATGTGTCTCCATCCTACCCCCATATGTCCTCCCATCCTGGCCCCACATGTTCTCCCATCCTGGCGCCATATGTGTCTCCATTCTGCCCCATGGGTCTCCATCCTGCCCCATGTGTCTCCATCCTGCCCCATGTGTCTCCATCCTGCCCCATGTGTCTCCATCCTGCCCCATGTGTCTCCATCCTGCTTCCATATTGCAGCTTTCATTACAAAAACAAAAAGAAGTTTCTCCTTACCTGGCCGTGCTCTGGTGGCATCCTCTTCCTCATCTATTTGAGGCGCGGACGCATGGCGACATGTGTGCCGACATCAGCTGCCAGCCTCTGATTGGGTGGCTTCCTGCATGATGGCAATAGATTTTAACTGAACTGCGTTTGAGGATGCATGTTCATTTACTGAACCGACTGAATCCTGCCACTGTAAAGATCTCACCCAAAACTATTGTATTATTCCTCTATTATGTGGGAATGGAAAGAATCAAGAAAAAAAGGTTTGGTACCCTATTAGCCAGTTGAAAAATGAATACTCCCAGTGAGAAAAACAAGATAAACTTGTAGTTATGATACACTATAATGGCTAACAAAAATAAAATAAATGATGTTACAAAGCAAGCTTTCCACACTTCTTAGGTCTCTTCCTCAGGCATTGAAAGAATGTTTTGTCCTATAGTATGTCTAAGTTATCAGTTTTAAATTGTCTGACATTTCCTTTGGAATACATTTAGTCAATCCAATCCTGGCATATTGTGTTGTAATATACATTTTGTATTCCTCTAGGACACTGTAACCCTATAATTACTCTCCACAATTAGTATTTATTAATATACACCGCATTCCACATGATTACGCAAATTGGATTTAAGTGTCATAAAGATGTAATTATTTGTTCTTCACATAAACTCATGGGTGGTATTGTGTCTCAGGGCTCCTTGTATCACTGAAGTCAATTTCAAACACCCGTGACAATTAGTTTATCAGATGCCAGATTCAAGGAAAACTGCTTAAGAAGCATGTTCCATATAATTACACAGGTCACAGGTTTCAAGCAGTATGGGAAAGAAAAAGGAACTCTCGGCTGCTGAAATGCGTCAAATAGTGCAATATCTTGGATAAGGTATGACAACATTAGATATTTCATAAAAACTTAGGTCTGATCATCGTACTGTGAAGAGATTTATGTCTGATGCAAAGCCCAGATGGGTTCATGCAGATAAAGGCATAATGAGGAAGGTTTCTGCCAGACGAATTCATCATTAGGCTACGTTCACATTAGCGTTACGCTAATGTGCGTCGCTGTTGCGTCGGTGACGCAGCGGCGACGCGCCCCTATGTTTAACATTGGTGACGCGTGCGTTTTTTTGTTAGCGTTTTTCGACACGTGCGTCGTTTCCGACGCTAGCGTCGGACGCAAGAAAATGCAACAAGTTGCATTTTTCGTGCGTCCCATTTTCGTTTTTGCGCGCGTTTTGCACACGTTTTTTGTGCGTCGTGCGTTGCATCGCCGACGCACCGGCGCGCAACGCTAATGTGAACGTAGCCTAAGAAAGCAGCTACTAAAATACCATTACAAAGTAGCAAACAGGTGTTTACAGCTGCTGGTACTTCTGGAGTCCTGTGAACCTCAAGATGTAGGATTCCTCCAGAGCCTTGCAGTTGTGCATAAACCTACTCTTAGTGCTCACAAGCAGAAACGGTAGCAGTGGGCCCAGACATACATGTAGACTACTTTTAAAACAGTCTTGTTTACTGATGACTTGCTGTACAATCCTGGATGGTCCAGATGGATGGAGTAGTGGATGGTTGGTGGATGGCCACCATGATCTATCAAAGCTGCACCATCAGTAAGGAGGTGGCAGAATCATAGGGAGAGAGTTGGTAGGCCCCTTTAGGATCCCAGTAGGTGAGCAAATTACCTCGGCAAAGTTTATAGAGTTTCTATCTGACCACTTTCTTACACCGTACAAAAAGAAGAACTGTGCCATCCGTATCAAAATCATTACAATGCACCATCTCATGCTGCCAAGAATACCTTGGCTACTATGGGCATAAAAGGAGTGAAATCAATGATGTGGCCATTATTCTCCACTGACCATAACCCTATTTAACCCCTTAGTGACAGAGCCAATGTGGTACTTAATGACCAAGCCAATTTTTACAATTCTGACCACTGTCACTTTATGAGGTTATAACTCTGGAACGCTTCAACGTATCCCACTGATTCTGAGAATAATTTTTAGTGACATATTGTACTTCATGATAGTGGTAAAATTTCTTCGATATGACTTGCGTTTATTTATGGAAAAAAACGGAAAATTAACAAAAATTTGGAAAATTTTGCAATTTTCAATCTTTTAATTTTTGTACCCTTAAATCAGAGAGTTATGTCACACAAAATAGTTAATAAATAACATTTCCCACATGTCTACTTTACATCAGCACAATTTTGGAAACATCATTTTTTTGTTAGGTTAAAAGTTGACCATTGATTTCTCATTTTTCCAACAATATTTCCAAAACCATTTTTTTGGGACCACCTTGCATTTGAAGTGAGTTTGGGGGTCAATATAACAGAAAATACCCAAAAGTGACGCCATTCTAAAAACTGCACCCCTCAAGGTGCGCAAAACCACATTTGAGAAGTTTATTAACCCTTCAGGTGCTTTACGACAAGTTAAGCAATGTGGAAGGAAAAATTTTTTTTGTTTTCACAAGGGTATCAAGAGAAAGTGGACCACAAAATTTGTTGTGCAATTTCTCCTGAGTACGACAATACCTCGCATGTCGGGGTATCACATCAGAGGAGAGAAATTAAATGGGAAATTGACCTTTTTTTTTTTACAGTCGCCGTTATTCCGTTAATAACGACCCAACCCGAGTCATATTCTCTGGAGTCTCAGCAAGAGACCCCAGAGAAATTCTGACTCTAGGGGGCGCTATACACTTACTTATCAAAAATAAAGCGGCGCTGAGGCATAAGTACCCTTAACTGCCGCTGTTAGAAGGCGGATCGACGATCATTAAGGGGTTAAAACCCTTTGCGTATCCTCAAGCAAAAGATCTATGAAGGTGGAAGGAATTTGACCTCAAAACAGCAGCTCTGGAGGCGATTCTGACATTTTGCTAAGAAATTCAAGGAGAAACTGTCTAAGAGCTCACAAGTTCAATGGATGCAAGAATTGTGAAGATGATATCAAACAAAGGTCCTATGTTAACATGTAACTTAAGATGTTTTTGATTAAAATTTTCCGAAGTCATCAAATCCCCATTTTCATTTATTTCCAAGCTATAAAATGTTTGGAAACTTTGTTGTGAATAATATTTTGGAACAGTGCATTTTGAGTTTTTTTTTAGTTTTGAAAAAATAATGTTATCATTGTGAGGTTTGTCCAGTAAAATGTGATTTATCCTTTAACTGTTGATGATTTGAACACTGTACTGACTCATTTGCATCGACCATTTAGGAAAATTAGAGAAAATTAGCATATGTATACTAATTTGGAACGCGGTGTATATCATTGTATATTTTTGTAGATGTTTTTCTTTGGGATATCAGGTTTTTCTGTTCTTAATTCTTTATTTCAAATGTTTAGACACAGTTTAATACAATACTAAAGAAAAAAGGAAAATGAGCATTAAAGAGATTATATAAAAAGGTACTTCTACATTTTTTTTCTACAGTTTTTTTTTTTACATGTAAAGAAAGTGCTTGTGGGTCCAGTGGTGCCAAGAAAATCCTCCCTGCTATTGCCATCCTAAACAGTATGTACACACAGAGGTTTTTTAAGAAGTTTTGAGGCACAAACCAGAGTGTAATCTGAGTGGAAACTTTTCAAATTTTCCAAAAAACCCCCTCAAACCTCCTCAAAAACTTGAAGGTTCATCTCAGGTTCTGCCCTGAAATTCTGCAAAAAGACTTCATGTGCACATAGCCAAATGCCCAAATAAGAAGTCAGTGGTTTTTCTGGTAAGTGCATAACGGTCCGATTTTCATCAGTGTTTGGTCAATGTGTCATTTTTTACTATCAGTGTTTCATCAGTGATTCTAATGTATGAATAAATAAATGACAAAGCTTCTACTATACAGTGGATACAGAAAGTATTCAGACCCCTTTAAATTTTTCACTCTTTGTTTCATTGCAGCCATTTGGTAAATTCAAAAAAGTTCATTTTTTTCTCATTAGTGTACACTCTGCACCCCATCTTGACTGAAAAAAAAACAGAAATGTAGAAATTTTTGCAAATTTATTATAAAAAGAAAAACTGAAATATCACATGGTCCATAAGGATTCAGACCCTTTGCTCAGTATTGAGCAGAAGCACCCTAGTACAGCCATGAGTCTTCTTGTGAATGATGTAACAAGTCTTTCACACCTGGATCTGGGGATCCTCTGCCATTCTTCCTTGCAGATCCTCTCCAGTTCCGTCAGGTTGAATGGTGAACGTTGGTGGACAACCATTTTCAGGTCTTTCCAGAGATGCTCAATTGTGTTTGGGTCAGGGCTCTGGCTGGGCCAGTCAGGAATGGTCACAGAGTTGGTCTCAAGCCATTCCTTTGTTATTTTAGCTGTGTGCTTAGGGTTATTGTCTTTTTGGAAGGTGAACTTTCAGCCAAGTCTGAGGTCCAGAGCACTCTGGAAGAGGTTTTCATCCAGGATATCTCTGTACTTGGCCGCATTCATGTTTTCTTCAATGACAACCAGTCATCCTGTCACTGCAGCTGAAAAACACCCCCATAGCATGATGCTGTCACCACGTTTCACTGTTGGGATTGTATTGGGCAGGTGATGAGCAATGCCTGGTTTTCTCCACACATACCGCTTAGAATTATCACCAAAAAGGTCTATCTACATCTCCACAGACCAAAGAATCTTATTTCTCATAGCCTCAGAGTCCTTCATGTGTTTTTCAGCAAACTCTTTGCGGGCTTTCATATGTCTTGCACTGAGGAGAGGCTTCAGTTGGGCCACTCTGCCATAAAAACGCCCGGCTGGTGGAGGGCTGCAGTGATAGTTGACTTTGTGGAACTTTCTCCCATCTCCATACTGCATATCTCGAACTCAGCCACAGTGATCTAGGGGTTCTTCTTTACCTCTCTCACCGAGGCTCTTCCCCCACGATTGCTCAGTTTGGTTGGACGGCCAGGTCTAGGAAGAAGTCTGGTGGTCCCAAACTTCTTCCATTTAAGGATTATGGAGGCCACTGTGCTCTTAGGAACCTTGACTACTGCAGAAATTCTTTTGTAACCTTGGCCAGATCTGTGCCTTGCCACAATTCTGTCTCTGAGCTCCTTGGCCAGTTCCTTTTGACCTCATGATTCTCATTTGGTCTGACATGCACTGTGGGCTGTGAGGTCTTATATAGACAGGTGTGCGCCTTTCCAAATCAAGTCCTATCAGTTTAATTAAACACAGCTGGCCTCCAATGAAGGAGTAGAACCATCTCAGGCCGGTTTCACACGTCAGTGGCTCCGGTACGTGAGGTGACAGTTTCCTCACGTACCGGAGACACTGACTCACATAGACAAATTGAAATCAATGTGTCTCTGCACATGTCAGCGTGTTTTCACGGACTGTGTGTCCGTGTGCAAAACACGGAGACATGTCAGTGTTCGTGGGAGCGCACGGATTACACGGACCCATTAAAGGCAATGGGTCCGTGTAAAACACGTACCGCACACGGACGCTGTCCGTGTGCAGTCCGTGTGCCGTGCAGGAGACAGCGCTACAGTAAGCGCTGTCCCCCCCACATGGTGCTGAAGCCGCCATTCATATCTTCTCTCCAGCAGCGTTTGCTGGAGAGAAGATATGAAAAATCCTTTTTTATTTTTTTCGTGTTTAAAATAAAGATCCCTGTCCCCGAAACCCCCTCCCACCCCCTGTGCGCCCGCCCGCTGTTAATAAAATACTCACCCGGCTCCCTCTCAGCGTCCTGTCCTCACCGCAGTTTCTCCTGTATGAGCGGTCACGTGGGGCCGCCGATTACAGTCATGAATATGTGGCCCCACCTCCCTCTCCAGCAAACGGACTCTACAACCCACACAAGTGGCTCAGCTAGTGCAGCTCATCCAGGATAGCACATCAATTCAAGCTGTGGCAAGAAGGTTTGCTGTGTCTGTTACCATAGTGTCCAGAGGCTGGAGGCGCTACCAGGAGATGGGCCAGTACACCAGGAGATGTGGAGGGGGCCGTAGGAGGGCAACAACCCAGCAACAGGACAGCTACCTCAGCCTTTGCGCAAGGAGGAACAGGAGGAGCACTGCCAGAACCCTGCAAAATGACCTCCAGCAGGCCACAAATGTGCATGTGTCTGCACAAACGGTTAGAAACTGACTCCATGAGGATGGTCTGAGAGCCCGATGCCCACAGATGGGGGTTGTGTTCAGAGCCCAACACCGTGCAGGATGCTTGGCATTTGCCACAGAACACCAGGATTGGTAAATTCGCCACTGGCGCCCTGTGCTCTTCACAGATGAAACCAGGTTCGCACATGTGACAGACGTGACAGAGTCTGGAGACACCATGGAGAGCGATCTGCTGCCTGCAACATCCTTCAGCATGACCGGTTTGGCTGTGGGTCAGTAATGGTGTGGGGTGGCATTTCTTTGGAGGGCCGCACAGCCCTCCATGTGCTCGCCAGAGGTAGCCTGACTGCCATTAGGTACCGAGATAAGATCCTCAGACCCCTTGTGAGACAATATGCTGGTGTGGTTGGCCCTGGGTTCCTCCTAATGCAGGACAATGCCAGACCTCATGTGGCTGGAGTGTGTCAGCAGTTGCTGCAAGATGAAGGCATTGAAGCTATGGACTGGCCCACCCGTTCCCCAGACCTGAATCCGATTGAACACATCTGGGACATCATGTCTCGCACCATCCACCAATGTCACGTTGCACCACAGACTGTCCAGGAGTTGGCAGATGCTTTAGTCCAGGTCTGGAAGGAGATCCCTCAGGAGACCATCTGCCGCCTCATCAGAAGCATGCACAGGCCTTGTAGGGAGATCATACAGGCACGTGGAGGCCACACACACTACTGAGCATCATTTCCTTGTCTTGAGGCATTTCCACTGAAGTTGGATCAGCCTGTAACTTCATTTTCCACTTTGATTTTGAGCATCATTCCAATTCCAGACCTCCGTGGGATATTAGTTGTGATTTACGTTGATCATTTTTAGGTTTTATTGTTCTTATCACATTCCGCTATATAATGAATAAAGATTTACAACTGGAATATTTCATTCAGTGATATCTGGGATGTGGGATTTTAGTGTTCCCTTTATTTTTTGAGCTGTGTATTTTGATAAAGTCAATGGAGGACTGTTTCATTTTTGTGTATAAAGTCACTGGTGAGCATTGTATTACCTGTACACTGACACTGAATACTATGTACAGAGCTCGTGTGTATAAAGTCACTGATGATCACTGCCTTACCTGGACTCTGACACTGAATACTTTGTACAGAGCTCCTGTTTATGTCACTGGTGATCACTGTATTACCTGTTTTCTGACACTATGTACAGAGCTCCAGTGTATAATGTCACAGGTGATCACTGAATTACCTGTTCACTTACTCTATACACTGTATACTAAGTACAGATCTCCTGTGTATAATGGCACTTATGGTAATATTTGTATTTCTTTTTATTATTATTGATCAGTATTGCAGTATTTGGTCGCTATGTGGTGGTAATATGTGATCAGGTCATGGTGTAAGGGGGATGACGAGACAGCGGGTACATGCGTGCCGGGTCTGGAACTAGAAAGGCTGCGTCCCCTGTTCCCTGGGGGAAGCTTTAGCGAGGCAGACCTTCCCCTTTGGTCAGGGGGAGGCTTGAGCGAGTGGGACCTTCCTCCTGACAGAGGGGGGTTGGGGGGATAAAAAGGCAGAGTGCGGACACCAGAGGAGTTTTGGCGTGAACCTGGGGCAGCGCGCAGTGAGAGGAGGGCTGCGCCCCGTCCCTCCAGACAGTACTGGCTCTGCGACAGGCCCAACTTCCTGCAGAGGGACTGCTGTGCTGAGAGGGGCCATGTGTACAGCAGCAGCCAGGCAGAGGAGTGCTCTGTCCGGTGAGCACCAGCATTGTGCAGGCCAGCGTTCACCATCTCACGCCGCCAGCAGCAGAGATCAGAGAGAGGGGGGTGTAGCGTGCCCGGTGACTGCAGAGAGAGTTGCAGCGTGCCCGGTGACTGCAGAGAGAGTTGCAGCGTGCCCGGTGACTGCAGAGAGAGTTGCAGCATGCCCGGTGACTACAGAGAGAGGTGCAGCGTGCCCGGTGACTACAGAGAGAGGTGCAGCGTGCCCGGTGACTACCAGAGAGAAAGGAGCCGTATGCTTAGTGTTCGTAAGTACAGCACACGTGCCACATAGGAGTGACTGCATACAGGACTGACACTTGTGCCCTGACGTTGCCAGCCAATATTTGCTGAGACACTTGCGCCTTCACTTTAGCCGTGTATATTTGCAGAGCCACGTTGGGCTCGTATAGGACTGTGGCCTGTACACTTGTCAGCCAGAGCATTATATAGACTAGGCTCAGCGGAAGGTAACGGAGACCGACCGCTGCCGCCAGAAGACGGGGCATTGTTGCCCACAGGACCTGCCTGGAAAAAGACACCGCGCCAGCCGTTGCCGGCGCTATTGAGTTACCAGCAGGAGTAAGGCCAGTTTCACAATAGCGTTTTGAGGAGCTGCGGAGGGCTGCGGACTTCCTCCTTGAAGCCGCGCCCTCGGTCACACCTCTGCCACTAGCTCTGCCTACTTCTGCATACCTGCCTGCGTACCGATCTTTAACATTAGGTACGCAGGTTCTGCGGCTGTATGCGGATGCTTCCGCATGCGTCGTTTTGTCGATGCGGCGACCAGCGTAGGACACAGCTGGTTGCAATTTATTTTTTTCTCCGCATCGTCAAAACAACGCATACGGAAGCATCCGCATACAGCCGCACGACCTGCGTACCTAATATTAAAGATAGATTGAAAAAATTGGAACGGCACAATGCTCACCGGTGGGTGCATGGCCTCCTGGATAGAATGGTCCACACATCTACCCAAATTGTATACCAAGTAGAAAAAAGAAGGCAGCACTCCAAATCCTTTCAGGGTGAAAAAGGTGTGTAGTTTATTCAAACCCACATCTCTGGGCGACGTTTCGGCTCACACTGAGCCTTTCTCAAGCTTGAGAAAGGCTCAGTGTGAGCCAAAATGTCGCCCAGAGATGTGGGTCCCTTGTATGTGGTGTTATTGGTCACTATGTTGTAGTAATATGTGGTCCGGCCATGGTGTGGTGGTATTTGAATCTTGTTTGTGTTATTATTTGATCTCTATATGGTGGTTATATGTGGTTTGGTCATGGTGTGGCGGTATTTGTCCATTGTACATAGTATTGTACATAGTATGATTCAGTCACTATGTGGTGGTAATATGTGATCTGGTCAAGGTGTGGCGCTATTTGTTCCTTGTATGTGGTATTATTGGTCACTATGCTGTGGTAATATGTGGTCCGGCCATGGTGTGGTGGTATTTGTTCCTTGTTTGTGTTATAATTCGATCTCTGTTATGATCTGGTGATTAAGGAGCGACATGCGTTTAGCTCTGAGCAGGTGGCAACTATACTGACCGCAGTCCCTAAGCTCAACACAACACTAGAAGTAGCCGTGGAATGCTCCTAACTCTGCCTAGGCATCTCGTCACAGCCTAAGAGCTAACTACCCCTAAAGATAGAAGCAGGAAAACTATCTTGCCTCAGAGAAAATCCCCAAAGGATAGATTAGCCCCCCCACAAATAATGACTGTGAGAGGAGAAGGAAATGACATACGTAGTATGAAACAAGATTTGGCACAGGCCACTTCTAGCTAGATAGAAATAGTACAGGACAGAACGCTGTGCGGTCAGTAATAAAAACTAGAAAAAGTCCACCGCAGAGAAATGCAAAAATCTCCACACCTGACTAAAGGTGTGGAGGGCAAACTCTGCTGCCCAGAGCTTCCAGCTTAGCTGAATAGATCCATACTGAAAAGCTGGACAAATGAACAAAAACAAAGAAAGTGCTGAACAACAAAGTCCACAACAAGTGAACCGCAAAAGGACAAGCAAGGACTTAGCTTAGATGAACTGGTCAGAGTGTCAGGAAAGTCCTAAGAGCAATGACTCCAGGCAGGAACAATTGACAACTGGCATTGAATGAGGGATAAGGCCAGACTAATATAGCCGAGCCAGAAAGACGATCAGTGAAAACAGCTGCTGAAGCTAAATCCAAGAAGCAGCCATACCACTCAAAACCACAGGAGGGAGCCCAAGAGCAGAACTCACAAAAAATGCTACTTACAACCACCGGAGGGAGTCCAAGAGCGGAATTCACAACAGACCTCTACAGTATATGGTGGTAATATGTGGTCTGGTCATGATATGGCACTATTTGCCCATTGTACATAGTGTTATTCAGTCACTATGTGGTTGTAATATGTGATCTGGTCATAGTGTGGCTGTATTTGTTCCTTGTATGTGGTATTATTTGGTCACTATGTGGTAGTAACATGTGGATGGCCATGGTGTGGTGGTATTTGTTCCTTGTATGTGGTACTCTTCAGTCACTATATGGTGGTAATATGTTTTCTGGTCATGGTGTGGTGGCTTTTATCCCTTGTAGGTGGTATTACTAGTCACTATGTGGTGATAATATGTGGTCCAGCCACGGTACGATTGTATTTGTTCCTTGTATGTGGTATTGTTCAGTCACTATGTGGTGGTAGTATGTGGTGAGGTCATAGTGTGGCGTATTTGTCTCTTGTATGTGATATTATTGGTCACTATGCTGTGGTAATATGTGGTCTGGTCATTGTGTGGCGGCATTTGTCTCTTCTATGTGGTATTATTGGTCACTATGTTGTGGTAATATGTGGTCAGATCATGGTGTGATGGTATTTGTCCCTTGTATATGGTATTATTGGTCACTATGTTGTGGTAATATGTGGTCAGATCATGGTGTGATGGTATTTGTCCCTTGTATGTGGTATTATTTGTCACTATGTTGTGGTAATATGTGGTCTGGTCATGGTGTGTCGGCATTTGTCTCTTGTATGTGGTATTATTGGTCACTATGTTGTGGTAATATGTGATCAGAACATGGTGTGATGGTATTTGTCTCTTGTATGTGGTATTATTGGTCACTATGTTGTGGTAATATGTGGTCAGGTCATGGTGTGACGGTATTTGTCCCTTGTATGTGATATTATTGGTCATTTGAAAAATTGAAAAATATATAAAAATATACCAAAAAAGAGTTTTGGATATTTTAAGAAATGTTTAATAGGTTAGAGGAGAGTAGAACGCAGTCAAAACAGTCTACCTTGTCATGGTGGCGGCTTAAAAATATTTTTGCCATAACAAAAGCTGATGGCTATATGTGATATGGTGTTCGATGGGAACTGTTAATGTTTGATTGGATCATTGGTGTGGATGTGGTGCAAAAGTGGAGTTTTTCCAAGAGTGGGCGGTGGGACTGTGGAAAGTTCGAGGTGGAGTTGTGTTGGAGGTGGACTGAGTCTCAAGGGGGCCTGAAAATTCTGCCAGTATGGAGCCTTGAAATTCCTGGTGGCAGCCCAGTCTACTCTAAGGGTGCGTGTCCACGATCCAGATTGTCGGCGCTTTGGACAACCCGCTCCGCCCAAGCACCACCCCCTTCTGTACGTGCGGTGATTCCGGATGTGTTCATTGCACACATCCGGAATCGCCGCATCTTCTACATAGGACTGTGTTATTTACCTTGCGGCGATGTAGCTAAACAGGCATGCTGCGTTCTAAAAGACGCACCGCATGTCCGTAAACGCAGGGCCACCGGATGCGTCGTGTTCGCACGCCTACTGGAGACGAGATTTCATAAAATCCCCTCCAATATGCTGTAAAATCTGGACGCTGCTAGCTGAACGCTGCGGTCATATGCAGCGTTCAATCTGCAGCTAATCCGGATGTAATCCGGCCTGTGGACACATACCCATACCTCCCAACTTTTGAGGAAGGGAAAGAGAGACAAAGGGACAAATTTTAGGCCACACCTCTGACCACACCCATTTCAAAACTAGCCACGCCCCAACCACACCCATTTAGCACTTCTGATCACAATGTTTCGTAAACAATAATTATAAACAAAAAAATATGGCCACACACGACGCTGCATACTATACAATGGCCACACACGACGCTCCATACTATACAATGGCCCCACACGACGCTCCATACTGTACAATGGCCACACACGACGCTCCATACTGTACAATGGCCACACACGACGCTCCATACTGTACAATGGCCACACACGATGCTCCATACTATACAATGGCCACACACGACGCTCCATACTATACAATGGCCCCACACGACGCTCCATACTATACAATGGCCACACACGATGCTCCATACTGTACAATGGCCACACACGACGCTCCATACTGTACAATGGCCACACACGACGCTCCATACTGTACAATGGCCACACACGATGCTCCATACTGTACAATGGCCACACACGACGCTCCATACTGTACAATGGCCACACACGACGCTCCATACTGTACAATGGCCACACACGACGCTCCATACTGTACAATGGCCACACACGACGCTCCATACTGTACAATGGCCTCACACGACGCTCCATACTGTACAATGGCCACACACGACGCTCCATACTGTACAATGGCCACACACGACGCTCCATACTGTACAATGGCCACACACGACGCTCCATACTGGACAATGGCCACACACGACGCTCCATACTGGACAATGGCACACACGACGCTCCATACTGGACAATGGCACACACGACGCTCCATACTGTACAATGGCCACACACGACGCTCCATAGTGTACAATGGCCACACACGACACTCCATAGTGTACAATGGCCACACACGACGCTCCATACTGTACAATGGCCACACACGACGCTCCATACTGGACAATGGCCACACACGATGCTCCATACTGTACAATGGCCACACACGACGCTCCATACTGTACAATGGCCCCACACGACGCTCCATAGTGTACAATGGCCACACACGACGCTCCATACTGTACAATGGCCACACACGACGCTCCATACTGTACAATGGCCCCACACGACGCTCCATACTGTACAATGGCCACACACGACGCTCCATACTGTACAATGGCCACACACGACGCTCCATACTGTACAATGGCCACACACGACGCTCCATACTGGACAATGGCCCCACACGACGCTCCATACTGGACAATGGCCACACACACGACGCTCCATACTGTACAATGGCCACACACGACGCTCCATACTGGACAATGGCCACACACACGATGCTCCATACTGTACAATGGCCACACACGACGCTCCATACTGTACAATGGCCACACACACGACGCTCCATACTGTACAATGGCCACACACGACGCTCCATACTGTACAATGGCCACACACGACGCTCCATACTGTACAATGGCCACACACGACGCTCCATAGTGTACAATGGCCACACACGACGCTCCATACTGTACAATGGCCACACACGACGCTCCATACTGGACAATGGCCACACACGACGCTCCATACTGTACAATGGCCACACACACGACGCTCCATACTGTACAATGGCCACACACGACGCTCCATACTGTACAATGGCCACACACAATGCTCCATACTGGACAATGGCCACACAAGACGCTCCATAGTGTACAATGGCCACACACGACGCTCCATACTGGACAATGGCCCCACACGACGCTCCATACTGGACAATGGCCCCACACGACGCTCCATAGTGTACAATGGCCACACACGACGCTCCATACTGGACAATGGCCCCACACGACGCTCCATAGTGTACAATGGCCACACACGATGCTCCATACTGGACAATGGCCACACACGATGCTCCATAGTATACAATGGCCACACACGACGCTCCATAGTGTACAATGGCCACACACGACGCTCCATAGTGTACAATGGCCACACACGACGCTCCATAGTGTACAATGGCCACACACGACGCTCCATAGTGTACAATGGCCACACACGACGCTCCATAGTGTACAATGGCCACACACGACGCTCCATAGTGTACAATGGCCACACATGACGCTCCATACTGTACAATGGCCATTGGCCACATTATGCTCCATACTGTATAACGGCCCCACATGATGCTGCGTACAGCATACTTGCCCCACGTGATGGTCCATACAGTATTATGGCGCCACATTATGCTTTGTACAGTATAATGGCCCCACACGATGCTGGGTATAGAATAATGGCCACACATAATGCTGGGTACAGTATACTGGCCACACATGGTTACCCCACCCCCATCATTGCCTTCTCCATCACTACACACAGACACCTTTCACCGCGCTCCCTCGCAGCAGCCGGCAGCTTCCACACCCACGGCGCTGAATGGTGTCATCCAGCTGCGCCGCTGACTGCTCACGTCCCTGCAGCTGTGATATGCCACTGATAAAGACCTCCGTGTCTCCTGTGCCAGTCCGTGTCAGAGCGAGGAGCAATATCTGCTCCGATCTGACACAGCCAGCGTCCGCTCCGTACACATGCGACTCCGCTCCATACACCTCGTACACACACGACTCCGCTCCATACACCTTGCACATGCGGCTCCGCTCCGTACACACACGGCTCCGCTCCGTACACCTCATACATTTGGCTCCTCCCCATACACCTTGTACACACATGGCTCCACTCCATACACTTCGTACACACACGGCTCCGCTCCGTTCACCTCATACACACGGCTCCTCTCCATACATCTCGTACACACATGGCTCCGCTCAATACACCTTGCACATGTGGCTCTGCTCCGTACACCTCGTACACACATGACTGCGCTCCGTTCACCTTGCACATGCGGCTCCGCTCCATACACCTTGTACACACACGGCTCCGCTCCATACATTTCATACACACACAGATCCACTCCGTACACCTCGTACACACACGGCTCCGCTCCGTCCACATTGCACACACATGGCTCCACTCCGTACACCTCATACACATACGGCTCCTCTCCATACATCTCGTACACACACGGCACCGCTCCGTACACCTCGTACACATGCGGCTCTGCTCCGTACACCTCGTACACACACGACTCCATTCCATACACCTTGCACATGCGGCTCCGCTCTGTACGCCTCATACACACACGGCTCCACTCCGTACACCTTGCACACACACGGCTCCACTCCGTACACCTCGCACACACACGGCTCCACTCCATAAACATTGCACACACACGGCTCAGCTCCATACACCTTATACACACTCGGCTCCGCTCCATACACATTGCGCACGCTGCTCCACTCCGTATACCTTGTACACACATGGCTCTGCTCCGCACACCTCGTACACACGCTGCTCCGCTCCGTACACCTCGTACACACGGCTCCGTACACGTCTTACACACATGGCTCAGCTCCATACACCTTATACACACACGGCTCTGCTCCATACACATTGCACACGCTGCTCCACTCCGTATACCTTGTACACACATGGCTCTGCTCCGCACACCTCGTACACATGCTGCTCCGCTCCGTACACCTCGTACACACGGCTCCGTACACGTCTTACACACACGACTCTGCTCCATACACCTTTCACACGCTGCTCCGATCCATACACCTTGTACACACACGGCTCTGCTACATTACAGTGTCAGACTGTCACAGGGGCTTTGGTTTAGCCCTTTGTATGCAGGGGGGGGGGAATAGCAGCCACAATAGCGTCGTGTTGTCACCCTCTCCCAGGGAGCTGCAGCTGCTCCTCCTCAAATGCACTGACTGGAGACAGACTTGTCAGTGAGTCATGGATCTCACTCACACTGATCTGCAGATAACACAGCAGTGAGCACTGAGCAGTGGAGGCAAACAGAGGAGGCTGTGAGTGTGTCCGTCCCTCCCTGATGAGCCCCACTCATTCCAAGCACAATTCCACTAGCCAGGCATTAGAATTAGCAGCTCCAGTCCACTCACACTGGTCTGCTGCTTACATTGCACCCAGGCTGTGTTCGGCTGTTACCTCAAACTAGAACTGTCCCCTCTCTCTCCCTCTCTGAACAGTGACGCTGGGAGACTCAGGAACATGGGGAAGGGGCGTGGCCTAACGAAAGGGGGTGTGACGGAGTTCTCCTGCTGTCTCCCGGGATGAGAGCGTCCTGCGCTGGACAGCGGGGCAAAGAGTCAAATCCGGGTAAGTCCCGCACAATGAGGGACGGTTGGGAGGTATGACATACCCTAAGAGGAATGTGCACACGTCTTTTTCAAGAGGATTCTGCTTGTAAGCCGCCTGAAAAAATGCTTAAAAAATGTCGAAAAGAATGAACATGTGCGCAGCAATACCAAAATGCTTGCTGTGCGCAGTTCAGTCTTTTACAGTTGCTTTTAATAGCTTCAGGCTTCGACAGCCAAGATATGAATCAAGACCGGTCCATTGAGGCCACTCACTATAAATACAATTAAAAAAAATCAAAACAAAAAATTGAAACGCCCGGGATAAATCCACGAGAAATGGCATCATCTGTCATTGACTCCATACCCATTAGACTACCGTGGATGAACTTGTTGATATTGGTGGGTTTGGCTGACATTAGTTTATACTGTTTGGGGGGGGGGGGGCTTTAATGTGGCTTTATTGCCCACATCAGCCACTTTGAGGCCTATCCTGTAACTTACTCACTATGGGAGCACGACTGCTGGTTCCCCCGACCCAGAAATGCACGGTTGGAGTGGTTCAGGATCAGAGTGGTGCTGGATCACAGTGGTGTGAGGTCGGAGTGGTGTGGGGTCAGAGAGGTGCCATATTTATTATTAGGATTATTGGTATTATTACATGAGAAAAGAGGACCCTGCCTGCGAGGGCTCACAGTCTACAGGGGATGGGTGAGGATACACTAGGAGAGGGTAGAGCTAATCATGTGGCGTTTCAGTAGACTGGGGATCACTGCAGGCTGTAGGCTTGTCGAAAGAGGTGGGTCTTCAGGTTCCTTTTGAAGGTTTCCATGGTACTGTAGGCGAGAGCCTGATGTGTTGGGGTAGAAAGTTCCAGAGTATGGGGGAAGCACAGGAGAAATCTTGTATGTAGTTGTGGAAGGAAGAGATGAGTTGAGTAGAGATGGAGATCATGAGAGGATCGGAGGTTGCGTGCAGGAAAGTACCGGGAGACCATGTCACAGATGTATGGAGGAGACAGGTTGTGGATGGCTTTGTATGTCATTGTTAGTGTTTTGAACTTTAGCCTCTGGGCAATAGGAAGCGAATGAAGGGCCTGGCAGAGAGGAGAGGCTGGAGAGTAACAGGGAGACAGGTGGATTAGTCGGGCAAGTGGTGTGGGGCCGCAGTGGTTTGAGGTCGGACTGTTGCGTGGTTGCAGTGGTGCGGGGTTGGAGTGGTGCGGGGCCTCAGTGGTGCGGGGTCTCAGTGGTGCGAGGTCGGAATAGTGCGGGGTTGCAGTGGTGCAAGGACAGAGTGGTGTGAGGTCGGAATGGTGATGGGTCGCAGTGGTGCGAGGTCGGAATGGTGCGGGGTCGCAGTGGTGTGAGTTTGGAATGGTGCGGGGTTGCACTGGTGCGAGATTGGAAGGGTGCGGGGTCACAGTGGTGTGAGGTCGGAGTGGTGCGAGGTTGGAATGGTGATGGGTCGCAGTGGTGCGAGGTTGGAATGGTGCGGGGTCGCAGTAGTGTGAGGTCAGAACGGTGCGGGTCGCAGTGGTGCGAGGTCGGAACGGTGCGGAGTCGCAGTGGTGCAAGGTCGGAGTGGTGCGGGGTTGCAGCGGTGCGGGGTTGCAGTGGTGCGAGGTTGGAAGGGTGTGGGGTCGCAGTGTTGCTGGGTCACAGTGGTGCGAGGACGGAGTGGTGCGAGGTCGGAATGGTGCGGGGTCGCAGTGGTGCAGGGTGGGAATGGTGCGAGGTGGGAGTGGAGCAGGGTCGTAGTGGTGCGAGGTCGGAGTGGTGCGAGGTCGGAATGGTGCGAGGTGGGAGTGGAGCAGGGTCTCAGTGGTGCGAGGTCGGAGTGGTGCAAGGTCGGAATGGTGCGGGGTCGCAGTGGTGCAAGGTCGGAATGGTGCGGGCTCGCAGTGGTGCGAGGTCAGAATGGTGTGGGGTCGCAGTGGTGCGAGGTCGGAATGGTGTGGGGTCGCAGTGGTGCGAGGTCAGAATGGTGTAGGGTCGGAATGGTGCGAGGTCAGAATGGTGTGGGGTCGCAGTGGTGCGAGGTCGAAATGTTGCGAGGTCGGAATGGTGCGGGGTCGCAGTGGTGCGAGGTGGGAATGGTGCGAGGTGGGAGTGGAGCAGGGTCGCAGTGGTGCGAGGTCGGAGTGGTGCGAGGTGGGAGTAATGCGGTGGTACGAGGTGGGAGTGGTGCAGGGTCGCAGTGGTGCGAAGTCAGAATGGTGCGGGGTCGCAGTGGTGCGAGGTTGGAATGGTTCGAGGTCGCAGTGGTGCGGGGTCGCAGTGGTGCGGGGTCGGAATGGTGCGAGGTCGGAATAGTGCGAGGTCGGAATGGTGCGGGGTCAGAATGGTGCGGGGTCGGAATGGTGCGAGGTCGCAGTGGTGTGAGGTCGGAATGGTGCTGGTCGCAGTGTGCGAGGTCAGAATAGTGCGAGGTCGGAATGGTGCGGGGTCGGAATGGTGCGAGGTCGCAGTGGTGCGAGGTCGGAATGGTGCTGGGTCGCAGTGTGCGAGGTCGGAATAGTGCGAGGTCGGAATGGTGCGGGGTCGCAGTGGTGCGAGGTCGGAATGGTGCGAGGTCGCAGTGGTGCGAGGTCGGAATGGTGCGGGGTCGCAGTGGTGCGAGGTTGGAATGGTGCGGGATCGCAGTGGTGCGAGGTCGGAATGGTGCGGGGTCGCAGTGGTGCGGGGTCGGAATGGTGCGGGGTCGCAGTGGTGCAGGGTTGGAATGGTGCGAGGTCGGAATGGTGCGGGGTCGGAATGGTGCGAGGTCGGAATGGTGCGAGGTCGCAGTGGTGTGAGGTCGGAATGGTGCTGGGTCGCAGTGTGCGAGGTCGGAATAGTGCGAGGTCGGAATGGTGCGGGGTCGGAATAGTGCGAGGTTGGAATGGTGCGGGGTCGGAATGGTGCGGGGTCGGAATGGTGCGAGGTCGCAGTGGTGTGACGTCGGAATGGTTCGGGGTCGGAATGGTTCGGGGTCGGAATGGTGCGGGGTCAGAATGGTGCGAGGTCGGAATGGTGCGCGGTGAGAGTGGTGCGGGGTCTGCTACCACACACTGTCGGACAGTCGGAGACCACCATACATGATGGTCAGCTGTCTCCAGCCGCCCCACCGACAGTGAGGGTATGTGCACACGTCAGGATTTTTAGCGTTTTTTTTGTGGAATTTCGCTATAAAAACGCTATAAATCCGGTCAAAAAACGCTAACATTATGTATCCTATCTTTTAGAATGCATTCCGCATTTTTTGTGCATATGTTAGCGCTTTTTTCCGCAAAAAAAACGCATTCCGCAAAAAAAACGGACATGCTCATTCTTTTTCCGGATTTTTTGCGGATTTGCTATCAAAAAGGTCATTCAGGAAAAAAAAAAAAAACCACAAAAATTCCGCAAAAAATCTGCGCAAATTCCGCGCAAAAACCGCGCAAATCCGCGAGAAAAAAGACGCGGATTTCTGCCAGAATTCTCAGGATTTTGTCAGGAAATAATCCTGACGTGTGCACATACCCTGAGTGATGAGAGCATAGCGGAGGCGGCTGCCACCATAGAGACCTAGCGGGTAGGTGACACTGACAATATTGGGACTATATTTCACTTTTGTGACTAGTGTAGTGGTTGTTTCAGACAACTGTGTGACTTTTACACATAGCTGCCTCCATAACAGGCAGCCTTACAGCAGCAGCCGCTTTTCTCTCATTCGCCTCCAAGATGGCGGCCGGGATGGAGAGCGCGCTCCCGTGTGTAGCCCCGCCCTCATCTACGCCCCGCCCACTAGCTGCCCGGTGGCGGAGCTCAGGAGCTGAGTGACAGGCAGGAGAGAGCGCGGGCGGCAGAGCAGAGATGTCTCCGGTAGTGAAGCTCCAGGGACCGTGGCGAGTGGTCCGCAGCGCCGGTAAGAGGACGACCCCCGCCTCCCACTCAGGGAACTTTGAGGCAACTTTGGAAACTTCTCCCCTCCGCATGTCTGCAGCAGCAGCGCCGGAGATGTGGGGCGCCGGTGTATCCTGTGCACCGCTCCTCGTACGGTGCAGGGTGTGGTGTGCGGAAAGGAGTCTAATCCGACAATTATGTACCTTACAGAAGGTCAAGAGCCTGCAGCCTTGCAACCGTGGTGGAACTACAACTCCCAGCATGCTCTAATAGCTATGTATGCTGCTGATAGTGCACTGTGCTTGTAGGTGGTCTCACACATACAGACATAATGTTATATATTGTGGATCGGTATATAATGCCAGTGCCAGCAGTGGAGGCGCCATATCCGGTGCCAGCGGTGGAGGCGCCATGTCTGGTTACGCCATGTTTGGTGCCAGCGGTGGAGGCGCCAGGTCTGGTTGCATCATGTCCGGTGCCAGCGGTGCAGCGCCATGTCTGGTTACATCATGTCCGGTGCCAGCGGTGGAGGCGCCATGTCTGGTTACATCATGTCCGGTGCCAGCGGTGCAGCGCCATGTCTGGTTGCATCATGTCCGGTGCCAGCGGTGGAGCGCCATGTCTGGTTGCATCATGTCCGGTGCCAGCGGTGGAGGCGCCAGGTCTGGTTGCATCATGTCCGGTGCCAGCGGTGGAGGCGCCAGGTCTGGTTGCATCATGTCCGGTGCCAGCGGTGGAGGCACCAGGTCTGGTTACATCATGTCCGGTGCCAGCGGTGGAGCGCCAGGTCTGGTTGCATCATGTCCGGTGCCAGCGGTGGAGCGCCACGTCTGGTTGCATCATGTCCGCTGCCAGCGGTGGAGGCACCAGGTCTGGTTACATCATGTCCGGTGCCAGCGGTGGAGCGCCACGTCTGGTTGCATCATGTCCGCTGCCAGCGGTGGAGGCACCAGGTCTGGTTACATCATGTCCGGTGCCAGCGGTGGAGGCGCCAGGTCTGGTTACATCATGTCCGGTGCCAGCGGTGGAGGCGCCAGGTCTGGTTACATCATGTCCGGTGCCAGCGGTGGAGGCGCCACAACTGGTTTCATCATGTCAGGTGCCAGCGGTGGAGGCGCCAGGTCTGGTTGCATCATGTCCTGTGCCAGCGGTGGAGGCGCCAGGTCTGGTTGCATCATGTCCTGTGCCAGCGGTGGGGGCGCCAGGTCTGGTTGCATCATGTCCTGTGCCAGCGGTGGAGGCGCCAGGTCTGGTTACATCATGTCCTGTGCCAGCGGTGGAGACGCCAGGTCTGGTTGCATCATGTCCTGTGCCAGCGGTGGAGGCGCCAGGTCTGGTTGCATCATGTCCTGTGCCAGCGGTGGGGGCGCCAGGTCTGGTTGCATCATGTCCTGTGCCAGCGGTGGAGGCGCCAGGTCTGGTTGCATCATGTCCTGTGCCAGCGGTGGGGGCGCCAGGTCTGGTTGCATCATGTCCTGTGCCAGCGGTGGGGGCGCCAGGTCTGGTTACATCATGTCCGGTGCCAGCGGTGGAGGCGCCAGGTCTGGTTACATCATGTCCGGTGCCAGCGGTGGAGGCGCCAGGTCTGGTTACATCATGTCCGGTGCCAGCGGTGGAGGCGCCAGGTCTGGTTACATCATGTCCGGTGCCAGCGGTGGAGGCGCCAGGTCTGGTTGCATCATGTCCGGTGCCAGCGGTGGAGGCGCCAGGTCTGGTTGCATCATGTCCTGTGCCAGCGGTGGGGGCGCCAGGTCTGGTTGCATCATGTCCTGTGCCAGCGGTGGAGGTGCCATGTCTGGTTACATCATGTCCTGTGCCAGCGGTGGAGACGCCAGGTCTGGTTGCATCATGTCCTGTGCCAGCGGTGGAGGCGCCAGGTCTGGTTGCATCATGTCCTGTGCCAGCGGTGGAGGCGCCAGGTCTGGTTGCATCATGTCCTGTGCCAGCGGTGGAGGCGCCAGGTCTGGTTTCATCATGTCAGGTGCCAGCGGTGGAGGCGCCAGGTCTGGTTTCATCATGTCAGGTGCCAGCGGTGGAGGCGCCAGGTCTGGTTGCACTTCATCTGCTGGATGTCGTCTTACTGGCTATTTATAAGAGACTAGATTGTGGCCCGATTCTAACGCATCGGGTATTCTAGAATATGCATGTCCACGTAGTATATTGCCCAGCCACGTAGCATATTGCCCGGCGACGTAGCATATTGCCCGGCCACGTAGCATATTGCCCGGCCACGTAGCATATTGCCCGGCCACGTAGCATATTGCCTGGCCACGTAGCATATTGCCCGGCCACGTAGTATACAGCACAGAGCCACGTAGTATATTGCCCAGCCACATATGTCACAGGTTAAAAAAATAAACATATACTCACCTTCCGAGGGAGCCCTTGCAGTCATGTCGCCTGTGTGCGGTGCACTCGGCAGCTTCTGGTCCCAGGGTTGGTAGCGCAGGTCCCGTGATGACGTCGCGGTCACATGACCGTGACGTCATGGCAGGTCCTTGTCGCATACCATCCTTGCCACCGGAACCTGCCGCTTGCATGGAGCGGTTACCGGAGCGTCGCGAGGAGCGGGAAAGGCGCCGGAGGGTGAGTATATAATGATTTTTTTATTTTTTTAAATTATTTTTAACATTAGATCCTTTTACTATTGACGCTGCATAGGCAGCATCAATAGTAAAAAGTTGCGGACACACAGGGTTAATAGCGGCGGTAACGGAGTGAGTTACCCGCGGCATAACGCGGTCCGTTACCGCTGGCATTAACCCTGTGTGAGCTGTGACTGCGGGGAGTATGGAGTGGGCGCCGGGCACTGACTGCAGGGGAGTAGGGAGGGACTAATCGGACTGTGGCTGTTGCTGATTGGTCGCCGCAGCCATGACAGGCAGCTGGCGAGACCAATCAGCGACTTGGATTTCCATCACAGACAGAGGCCGCGACCAATGAACATGCGTGACAGACGGTAGTGACCCTTAGACAATTATATAGTAGATGATCTGTGCTGCCCTTGCTGCTCATCACTGGGCATTTTTGTGCTTTGCCCCTTCCCCCCCCCCCCCCCCCCCCCCCCCTCTACCCCGTTCTTATTCTTCCATAGCTGTGTGAGGAATTGTTTATTGCAGGAAGAGTTATAATTGACGCCATTATATCCTGATACTGGTTTTCTCTTTGGGTGCTTTCACACCCTAGTAGACTGTGTCTGAGTGTCCGTCTCTAGTAGGCGTATGTGCCCGAACATGATGCACTGCAGAGGGCACGCTCAGTCTGTCTGCATCATTGTAGTCTATGGCACCGATGGGACCAGTGAGCGCCGAGCGGGTGCCAGAATGCAATGTGATAAGAGCCTTATGGCATCAGTGGTGCAGTGAAGGTGACCAGGCAGTCTGCCTCTCCAGGTCAGTACGACTGCGGCGACACCAAAACTGTATGGGTGTCACTTTTATTATTATTAACAACAATAACTTTAGTTCTGATTCTTGTAATGGAGAAAATTGTGGTACATAGTGACGCTATTTTCTTGATAACTTTTTTACATTTATTTTTTCAGGTGACACTTGTGCAGCCCAAATTCATTAAAGGGGTTGTCCATAGCTTTAATATTTTTGGGCTATTGTTAGGATAGGTCATCAATGTCTGATCTGTGGGGGAGCAATGGGTGGCACCCCCGCCAATCAGCTGTTCCCGGGATTGGCCGAAGTCGTAACCGCTCAGTTATGGAGCTGCACAGCACCGCTCCATTTACGAAATAGTGGCCGCGGCAGGAAACTGCACAACCGCTCCCTATTGATGTGAAGGCTGCAGCCGATCAGAGGCCATGTGACTTCCCCTGACAGATGCTGATGCCCACAGTCGTACGGGTGACACAGCAGTGAGTGCAGTGGAGTGTTATAAATCCAGGAGGGGCGACTGCTGTTGGATGGATGCTGTGTGTTTATGCAGTGTCAAACCTGCCACGGTTATCTGTGACAGCATAGTGGGTGGGATTTCTAGGAATCCAATATGCGTGCAGTCGCCTGCAGATCACCCGCGGAGACTGACGTGTAACGCGTCTATCAAGACCGGGACATTCTCTTGCGGAGACGCAAGTCTTCAACAGAAATCACATCAGTAGAATTGTATTGGACGCTGTAGATCCTCGCGGTTCAGTGAGCACAGAGGATTTACCTGCGCACAATACATGGCAGCGCTGTGGGAGAGTATGATAACTTCAGGAGACCAGGATGAGGGATGTTGGCTGGTAAGTGGGCAAGGAATCGAATTTCGCTGACAAAACATATCAAAAAGGTTCTTATAATCACCTGTAATATTGAGTTTGTTGAAGGTTTAGTTCCATTTTAAACCCACCTTGGCCAATCAAGTATAAGGTTATGTGCAGACAGCGTCTTGTTTCATGCGGGGGAGTTTTTCAAGAGGAAGACCCTTTGGGGAAGGCCTGCATATTTTTATTTTTTTTACTGAAGCTTCTTTTTCAGCATTTTGTTATTTTTTACCCCACTCCATTAAATATCCAAAAATCCACTGATTTGCAAAATGCTTGAAAAGATGCCCAGACATTTTCCGGGCGCCTTTTTGAGCTTTTCCATGACTGTATTGTAAAGTATAGAGCATATTCCTGAAGAATGGCCATGCCATTTCTTTTAACCGTTTGTAATATTATGGAAAACTGTAGCAGGCGCCACTCCAGCTGGTTTTATATTTTACTGTTAGGCTATGTGCACACGTTGCGGATTAGGCTTAGGAATTTCTGGTGCGGATTCTGCCTCTCCTGGCAGAAAATGCAGCTGCGGATTTGTCACTTTTTTTGTGCGGTTCCGCAGCGTTTTTTGTGTGTTTTTGTTGGTTTTCTTGCGGATTTGCTGCGTTTTTTACCCCTGCGGTTTTCTATAATGGAATGGGTACAAAAACGCTTTAGATACGCAAAAAAGTGACATGCTACTTATTTTAAACCGCAGCGTTTCCGCAGCGCACCATTAGCACAGCATTCTTTTTTCTCATTGATTTACATTGTACTGTAAATCAATTGCGGATCTGCAGCGTTTCTGCACCTCAAAAAATGCTGCGGATCCGCAGAGAATCCGCAACGTGTGAATGTGGCCTTAGTGATGCTTAAAATCCAAGTCCCCTGTCTGATACTCCCCTGTTTTCACCTCCGCTCCGTCCCCTGCGGTCTGTGGCCTGCCCGCTGCTGCAGTGTTTCATGGACTGAGCCAGAGGTCATTGATCCATGTAAGTCTATGAGAGCCGGGTTCTGCCCGGGTTCTGCCCTGGTCTGCTTGTGTTGAGAGCTTGTGATGTAACGTCTGACCTTGCAGCCAATCGGAATCTGCGCTCACATCGCCGGAGTGGAGCGCTCATGAAAAACGTGAGTATATGACCGAGGGGCACAGGTGACTTATGTGTAAAGCACCACTCTATCGGTGAAAAAACACCAAAACACTGGAGTGGTGCTTTAACCCCTTATTGACCGCCAATACATTTTTTTGCTGGCCTAAAATGTTAGTCTAGCATCCCCATACAGGTGATAATCCTGTATCTGTCGGCTGTCCACTATAGCTGACAACTTGCTGTATCAGTGTCGGCACCATCCATATCTGTTTAACCCCTGAGATGCTGTGGTCAATAGTTACTATATCATATAAACGGTTAACAGAGTGCCGGGGCTTCCTTTTGAACTACATCACCCTGAGATCATGATTGTGTTGTTGTCCTGATGTTTGCCATGGCAATTCATGACCAAATAGCGGCCTTAGAGTCTCCCGGCTATAGCGACCTGTTCAGAAGTTAGACTATGTGCACACGTTGCGGATTGGTGTGCGGATTTTTCCGCACTGTTTTTGCAAAATCCGCAGGTAAACCGCACTGAGGATTACCCGCGGATTTTCTGCGGATTCCACCTGCGGTTTTACACCTGCAGATTCCTATTGAGGAGCAGGTGTAAACTACTGCAGAATCCGCACAAAGAATTGGCATGCTGCGGATTAAACACCACTACGTTTCCGCGCGTTTTTTTCCTCACCATGTGCACTGCGGATTTTACTTTCCATAGGTTTACATGGTTCTGTAAACTCATAAAAAACTGTTGCGAACCCACAGCGTCAAAACAGCTGCGGATCTGCAGCAAAATCCGCAACATGTGCACATAGCCTTAGAATCCAACAGCCCCGTGGACATTGAGTGGAGCCGCAGAGTCCTTGCTCCTCTGTGCAACACAGAAAAGCGATGAATTTCTGCTGCCCTGATTGAGGTCCTAGCAATGAGGGCAGCCCACCCCACTACTCAGACCACAGTTATCAAAATCTCTAACTGCTGGAGATTACATTGTTTGATGGATTACAGGTCTGTATTGTATGTGAAGGGCAGAATTATCCGGACGGTCACCTGTTGGCGCCCACACACAGGATTCTGGGCAGGACGTGGACATTGATCTTTCCGTAGATACTCCACATCCAGAGGCTTTGTATGGGTGAGGTCTGTGCAGCCACGCACTGCGCCAACCCTTCCCTTGCACCAGCGTGCACAGATTATCTGACCCTTGGTTACTTGGTTAAAAAAACGCATGCGGATTTCTGGCAGAAATGTCCGGTTTTTGTCAGGAAAATTTCTGCAGGAAATTCTGACATGTTCACATACCCTAAAGCAGCAGTGTATGACAGCCGAACATTGCAGGAATCGCTAGTTATGAAGCCAATTAATACTCCAACACCAGTGATGCCTCATGGAGTCCATCAGCCGGCGGGCTTATGCTTCCTCATCAGAGCCTAATGTATCGGAGGCTTCTGTACTTACTAACTCTGAAATATTAACAAAACCCAATTGGAGCAATTGTCCTTCTGTATTCTAGGTGTCCCTTATTGCACCCACGCGTTTCTGGCTTCAGTATAAGCGATCACTCTGAAGGCCCTGACTTTAATGTTTCGTGTCCCCTGCCTTCACTTTCTAGTTCCTCCGGCATTGGCAGCTGATCACTGAATCAGTCCGTGTGGATATTTTTTCTTAGGGGTGAATTGCTTATAGAAAAGTCAGTTTCACAAATACATTGTAGGTCATGTGTGTTTAGAGTGTGTTCTTGAGGCATTTCTGCTTGTGGATGTGGAGGGTGTGGGGGCTCCACATTTATTTGCTATCTATCTCAGTATAGTTTTTGTAGCGGAAAATATTTCCGTTGTCTACCAAAAGTGTCTTTTTGGATGGGGTTTGCAGTGGCTTCGCCGCTAGCGGGTTTCTTTATTATTGTATTTTATTTCTAACTTAAAGGGCAACCTACAAGTGGAAGCTGCCTGAAGATTGGACCGGTCTCTACTTTTAGTTCCTTCACCGCTTTTGAAGCTGTAAAAAAAGACAGAACATGTGCACAGCAATTGTGTTCCACATATCAGTGCATATATTCATACTTTTTGGTATTTGTATTTTAGCTGTTGTTTCGGCCAGGTTCCAGGTGGAAAAGACGCCATATGCGGATACTCTTAGGCTGTGTGCCATGATGAGTTTTTGGTGCGTCAACGTCTTATATTTCCAGCAAAGTGGATGGGATTAATAGAAATCTCATGCCCACTGTGCTTCTTTTTTTACTCCGTGTAAGCTGACCTGCGGGGCGAGTTACAAATTCACCCCTTTTTGACCTCGGACGGAATAGTACGTCCAATTGCAGATCCCCCGCTTTGATGTGGGCTGCCCGCATCAAAGCCGGGACATGTCAGCTGTAATGTACAGCTGACATGTGCCCGCTATAGCATAGTAACATAGTAACATAGTAAGGCCGAAAAAAGACATTTGTCCATCCAGTTCAGCCTATATTCCATCATAATAAATCCCCAGATCTACGTCCTTCAACAGAACCTAATAATTGTATGATCGCGACCCACCTGCCACTATTAACTGACAGCGGCATTTAACAAGCGCTTCCGGACGAAAATGCATGCATCGGTGACCCCGTCACGTGATTGGGGTCATCGGTGCTTCGCCATAACAACCAGAGGTCTCCTGAAGACCTCTATGGTTGTTGATGCTGGATTGCTATGAGCGCCACCCTGTGGTCGGTGCTCATAGCAATGTAGCAATTCTACTACATAGCAGCGATCTGATCATCGCTCCTATGTAGCAGAGGTGATCGAGTTGTGCCTGCTTCTAGCCTCCCATGGAGACCATTGAAGCATGGCTAAAGTAAAAAAAAAAAAGTTTAAAAAAAAATGAAAGAAAATGAAAGTTCAAATCACCCCCCTTTCGCCCCATTCAAAATAAAACAATAAAAAAAAAAAATCAAACCACATATTTGGTATCGCCACATTCAGAATCGCCCGATCGATCAATAATAAAAAAAAAAAATTACCCTGATCGCTAAACGGCGTAGCCGGGAAAAAATTCCAAACGCCAAAATTACGTTTTTTTGGTTGCTGCAACATTGCGTTAAAATGCAATAACGGGCGATCAAAAGAACTTATCTGCACCAAAATGGTATCATTAAAAACGTCAGCTCGGTGCGCAAAAAAGAAGCCCTCGCCCGACCCGAGATTCCAAAAAATGGAGACGCTACGGGTATCGGACAATTGCGCAGTTTTTTTTTTTTTTAGCAAAGTTTGGAATTTTTATTCATTACTTAGATAAAAAATAACCTGGACATGTTTGGTGTATGAACTCGTAATGACCTAGAGAATCACAATGGCAGGTCAGTTTTAGCATTTAGTGAACCTAGCACAAAAGCCAAACAAAAAAATCAGTGCGGGTTTACACTTTTTTTGCAATTTCACCGCACTTGGAATTTTTTTTCCAGTTTTCTAGTACACGACATGGTAAAACCAATGGTGGTGTTCAAAAGTAAAACTCATCCCACAAAAAATAAGCCCTCACATGGCCATATTGACGGAAAAATAAAAAGTTATGGCTCTGGGAAGGAGGGGAGCGAAAAACTGAAAAAAAGCTCCGGAGGTTAAGGAGTTAATGTAAATTTCTCATCTGGGTAAGCTGAGTTTAATGTGTGGATTTTGCTAATAAAATTGCATTAGATGCGGCAAATCTCCACATAAAAAACACATGTAATCTGAACATAATTGTATCAAAAAAGTTTTATAAATGCAAAATACCAGTAAGCATCAAAAACAAAGCAGCTTTATTTAAAACATGACACCACCAAGAGACAAAAAAGCTGCATCAAAAGCAATAAAAAGTAACCAAAAATTGGTGCTGGAAATTTGCCACATCAAACACCCATCTTGGGAATGTAGCCTGAGGCCGGGGTCACACTTGCAACTGCAATGCGAGAAACTCTCGCCTCAATACCCGGCACTCGGGACCGGAGCGTTCAGCTGCATAGAAATACATGTAGCCGCATTCTGCGGTCCCGAGTGCCGGGGGCAGTACCAGGTATTGAAGCGAGTTTGTCACATGCAGTTGCAAGTGTGACCCCGGCCTTACTGTGAGATCCACTCTGGATCGGATTCTAATGTAAAAATGAGATGTGTGGTGAGAACGAGAACTTCCTACAAAGAACCCTGGGGATTCAATGTGACTCTCCCAAACATCTTACAGGTTTTACAAAACCGTTTTTTTTCCTGGTTACATGAACCCATATATAGTGGAGATGATGTGGTGTGAATGTTATGACGTGCTGTTCTGTGTGGGCAGTGCTGTGGCACTAGGGCGGGACGCCTGGGCAAGTGCTGTGGCACTAGGGCGGGACGCCTGGGCAAGTGCTGTGGCGCTAGGGCGGGACGCCTGGGCAAGTGCTGTGGCGCTAGGGCGGGACGCCTGGGCAAGTGCTGTGGCGCTAGGGCGGGACGCCTGGGCAAGTGCTGTGGCGCTAGGGCGGGACGCCTGGGCAAGTGCTGTGGCGCTAGGGCGGGACGCCTGGGCAAGTGCTGTGGCGCTAGGGCGGGACGCCTGGGCAAGTGCTGTGGCGCTAGGGCGGGACGCCTGGGCAAGTGCTGTGGCGCTAGGGCGGGACGCCTGGGCAAGTGCTGTGGCGCTAGGGCGGGACGCCTGGGCAAGTGCTGTGGCGCTAGGGCGGGACGCCTGGGCAAGTGCTGCGGCGGCCATTTTCCCAAAGCCGAGATGCAAACTCGGCTTTGGGAAAATGGCCGCCGCGATCTCTTCTGCGCACGCGCGGCATCCCGCGGCCATTTTCCCGAAGCCCCGTGCAGCAGAGCACTCCATCTGCGCACGCGCGGCCCCAGGAAGATGGCCGCCCCCACCGATGACGGGGGGTAATAGCGCAGATCGCACGCTGCTTCTTCACGTGCGCGCAGTGGATTCGTCACTGTGACATGCGCACACCACTACGCCACCAACGGAAAGCTGGGGAAGAAAAGAGCGATGTCACCACGCCCACCTGACCAGACCAGCCTGATTGACAGGCGAAAACGGCGACTTTGGTAATGTATTTCTCAGCATAGGTGGGGAATCAGGGTACACTACATACACTATAGTAACGCACAGCGCAGGCCCTATTTAACAGTATTTATATCTCAATCTGAAAAAACGGGGTGACAGGTTCCCTTTAAACCTGCAGAGGATCACCGTGATGTGGTGGGATGGCTCTTACATTTTTTTTAAGCAAAATTATGTCAACTAAGCACCCTATATTATTTTCATGCACTAGTGCTGTTTATTTACTGCAGTTTTTTTCCTTACTATGTATTTATCTTGGGTTTTGATTATTTAAACATGGCGATTTTTGATGGGATCGTTTAACTCTCTCTAATGCATATACAGTCCTGACAGATCTTTTTCTTGACGGATGATGTGGCGGTGAGGCAGAGACTAGCATTGCCAGACATATCAGATGGCTCTCCAATATGGGAGCATGAAAGCTCTGGCGAGCATTTATGTATATGGGGCTGGCAGGTTGGGAGAGAGAAAGCTGTTGTCTGAATGGGCACCTTCGGACATATCGGCTTTTATTTGGATGTTTTGCTTGCATGATGAGAAGACACAGCATATTGAGATACTGCCTTTTTTTAAAAAATAAACAAACAAAACTTAAATTTTTCTTGTGTGAAATTGACAGCGACATTTAAGGGGTTAACAGCAGCTCCGCCTGCTGATAATGTATATGTGCACAATGTCCTTTTCAGAAGGTAGACCATTCAGGACATGCTGGCATTTTTTTGTATTAAAGTGTAGTTTTTGGTCATTTTAACCCCTTTATCCGATATGATGTACTATCCCATCGAGGTGACCTGGGACTTAATTTCCAGTGATGGGATAGTACGTCATAGTGATCAGCTGCTCTCACGGGGGGAGCGCGGCCGATCGCCGCCAGGTGTCAGTGCCGGATGTCAGCTGTAATAATCAGCTATGTGCCAGGAGCGGTCACGGACACCCGTTAGGGGTGTGTCTGGGTTAGAGGTGTGGTTAGGGTTACCGTTGGGATTAGGGTTAGGGGTGTGTTTGGATTAGGGTTTCAGTTATAATTGGGGGGGTTTCCACTGTTTAGGCACATCAGGGGCTCTCCAAACGCGACATGGCGTCCATTCTCAATTCCAGCCAATTCTGCATTGAAAAAGTAAAACGGTACTCCTTCCCTTCTGAGCTCTTCCATGCGCCCAAACAGGGGTTTACCCAAACATATGGGGTATCAGCGCACTCAGGACAAATTGGACAACACTTGGGGTCCAATTCCTCCTGTTACCCTTGGGAAAATACAAAACCAGGGGCTAAAAAATAATTTTGTGGGGAAAAAAAAAAGATTTTTTATTTTCACGGCTCTGTGTTATAAACTGTAATGAAACACTTGGGGGCTCAAAGTTCTCACAACACATCTAAGTTCCTTGGGGGGTCTAGGTTCCAATATGGGGTCACTTGTGGGAGGTTTCTACTGTTTAGGTACATTAGGGGCACTGCAAATGCAATGTGATGCCTGCAGACCAATCCATCTAAGTCTGCATTCCAAACGGCGCTCCTTCTTTTCCAAGCTCTGCCATGCACCCAAACGGTGATTCCCCCCCACATATTGGGTATCAGCGTACTCAGGACAAATTGGACAACAACTTTTGGGGCCCAATTTCTGGTGTTACCCTTGATAAAATAAAACAAATTGGAGCTGAATTAAATTTTTTGTGAAAAAAAAGTTAAATGTTCAGTTTTTTTTTAAACATTCCAAAAATTCCTGTGAAACACCTGAAGGGTTAATAAGCTTCTTGAATGTGGTTTTGAGCACCTTGAGATGTGCAGTTTTTAGAATGGTGTCACACTTATTTTCTATCATGTAGACCCATTAAAGCGACTTCAAAAAAAATGATGGTGTAAAAATGAGAAATTGTTGGTCAACTTTTAACCCTTATAACTCCCTAACAAAATTTTTTTTTTGTGGGAAATGTTACTTATTAAGTTTTTTGTGTGACATATCTCTGTGATTTAAGGGCATAAAAATTCAAAGTTGGAAATTTGCGAAATTTTCAAACTTTTTGCCAAATTTCCGTTTGCTTTTTTTTTCAGAAATAAACGCAGGTAATATCAAAGAAATTTTACCACTATCACGAAGTACAATATGTCACGAGAAAACAATGTCAGAATCACTGGGATCCGTTGAAGCGTTCCAGAGTTATAACCTCATAAAGGGACAGTGGTCAGAATTGTAAAAATTCCCCAGTCATTAACGTGCAAAGCACCCTTAGGGGTTAAAGGGAATCGGTCACCCCAAAAAGCGTATATTAGCTAAGCCCACACCATTAAGGGGCTTATCTACAGCATTCTGGAATGCTGTAGATAAGCCCCTGATGTATCCTTAACCCCTTAAGCCCCAACGGATCCCAGTGATATTGTTTTCTCTTGACAAATTGTACTTCATGATAGTGGTAAAATTTATTTGATATTACCTGCGTTTATTTCTGAAAAAAAAGCAAACGGAAATTTGGCAAAAATTTTTGAAAATTTCGCAAATTTCCAACTTTTAATTTTTATGCCCTTAAATCACAGAGATATGTCACACAAAAAACTTAATAAGTAACATTTCCCACAAAAAAAATTTTTGTTAGGGAGTTATAAGGGTTAAAAGTTGACCAACAATTTCTCATTTTTACACCATCATTTTTTTAAAGACGGCAGTCAGCCAAATGATAGGACGAATCGACATTCTGATGATGGCTGTATGACCTTGGACCTACAAATAGGGGATTTTGATAGAAACCTGAAAGTAGTTCATATCCAGAGTTCAAAGTTCTTTAGTAAGATTTTTTGTTCTTGTTTTTTTTTTTTAAACGATTTAAGAGGGGCTGTGTGCTGACAGGTATAATAAGTGCATAGTATATGTATAGGGAAAAACTGATGTGTGAATGCTGGAGTGTTGTATCACCTTTGGGTTTCTATTTTAGGAATATTGTATTAGAAGAGGGAAATACACCTGGCACAAGGTGAATTTTCTGCATATTGAGAAACATTTTTACGGTTATGTTGTTCTTCTTTCTTACAAAATGTTGCCAAAGTGGACCCTGCGCTGACTTACGGCACCTCTGGCACTACAAAAGTGAGCCCCAAGTTAAAAGGAAGTTGAATCCCCAGTGATTGGTATTGGTGCCAAGAGGCATTAGTAAGAACATTCACACATAGCAGATTTTGTTCCAAGTTTTCTTTTTCTTTTTTTAAATAGCCAGGAGTGAACTTCCATGGGCATAAGTGGATCACTAGAGTGGGGTCCCCTTAGATCTATAATTCTCTCTGCCTCCTGTCATGGTTTTCTGTACCCCCCGTTTGTGGTCTTCATTATACTGCTATCACTTGGATATAATCTGTCCCAGTTAGTATGTGACCTGGTTGGATCACCAGTTGCTGGATTCAGGCTGCAGTTTGCCAGCTTTTATTACGTCTGAAAATTCCTGCATTTTTACATAAGGTCACATCAAGGGAAGGCTCTGTTGTGAAGGCCCACAAAAGCCACAGTACTGGATCCGGTTTCTAGTACTGGCAGCCTTCATTAGTTACAGGACTGCCCTGTATGTGTCAACTGATAACAAATGCTTAAAGGGGTTTTCAAAGACTTGCAGAATTTTTGCTGATAATGTACTCTGTCAGAGAAAAGAAGCCATGGCTTGTGCTATTTGTATACTTCTAAAGAGACTGCATCACATGCTGCATTGTTATCTCAGCACAAGATCCATACATGCTCAGTGCCGTCCTGTACTGGGTGGAGTTATAATGATGATGAAGATGGCACACATGCTCAGTGCCGTCCTGTACGGGGTGGAGTCACACTGGTGATGAGAATGCCATAGGTGCTCAGTGCCGTCCCGTACTGGGTGGAGTCACAGTGATGATGAAGATGCCACACATGCTCAGTGCTGTCCCGTACTGGATGGAGTCACACACTGGTGATGAAGATGCCACACATGCTCATTGCCGTCCTGTACTGGGTGAGGTCACACTGGTGATGAAGATGCTGTGCACTAGCTCAGAGCCCTCCTGTACTGGGTGGAGTCACACTGGTGATGAAGATGCCACACATGCTCAGTGCCCTCCTGTACTGGGTGGAGTGACACACTGGTGATGAAGATGCCTCACTAACTCAGTGCCACCCTGTATGGGGTTAAGTCACACTGGTGATGAAGATGCTGTGCACTAGCTCAGTGCCCTCCTGTACTGGGTGGAGTCACACTGGTGATGGAGATGCCACACATGCTCAGTGCTGTCCTGTACTGGGTGGAGTCACACTGGTGATGGAGATTCCACACATGCTCAGTGCCCTCCTGTACTGGGGGGAGTCACACTGGTGATGAAGATGCTGTGAACTAGCTCAGTGCTGTCCTGTACTGGGTGGAGTCACACTGGTGATGGAGATGCCACACATGCTCAGTGCTGTCCTGTACTGGGTGGAGTCACACTGGTGATGGAGATGCCACACATGCTCAGTGCCGTCCTGTACTGGGTGGAGTCACAGTGATGATGGAGATTCCACACATGCTCAGTGCCCTCCTGTACTGGGGGGAGTCACACTGGTGATGGCGATGCCATATGTGATCAGTTTAGACACATGCAGACAAGAGAGATATAAAGCTTAGAAGGATTCACTTAGTCATGTTTAACCACATGATGTCATAGACCTAATGGCAAACAGAAGGATTAATTTGTTAGACAGCAAAATGAGTAATTATAAGTACACAGTGCCGTATAATATACGCAGAGAGGGAGGAGGAGGGCGTCTTTCATTGTTGGTGCTATGCATTGCTCAGGTACTTATGTATACAGTGTGGCATACCCTGTGTGTGATATACTGCCTGCCTAGTGCCATACATTGTCCACGTGATTATTGCATGTTCCCCAGAAATAGTGACATTAGTACAAGAGTCCTGCCACTTCCTCACACACTCGGACCTTTGCCGGCCACAGCTCGTCTCTCCATGTCTTGGCTATAATTCTCAATCTCCTGCACTGCGCAGTAAGTTCAGGCTTGAAATCCAAAGGGACATTTGCAAGAAAAATCACCCAAAATAGTACAGATGCAAAAATGTCAACAGGAGTCAGGATATGGAAATTGCCTCTTTAGATAGAACGAGGACTTGTACTAAGAAAGAATTACTGTTCTGTGTCTCCCATGCGAAGAGTCTCTGTAGGTTCTCCTTGGCCTGAAGAGCCGCCTGCTGAGGAGGTGCAGATATGAAAGCTGCACTAATGGCAAATTCTGGCCCTTGGAGAGGCTACAAATTACAGAAGCATTTGTCGATCTTGTTCTATTTGAAGATTCGCCTCAAACATCTTGTATCGTGTTGATTAATGAGTGCAGAGAAGGCATCTCGGAGGGTATAAGGCAGCCAGTGACTATAATTATGTGGTGACCTAGCATTGCACCAGGTACGCTGAGCTATATCTGCCATTCTACTTCTTGGTATTGGTTGGCACACATTGTATATAGCGTGAAGATTAGGAGTTGTGGGGAGATTTATGGACAGTTAGTGGGGTTTCTATGAGGCGGAAATCTGCTCCTGACTGAGGGAAGTAAACAGCCGAGCGACGTCACTCCACCTTCATAACCCCGAGACGCTACACATTGTTTCTAGAAAGCGGAGCGTCGTCACTAGTCCACACATGACCAGTGACTCACGCTCTGCTATTCACTTTGAGTTGTCACATTGTGCTGTATACAGAGGCTCCGCTCTTACACTGAGTATACACAGGATGTGAGCATTACAGATACATTGCCTCTATGGGGAAAGCTACCAATGTGAGCTGGGAAATGGAGCCCTATGGACAACACATGCCCCTTTGTGCCTATATTTTCGGCAGAAATGTATACATGCAGTTAAGGGAATGTCAGCAGGGTTTTGCTGTGTAATTTGAGGTAGGATGAGGGACAGATTTCATGGATGTGTCACTTATTTGGCTGTGTGGTGTTGCAATACAACAAAGGTTTTATCAGCAGGAGATTATCACTTCCTGGGCTACAGCTCACATGAACCCTGCTCTGACAAACGCCCCTTCCTGCGATAAGCAGCTTGCTGTCCATATACAATGTATATAAGAGCTGTGGTGTGGGCGGGGGCAGCTTTCTGAGCTCTGCTACATGCCACATTTAAAAAAAAAAAAAAATGCTACATCCAGTAAACCAAGTGATCCATCGCTGGAATCGGGGTCTCTTTCCATTCTTTAGGCTGCTCTAAGATGAGGTAGCAGACATGGTGACATATTCCCTTTACGTAAACATGTCATTATAAACTATATGGGTGAATGTGCTGGACACCTCCGCATGACACCCACAAGGAGCAGTTGTGACCTCCCGTTGTAAAGCCACCGCCATTACTATGGGGTCCTTTGCTGCTATAACAGCTCACTCTTATTCTGGGGCGTTTTCCCATAATCTTTTGGAGGTGTTTGTGTGAGTTTGTGTCCATTGATCCAGACGAGCATTTGTGAGGTCACTCACTGATGGTTGAGGAGAGGACCAGGCTCACAATCTCTGCTCTTCTTTGTCCCAAAGGTGTTGGATGGGGCTGAGGTTGGTCTCGGTGTGGCCAGTCAGGTTCTTCCATGCCAAACTTGCTCAACCATGACTTTGTGGATCTTACTTTGTGCATAGTCATGGGGAGTAGCAAACTGGTTCCCACAAGTGTCCAAAATGTCTTGTGCTGAAGTAAGATTTCTTTTCACTGGAACTACGGGACTAAGGCCAAACCCTGAAAAACATCCCCATAGCAGTTTCCCTCCTCCACCAAACTTTACTGTTGGCACAATGCAGCGAGGTGGGTACATGTCCATCAAGATGCCAGATACAGAACTGTGATCCGTCACTGTAAAGCGCACGTTTCTATCTCTCCAGCACCCATTGGTGGCGATTTTACACTACTCCGTCTGACAGTTGGCATTGTGCTTGGTGATGTACGGCTGCATGCAGCTGGTCGGCCGTGAAGCTCCCGGCGGGGGGCGCAGGGTTTGTGCTGATGGTGATATCAGAGGATATCAGGCCGCTGCAGTTATGGAGTCAGCAGTTAGTGACTTTGTACCTTCTCCTCCTCAGCACTCGGGGACCCCGCTCTGTGACTTTACGTGGTCTGCACTTCGTGGCTGAGTTGTGTTTTCCTCCATTTATCAATAATATCACTCACCGGTGATGGTGGAATATTGAGTAGGGGAAGAAATGTCACGTCCGGACTTGTTACACGGGCGACGTCCTGTTTCAGGACCGCGCTGGTATCGGTAAGATCATTACCACCAGCCATTATGTCACATGTCGGTAAAGGCAGACGTCATGAGGGGGCCGGATACTAAACCAGGGGCAACGGGGATGAACTTTATGATTAAGATGCATGTCCCTATATTTCTCTCTGTGCTGTATGTGCATTAAATGTCTGCGTATTGTAGTATTTACTAAAGGTCTTTGATCAGAGGGCTTCCATTAAAGGGAGTGAGCGCTTTTATATTATTCATAATGGATACAGGCACATGCATTCAGCAGGTCACTCATTTAAGTGATCAGCATGGGGGTCATTAGCGCGCCCGTGACATAATCGTGGGTCGCCGGCGGGCTGCTGTGAGACCAGGTTGGGTCTGTTGAAGACCCCTGTGCTTGTCATTATGGAACTACTCAGAAGCCTAAAATAGATACATATGTTATCACCGCGTTCAGAAAAGTCTGATCTATCAAAATCTAAAATCAACCTGAAACAGTAAATGGGAAAAATTAAAGAACACCAGAATTAAGGGGTTTATTTTGGTTTCTTTAATGCCAGAAAAAATACTGTAACAAGGGATCAAAACTAGGGCAGATTGAATTATCCGACCAGCTATAGCGCTTACCGAATAGCTGCCTATTATTAAAGTAATAAAAAAACAGTAACAGATTTGTAGATTTGTTTTGTACGCCCAAAAAAGTCAGAATTGTGTTTTTTTTTTTTTGTTTTGTTTTTAACAATTTCATTCCGCTTGGAATTTATTTTTTAACGTTTTTCAGTACATTATGTGATGAAAGTTAAGTGGTGTCATTCAAAAGTACAACTCGTCTTGCAAAAAACAAGCCCTCAAACATCCATATGGACAGAAAATAAAAAAAAAAATGATGGGTCTGGGAAGAAGGAAAATGAAAACGCAAAAGCGGCAATTGGCCCTTGTCATGAAGAGATTAAAATATATTCACCCCAAAATGGTAACGATAAAAATGTCAGCTGGCCACTCTAAAAAAAAAAAAAAAAACAAAGTTTTAGAAAGTCATGCCTTAAAATTATATTTTTTTCCCATCACTTAGGCCCCATTTAGACGTCCATTTTTCCTGGACGTGTTCTACCTGTTTTTCCCAGAAGGCGCCTGCTCTTATCTGTCGAGCTGTTCATATGGCTTTGTGTTTTTGTGGAGAAAAACAATCAGTCATGTGTGATTTTGATTTGTGTCATGGGTCTAAGTTACCATCCAAATCTATGGGTGTGTGAAAATCGCAGAGGCAAACAATGTGCTGCCGCCATTAACATTGTAAGGTTGTAAGGAAAATTATTATTACTATTATTATTATTATTATAGGTATAGGAGAGAAGCCTTGTATTTATGAATACATAAAAATCACTGATATAATGCCAATGGTAAAAACTGACACGCGGACCAAACACTGATAAAAATCTGATCTCAAAAGGGTGATGACGCTGTCCGTGTTTTTATGTACAAGAAAAATCATATACCGTACATCTGAATGAGGCCTTAAAACTAAACAAAAAATAAAATAATCCCCCTCTTATGGCTATTTCAGTGGAAAAATAAAAATATCAATAGCTCTTAGAAACAAATGTAGGACAAATATATTGTATTTATAATTTTTTGGAGATGAACAGTTCCTTTTAAGAAAGTCTCTTGCTCACATGTGAACGCATTCAGCAATGCTCTGGGGTCGAGCAGGGTCGGCTTGTCCTGGAGCAAACATCCAGGTTAGTGAGATGCTCCAAAGTCACAAAAAAAAAACCTTTTTTATTAAGGTAATCAAGAAATGCAAAAAAAAAGAAAATCCATGACAGGTTAATATACAGGGAGACATTGTGAATATTGACCTGTGATATGTGCCACTCAGTGGGATTTAAAGGGCGTCTGTCAGTAGGACCAACCATCCCAAGCCGTCTATATGGGCATGTAGGTCATAGGAAGCTGAACAAAATGACACCTTGGTAACTGAGATCCGATGTCTTGTTCCAGAGTAATCCATGTTTTTCTTGTATGCAAATGAGCTGTTAAGATCTATGGGCCGAACACTGAGCACCTGAGAATCTGCCTCCAGAAAGTATTGTACATGAAGGGGAAGTTACCAGTGTGATAAGTTATGACTGGCCGTGCTGCCTTCTATTGACTCGGGTAAATCCTCTGTGTTCAGTAAAGCGTGCAGATTCACAGCGTCCAATCCATTCTATTGATTGACATGCTGCTGTCTGGAGAGACGTGCCGCATGTCCGTCTCTGCGGGTGATCTGCGGGCATCTGTTTACACATAGTGGGCATGGAATTTCTTGAAATCTCACCCATTATGCTGTAACATCTGGACGCTGTGGTTTGACACTACATAAATACACAGCGTCCTCCCCACCGCAGTTCCTGATCGGGGGCACACACCCTTAAGGTGGTATATTACTGTATCAGTGTTTCTCCCCCATCTAGGGTCCTATGCAATTAGCAGAAAGTCTGCGTCCAGAAATGACGCTGCTCCTGTTCACGGGCCGCGTCTGCCGTTACCCCTCTATTCACATGGCTATAGACCAGGGGTTTGGAATGAGGGGTTCCAATAGCGGGCTTGGCAGCCATTACAGAGAATCTGTTACCAGGTTTTTGTCACCTAATCTGAGGGCATCATAATATAGGGGAAGAGACCCTGAAATCTTACTGGGCTGCTGTCTGTAGTTTTATCAGCCAGAGAGTATCACTAAAAGACTAGTAAACCTGCTGCATGTAGTCCTACATATTCATTACCTCTGTATATCCTTGCTCACAGCACTGATTGGCTGCTTTCTGCCTATGCACTGTGTGCACAGAAAGCTGCCAATCAGTGGTATTAGCGATGTTATACAGAGCTCAGCATTCAGAGAACTTATAGATTGTCAGCAGATAAAACCACTGTTTTATCAGAGCTGCAGTAAGCAGCCCAGTAAGTGACCCATCACTTGAAGCGGGGTCTTTACCCCTGCATCATTCTGCTTTCTGATGGGGTAGCTAAACATGGTAATGGATTCTCTTTAAGGGGGCTTCCAAAATTGCGGGCCGCTCCTCTTACATGCCTGCTTTGCATGTGTTTTGCATCTGTGTTTTTATGGCTATACCATTTACTTATTGTAGTCCATGGTGCTGTTCATTGCTGTTTATGTGGATCAAGTGACCACAAAAGATAAATGTGGACTTCTGTTCTATTTTGATCCAGTTTGCGGATCCAAATCTCCCCTTCCAGACGATAGGTCAGTGAAAACATGGGCATCACATGGAAGCCGCTCCTGTCACCTGGCTGCAGTCAGGGTCTAATGTGTAGGAGAAGCATGGGAATTGGTATTTGTGTTTTGGCGTGAGATGGCACGGGGATTATCACCACCAATCGTAACCCTATTTTCTTCTATGTAAAAAAAAATCTGTGTGACCAGGTCATCAATATCCGATCACTGAGGGTCAGACATTGACGCCACTTCTAATCAACTCTTATCAGCTCTGGTGATGAACGGCTCAGATCCCGTTAACTGGCCTCAATGGGAGCTGAGCTGCAGCAACGGAGAATGGCCACCATAGGACAGCCATATAGGAAGCCTGGGAATTGGTCATCTCAGGACTTTTTCTTTTTTTTCTTTTGTAGTGTGGGGGGTATTATTCTTTTTAAGTTGAGGATATATTCTGCTCTAATTGTTTCTTCTCTTTTTTTAAGCTTTAGAATCTCAGCCATCTATTGACCCAAGTGCCGCAAGGCCAAGTACGAGTAACGCCGCGGACTCCCCTTCTGGTGGCCACCCGGAGTATGTGGCCTTCTACTTGGTTCCTGTTTTCTTCATCATGGGCCTAGTAGGAGTACTCATCTGCCATATCCTAAAGAAGAAAGGATATCGCTGCACTACGGAAGCCGAGCCAGAGGTGGAGAAAATCACTGGGGAGAAAATCGGTAGGTACAGCTAGACAATCAGACCCAACACCGTATAACTGGTGATTATGGCCACTTCGAGGATGTGTCCTACACAAAGGGTACATGGAAAGCCCCAACATACAGATTGGACTAATGTCGACCTGCTGATAATGACTGCTTCCGCCATCCCTGATTACATGGGAGATGTTCGTCCGGCATGTCCGATTTCTGACCTCTTGCATTTTTCTCCACAAGAGAAGCCACGGATGGAGATGGCCGTTTATTAAATGATCGGCAGAAGCATCGTCCGGTCGACAGCCATCTAATGTACATAGCCGGCCTTACATGGGCCGCCTGTGTATTTGTCTTCATAGAAGTATATCCTCTTTCCATAGCCTGTTTACACAGGCTGACCCACGTCCGTTCTCACAAAATGATCATTAATACGATCGTTCTGTGCACGTTGTATATCCTTGTTTTTGGCAGCACATTTCATGTTCTACAGGATAACGTGCTGCTGAGAGCCATGGTTTTTGTTAAGCTTAAAAATCATTCCACCCGACAAAATAGTGACTTGTTCTGATGATAATCGGGATTAGTTTTCGGCCAGTTTTTGGGTCCCCTAGTTTGGCTGAAGTGTATTTATCGTAACCCCCTCCTTTTCCGTATTATAGAGGTTTTAAAAACCAAGGTCCACAATATAATGGCGCACGTTTTGTTATAAAGATGTATGCAGCGCCATGCAGTGAAGGCGTAATGCCATGCTTGGTGGCTCATCCGACTCTCGGGCGGTGGGAAAAGGCTAGCCTGATGGACACCGCAGCATCTCACAAGGAATTAATTTGTAATCCTTATTTATTGAAGCTTTCTGCTAAAAACGCGTGAGGGCGTGTTTTTGTGCGTAGGGAGCGGATTGTTTTATTAATACAATTTTGAGGTGCATACAACAGTTGGCATTTTTTTTGTGGGAGAAATAATGACTAAAAAAACGGCATTTCCAGCACATGGAGATTTATTTATTTTTTTCATTAGAGCATTTACCCTTTAGATGAAATAATTTGATATGTTGATAGGGCTTTTATGTGTGCGTCAATGCAGTACTGGATATGCTTTTGCCTTGGCAACCAATTAACACCCATTGATCGAGCTATTGGGGGAGATTCGTGCCCAAACTGACAACGGACGCCAGACCAGGACGAGATAGATGTTACCTGTATTACACAGTCCGAACCCTCTGTTATTGGTGCGAGTGGCTCCTGCTGAAGATGCGTGCGCGCGTGTTTGTCTCTCCGTGTTTGTCTCTCCGTGTTTGTCTCTCCGTGTTTGTCTCTCCGTGTTTGTCTCTCCGTGTTTGTCTCTCCGTGTTTGTCTCTCCGTGTTTGTCTCTCTTTGTTTGTGTCTCCGTGTTTGTCTCTCCGTGTTTGTCTCTCCGTGTTTGTCTCTCTTTGTTTGTGTCTCCGTGTTTGTCTCTCCGTGTTTGTCTCTCCGTGTTTGTCTCTCCGTGTTTGTCTCTCTTTGTTTGTGTCTCCGTGTTTGTCTCTCCGTGTTTGTGTCTCCGCGTGTGTGTGCATTGCAGTTTTTTTGCCTACATATTATGCGTGTTGCAGAAAAACACTGAGAGCTGACTGTTGAAGCAAACCAATCATTTCAGAAAATGGGATATACCTGCACCTGTGGGGTTAATCATCGCTTTACTGCCTTACTGAAAGTGCCGCTACCGGGAGAAAAGTAACTTCTTTTCTCCCTGGAGCCGCCAGGTCTGCAGTGTACTTGTGCAGCGCGAGATGTCACAGTCCTGGGGCGGTGTGTGTACATCCACCGCTAACAATATAGAGCAGTGACTGTAGCCACTCCGCGCCCACGCTCATGACTGAAAGCCGGCAGATCATTTTCTCCCAGTATCTGCAATTTCATTAAGGCGGCTGGGCAGCATGGTAACACTATTGACCTGCAGATTAACCCTATATCTGCAGGTTAATAGCATTTTTCGAGGTGACCTGTTCACTTTCACTAATCTCTCCCTTTATTCTAGAGCACAAAGATGTGTGATATTGACCCCTTCACATCCTTACACCATTAGTGACACCATTAGGGAAGTTTTAATTAGTAGGAAATATGTTTTTATTTTTTTGGAAGGGTTTGAATCTGTGGTGCATCCTTTAGCATGAAAAATTCAGTGTATAAGGGTTGGTGTGCGAACCCAGACTGCAAGAATAGTGCTGCCAAGGAGAATAATGTAGTAAACAATTCCAAAAAATAACATGGATAGCACTGTATATGGCGAATACTTGATAAAGTCTTGTTAGGTAAAACGGCTTTTTTTCTTCTTTTTTTTTTTTCTTACAAATGTAAACCTCTTGTGGCTTGCACCTCTTGTGGCTTGCACCTCTTGTGGCTTAGCACCTCTTGTGGCTTAGCACCTCTTGTGGCTTAGCACCTCTTGTGGCTTAGCACCTCTTGTGGCTTGCACCTCTTGTGGCTTGCACCTCTTTTGGCTTGCACCTCTTGTGGCTTGGACCTCTTGTGGCTTGGACCTCTTGTGGCTTGCACCTCTTGTGGCTTGCACCTCTTGTGGCTTGCACCACTTGTTGCACCTCTTGTGGCTTGCTCCACTTGTTGCACCTCTTGTGGCTTGCTCCAGTTGTTGCACCTCTTGTGGCTTACTCCACTTGTTGCACCTCTTGTGGATTGCTCCACTTGTTGCACCTCTTGTGGCTTGCTCCACTTGTGGCTTGCTCCACTTGTTGCACCTCTTGTGGCTTGCTCCACTTGTTGCACCTCTTGTGGCTTGCTCCACTTGTTGCACCTCTTGTGGCTTGCTCCTCTTGTTGCAGCTCTTGTGGCTTACTCCACTTGTTGCACCTCTTGTGGATTGCTCCACTTGTTGCACCTCTTGTGGCTTGCTCCACTTGTTGCACCTCTTGCGGCTTGCTCCACTTGTTGCACCTCTTGTGGCTTGCTCAACTTGTGGCTTGCTCCACTTGTGGCTCGCTTCACATCCATTTTTTTTTTAAGTTTCCTCTGCTGCTTGTTTTCTTTGCGTACTTTCCATATTTTTTTGTAATTGAAACTACAGAGTGTTATGTGCAGGTTGTGGCTTCCTTTAACAGAAATCCTAGAAATGTCGATCTGCATGGGGCCATGTCCCTGTGTATGGAGCCAGAGCTCAGATGTTAATGATCGGGGTACCAGCAATGATCACAGGATAATCTCCTGTTCTGACGCAATAAAAACTGCGCTGGAGTCTTCTTAAAAGACGTGTGTGTAATCTGCCAACTGGAGGCTTGAATGAACTCACACCTCTAATGAATTCACACCTAGGATTCCCCAGCGGGCAAATATTACGTGAGTCATTATGTTACAAACCAGTGAAAGAACTTCCATGTATTTATACATAGCACATATATATGTAAAAAATTCCCTGCCGCAACCCATATATAGTATCTATATAAAGACCGCTGATTGGCTGCAGCGGTGACCAACTCCTCACCGCTGCAGCCAGCTGCACTGATCACGTGACTGTGTGACCAGAGCAGGATGGGTTTATGTTCCTCCTTGCTACGGTGACTTGTATTGTGACCTTTGCAAGGGTTGATGGTCATCTGTGGAGCCCGGTTAACGGAGGCAAAGGAAGCGATGGCTTGGGAGCTGCAAAGTATTGGTTTGTGAAATATTTTATGGGGCAGCATAACCCAACACATACTGGTTTATGAGATTCGCTTGTTTACTCAGTGGAGAAATCCAGCACGCTTGGCCTGACGGGTCATCAGAAAATGACATTGGAGTCCACGTAGTTTGTCTTTGGTGGAGTTGTAAAAGAAAGTGCTTCTTTGGTTAAGGTTCGTGGAAACGTAACATCTCCATTTTGCTTTGTGTTTTCATTTTTTTTTTTTTTCATTTTTTAAATTTTCTTGGACCTTCTGCCCATTTACGTGGTTTTAATAGTAAATCTTTGAATTGCGTGATGAATGAGTCACCTAATGTTCAGTGCTAAAAGTTATTGAAAGCAAAGCGCTGAGACCGAATCTTTATCAGAAAGCCCAACAACCACTGAAAGGTTTGATGTCTGAGCGAAGATAGTCTTAATGGCTTGTATAGTTAATCCATTTATGGTCGGGAAACCATTTTATTATATTTTTAGTTTTTTTTACGACCTATTATATATTTTATGTTAAATTGTATTCTTTGCTTAAGTAAAAAATAAGAGTAATAAAGCTGCTGGCTTCCCTGAGTGCGCGTTGTCGCTGGCTGAGGATACCGGCAGCGTGGTTGTCAGGTTTGGACTTTCTATGACGTCTCCTCTTTTTTGTGTCTGGTGGGGGCGGATATGTTGTATCTTCTGTGGCTTCGGGGAGGGGAGGTTATGGCGGCCGTTTCCTTGTTGTGCAGCTTGTAAACTGGTTTGGTCACATGTCTGATGGGGGAAGAGATGTAGGGTTTCTGTCATGTGTAACGATGGTGGTTTTCTCTGTGACGTGCCATTTACCTGCCTTTGCTATTCCTTCTCTAATACGGGGATGTCGGACTCAATTACACAGAGGGACAAAATTAAAAGCTTGGACAAAGTTGCGGGCCAACCTTTAATATTTATTTAAAAAAAAAAAGTCACGATTGAGGAAGGTTTTCCTAATCATCAGATATAACTATGAACTTTTTCATATGTCCCACAAACAAAGCACATTTTAATAGATCTTAGAATAAATGATTGGAATAATATAATATGTTATTTAATAGCAGTAAAAAGCATATGGCCCAATAGGCCAACTTAAATATGTAATAACAAAGGATAAAAAACTTTGAATAATACACATAATAAAGTGTGATGCAAACAGAATTGCCCCCAAGCACAGTATTATATCCCCACAGTGAGTTCCTCCACTTTACCATCCACATGCATGGCATGATGACCCAACTCTACGCCCCAACCCTCACTCCCCCCGATAGTGGTGAATCCATCACAGTGTGATTCTCCAAATTCTCCATACAGTATAATGATCACAAAAAGTGCTCCATGCGGTAACAGTACAGTATAATGGGGCCCTGTATTGCCTACCATACGGTATAATGTGCCTCATAGTGCTCCATACAGTATAATGGGCCCACATAGTACTTCATAGTATAATGGGCCCACATAGTGCTCCATACAGTACAATGGGCCCCACATAGTGCTCCATACAGTATAAATGGGCCCCACATAGTGCTCCATACAGTATAAATGGGCCCCACATAGTGCTCAATACAGTATAAATGGGCCCCACACAGTGCTCCATACAGTATAATGGACCCCACATAATGCTCCATACAGTATAATTGGCCCCACATAGTGCTCAATACAGTATAATGGGCCCCACATAGTGCTCAATACAGTATAAATGGGCCCCACATAGTGCTCCATACAGTATAATGGCACCACATAGTGCTGCATACAGTATAATGGGCCTCACCTAGTGCTCCATACAGTATAATGGACCCCACATAGTGCTCCATACAGTATAATGGGCCCCACATAGTGCTCAATACAGTATAAATGGGCCCCACATAGTGCTCCATACAGTATAATGGACCCCACATAGTGCTCCATACAGTATAATGGACCCCACATAGTGCTCCATACAGTATAATGGACCCCACATAGTGCTCCATACAGTATAATGGACCCCACATAGTGCTCCATACAGTATAATGGACTCCACATAGTGCTCCATACAGTATAATGGACCCCACATAGTGCTCCATACAGTATAATGGACCCCACATAGTGCTCCATACAGTATAATGGACCCCACATAGTGCTCCATACAATATAATGGACCCCACATAGTGCTCCATACAGTATAATGGACCTCACATAGTGCTCCATACAGTATAATGGACCTCACATAGTGCTCCATACAGTATAATGGACCTCACATAGTGCTCCATACAGTATAATGGACCCCACATAGTGTTCCATACAGTATAATGGGCCCCACATAGTGCTCCATACAGTATAATGGGCCCCACATAGTGCTCCATACAGTATAATGGGCCCCACATAGTGCTCCATACAGTATAATGGGCCCCACATAGTGCTCCATACAGTATAATGGGCCCCACATAGTGCTCCATACAGTATAATGGGCCCCACATAGTGCTCCATACAGTATAATGGACCCCACATAGTGCTCCATACAGTATAATGGGCCCCACATAGTGCTCCATACAGTATAATGGGCCTCACATAGTGCTCCATACAGTATAATGGACCCCACATAGTGCTCCATACAGTATAATGGGCCCTACATAGTGCTCCATACAGTATAATGGACCCCACATAGTGCTCCATACAGTATAATGGACCCCACATAGTGCTCCATACAGTATAATGGACCCCACATAGTGCTCCATACAGTATAATGGACCCCACATAGTGCTCCATACAGTATAATGGGCCCCACATAGTGCTCCATACAGTATAATGGGCCCCACATAGTGCTCCATACAGTATAATGGGCCTCACATAGTGCTCCATACAGTATAATGGACCCCACATAGTGCTCCATACAGTATAATGGGCCCCACATAGTGCTCCATACAGTATAATGGGCCCCACATAGTGCTCCATACAGTATAATGGACCCCACATAGTGCTCCATACAGTATAATGGACCCCACATAGTGCTCCATACAGTATAATGGGACCACATTAAAAGAAAATGACTCACCTCTGCCCGTTCCACTGCTCTTGTCTCTTCATGGTGTCTTCAGATCCTCTGCACAACGTAGTACAGCGTCATGTCCTCACGCCAAGATGTCAGATGATAGGACAGAGTGCCAGCTTATGATCCGTCCTCCATCATTGCTTTCAACTGTATCGGCATCCCGGTGTCGTAGACCAAATGTACCTGGGGCACCCGCCTGGCGTTGCGTGCCAGATTTGGCCCATGTGCTCTAATGTAATTTTATATTAAAAAGGTAAAGGTACGTTAGTATGTCACCCTGCAGATCTTTCTTCTGCACTGTTGGACGGCCATCATGCATTTTTGATTTCACCAGGCCACCTAAAGGCTGATATCCAGCGGTAGATTTCCTGCCTGAACGAGCTCCCATAGACCACGTAACAAGTCGATTAATTCTCGTGTAAAGGACGGCCGATGCTAACTGTATGTGTGTGAATGATCACTAATCTGGTACACAGGACTGCTCGCCTCCTCCAGGCGCTCTTCTGGGGTGTCCGCTGCTGCCCTCTTCTGGTGGCGGCTTATCTCCCGGAGATTAGAAGGATCAGCCAGTGGAAATCCAATAGGTTGGATTCTTCTATTTTCACATCATTTTGGGGTAGCCAGGAGACCCCCAGACGCATTTGTCTGTAGGCCGACATTGGCAGGTTTGATAGCATTAGTCCAGTATGTATGGGGCCTTATAGCTGGGATTAGTAATGAGCAGATCAGTGGCCCATTTCTATAGCATCTGCCATCAGTCTCGGGCCTCATTCAGACGTCCAAATTTCTCACTAGAAAAATATTATTTTGATCAGACTCTGATCAGTGTTTTATTAGAGTGTGGTCTGAGTGTCATCAGTTTTTCTCGGTTGGGGAGTAAAAATGTCACCATCATCTCCTTTCTGTCAGTCCGTGAAAATCTGACCGCACTCAGATGTCATGCAGTCACTACAACTTTCCACAGCCTGCTCAGTGAAAAATCCCAAACCAGTGAATGGCCCCACAGACTATCATAGGAATGCGTGCTATCTGTGAAAGCCATGGATATCGTGGAAATCGCACATCAATCTCACACAGCAGATTGTCCCATGATCTTACATGATTTCATATTGGTTATACTGGGATGCGCAGTATAATGGGGCAGAAATTGTTTTTTTCATAACTAGGAAATGTCTACAACAAACCTCTGTCATATATCGTACGATTTTGAGTGCTTGATATTTTTTGTATTTAATTGCTTGTTCTTTTTTTTGTATCATATTTCTTATTTTTTTCTTCCCAGAAATGCAAGATGGCGTCGGAGAAACAAACAATGATACTGTAGGACAGATTGTGAGCTTTATCATGAAAAATGAAGGTACGTCTGTAAGGCTGACAAGTGTATTACATCACTCTGTTTTCTTACCAGTCTTCATCAACGTCCTACTGTCCTTAACCCCTTCCCGACCTGTGACACAGCGTATGCGTCATGAAAGTCGGTGCCAATCCGACCTGTGACGCATATGCTGTGTCACAGAAAGATCGCGTCCCTGCAGGCCGGGTGAAAGGGTTAACTCCCATTTCACCCGGCCTGCAGGGACAGGGGGAGTGGTAGTTTAGCCCAGGGGGGGGTGGCTTCACCCCCCCGTGGCTACGATCGCTCTGATTGGCAGTTTCACTTTCAACAGCCAATCAGAGCGATTTGTAATATTTCACCTAAAAAACTGGTGAAATATTACAATCCAGCCATGGCCGATGCTGCAATATCATCGGCCATGGCTGGAAACACTGATGTGCCCCCACCCCACCCCACCGATCGCCCCCCCCCCCCGCCCCCCGATCTGTGGTCCGCTCCCCTCCGTCCTGTGCTCCGCTCCCCCGTCCTCCTGTCCGCTCCCCCCGTGCTCCAATCACACCCCCCGTGCTCCAATCAAACCCCCCCGCACTCCGATCACCCCCCCGCACAGCGATCCCCCCCGTGCTCCGATTCCCCCCCCCCCCGTGCTCCGATCCACCCCCCTGCACAGCGATCCCCCACCCCGTGCTCCAATCCACCCCCCCGTGTTCCGATCCACCCCCCATGCTCCGAACCACCCCCCCCCCCCCCGTGCTCCGACGCTCCCCCCGTGCCCTGATCTCCCCCCTTATACTTACCTCCCGGGATCCGTCCGTCTTCTTTCCTGGGCGCCGCCAACTTCCAAAATGGCGGGCGCATGTGCAGTACGCCCGCCGAATCTGCCGGCCGGCAGATTCGTTCCAAAGTGAGTTTTGATCACTGAGATAGGTTATATCTCAGTGATCAAAATAAAAAAAAATAGTAAATGACCCCCCCTTCCTTTGTCACCCCCATCGGTAGGGACAATAAAAAAATAAAGAATTTTTTTTTTTTTTTTACACTAAGGTTAGAATAGGGTTAGGGGTAGGGGTAGGGTTAGGGTTAGGGTTTCGGTATGTGCACACGTATTCTGTTCCTCTGCGGATTTTTCCGCTGCGGATTTGATAAATCCGCAGTGCTAAACCGCTGTGGATTTATCGCGGATTTACCGCGGTTTTTCTGCGCATTTCACTGCGGTTTTACAACTGCGATTTTCTATTGGAGCAGTTGTAAAACCGCTGCGGAATCCGCAGAAAGAAGTGACAAGCTGTGGAATGTAAACCGCTGCGTTTTCGTGCAGTTTTTCTGCAGCATGTGTACAGCGATTTTTGTTTCCCATAGGTTTACATTGAACTGTAAACTCATGGGAAACTGCTGCGGATCTGCAGCGTTTTCCGCAGCGTGTGCACATACCTTTAGAATTAGGCTATGTGCACACGGTGCGGATTTTGCTGCGGATCTGCAGCGGATTGGCCGCTGCGGATTCGCAGCAGTGTTCCATCAGGTTTGCAGTTCCATGTAAACATATGGAAAACCAAATCCGCTGTGCCCATTGTGCGGAAAATACCACTCGGAAATGCTGCGTTGTATTTTCCGCAGCATGTCAATTCTTTGTGCGGATTCCGCAGCGTTTTACACCTGTTCCTCAATAGGAATCCACAGGTGAAATCCGCACAAAAAACACTGGAAATCCACGGTAAATCCGCAGGTAAAACGCAGTGCCTTTTACCCGCGGATTTTTCAAAAATGATGCTGAAAAATCTCACACGAATCCGCAATGTGGGCACATAGCCTTAGGGTTAGGGTTGGAATTAGGGTTGTGGTTAGGGGTGTGATTAGGGTTATGGCTACAGTTGGGATTAGGGTTAGGGGTGTGTTGGGGTTAGTGTTGGAGTTAGAATTGAGGGGTTTCCACTGTTTAGGCACATCAGGGGTCTCCAAACGCAACATGGCGCCACCATTGATTCCAGCCAATCTTGTATTCATAAAGTCAAATGGTGCTCCCTCAATTCCGAGCCCCGACGTGCGCCCAAACAGTGGTTTACCCCCACATATGGGGTACCAGCATACTCAGGACAAACTGCGCAACAATTACTGGGGTCCAATTTCTCCTGTTACCCTTGTGAATCTAAAAAAATGCTTGCTAAAACATAATTTTTGAGGAAAGAAAAATTATTTTTTATTTGCTCACCACATATCTAGATAAGTTCCTTTGGGGGTCTAGTTTCCAAAATGGGGTCATTTGTGGGGGGTTTCTACTGTTTAGGCACACCAGGGGCTCTGCAAACGCAACGTGACGCCCGCAGACCATTCCATCAAAGTCTGCATTTCAAAAGTCACTACTTCCCTTCTGAGCCCCGACGTGTGCCCAAACAGTGGTTTACCCCCACACATGGGGTATCAGCGTACTCAGGACAAACTGGACAACAACTTTTGTGGTCCAATTTCTCCTGTAACCCTTGGGAAAATAAAAAATTCTGGGCTAAATAATTATTTTTGAGGAAAGAAAACGTATTTATTATTTTCACTGCTCTGTGTTATGAACTTCTGTGAAGCACTTGGGGGTTCAAAGTGCTCACCTCACATCTAGATAAGTTCCTTTCGGGGTCTAGTTTCCAAAATGGGGTCACTTGTGGGGGGTTTCTACTGTTTAGCCACATCAGGGGCTCTGCAAACGCAACGTGACGCCCACAGAGCATTCCATCAAAGTCTGCATTTCAAAATGTCACTACTTCACTTCCGAGCCCCAGCATGTGCCTAAACAGTGGTTTACCCCCACATATGGGGTATCAGCGTACTCAGGAGAAACTGGACAACAACTTTTGGGGTCAAATTTCTCCTGTTACCCTTGGGAAAATAAAAAATAGCGGGCTAAAAAATCATTTTTGAGAAAAGAATTTTTTTTTTAAATTTTCATGGCTCTGCGTTATAAACTTCTGTGAAGCACTTGAGGGTTCAAAGTGCTCACCACACATCTAGATTAGTTCCTTTGGGGGTCTAGTTTCCAAAATGGGGTCATTTGTGGGGGATCTCCAATGTTTAGGCACACAGGGGCTCTCCAAACGCGACATGGTGTCCGCTAATGATTGGAGCTAATTTTCCATTTAAAAAGCCAAATGGCGTGCCTTCCCTTCTGAGCCCTGCCGTGCGCCCAAACAGTGGTTTACCCCCACATATGGGGTATCTGCGTACTCAGGACAAACTGGACAACAACATTTGTGGTCCAATTTCTCCTATTACCATTGGCAAAATAGGAAATTCCAGGCTAAAAAATCATTTTTGAGAAAAGAACATTTTTTTATTTTCATGGCTCTGCATTATAAACTTCTGTGAAGCACCTGGGGGTTTAAAGTGCTCAGTATGCATCTAGATAAGTTCCTTGGGGGGTCTAGTTTCCAAAATGGGGTCACTTGTGGGGGAGCTCCAATGCATAGGCACACAGGGGCTCTCCAAACGCGACATGGTGTCCGCTAACAATTGGAGCTAATTTTCCATTCAAAAAGTCAAAAGGCGCGCCTTCCCTTCCGAGCCCTGCCGTGTGCCCAAACAGTGGTTTACCCCCACATATGAGGTATCGGCGTACTCGGGAGAAATTGCTCAACAAATTTTAGGATCCATTTTATCCTATTGCCCATGTGAAAATGAAAAAATTGAGGCGAAAATAAATTTTTTGTGAAAAAAAAGTACTTTTTCATTTTTACGGATCAATTTGTGAAGCACCTGAGGGTTTAAAGTGCTCACTAGGCATCTAGATAAGTTCCTTGGGGGGTCCAGTTTCCAAAATGGGGTCACTTGTGGGGGAGCTCCAATGTTTAGGCACACAGGGTCTCTCCAAATGCGACATGGTGTCCGCTAACGATGGAGATAATTTTTCATTCAAAAAGTCAAATGGCGCTCCTTCCCTTCCGAGCCTTACCATGTGCCCAAACAGTGGTTTACCTCCACATGTGAGGTATCAATGTACTCAGGAGAAATTGCCCAACAAATTTTAGGATCCATTTTATCCTGTTGTCCATGTGAAAATGAAAAAATTGAGGGTAAAAGAATTTTTTTGTGAAAAAAAAGTACTTTTTCATTTTTACGGATCAATTTGTGAAGCACCTGGGGGTTTAAAGTGCTCACTATGCATGTAGATAAGTTCCTTGGGGCGTCTAGTTTCCAAAATGGGGTCACTTGTGGGGGAGCTCCAATTTTTAGGCACACGGGGGCTCTCCAAACGTGACATGGTGTCCGCTAAAGAGTGCAGCCAATTTTTCATTCAAAAAGTCAAATGGCGCTCCTTCCCTTCCAAGCCCTGCCGTGCGCCCAAACAGTGGTTTACCCCCACATATGAGGTATCAGCGTACTCAGGACAAATTGGACAACAACTTTCGTGGTTCAGTTTCTCCTTTTACCATTGGGAAAATAATAAAATTGTTGCTGAAAAATCATTTTTGTGACTAAAAAGTTAAATGTTCATTTTTTCCTTCCATGTTGCTTCTGCTGCTGTGAAGTACCTGAAGGGTTAATAAACTTCTTGAATGTGGTTTTGTGCACCTTGAGGGGTGCAGTTTTTAGAATGGTGTCACTTTTGGGTATTTTCAGCCATATAGACCCCTCAAACTGACTTCAAATGTGAGGTGGTCCCTAAAAAAAATTTTGTTGTAAAAATGAGAAATCGCTGGTCAAATTTTAACCCTTATAACTTCCTAGCAAAAAAAAATTTTGTTTCCAAAATTGTGCTGATGTAAAGTAGACATGTGGGAAATGTTATTTATTAACTATTTTGTGTCACATAACTCTCTGGTTTAACAGCATAAAAATTCAAAATGTGAAAATTGCGAAATTTTCAAAATTTTCGCCAAATTTCCGTTTTTATCACAAATAAACACAGAATTTATTGACCTAAATTTACAACTAACATGAAGCCCAATATGTCACGAAAAAACAATCTCAGAACCGCTAGGATCCATTGAAGCGTTCCTGAGTTATTACCTCATAAAGGGACACTGGTCAGAATTGCAAAAAACGGAAAGGTCTTTAAGGTCAAAATAGGCTGGGTCATGAAGGGGTTAAGGTGTCAGTGTTCTTAAAAAGGTTTTCCGCTATTTTGATCTTGATGACCTGAGCTCAGGATAGGTTATCAATATCAGATCGGTGGAGGATTTACACCTGAGTACCCCCTGCTCCGCTGTTACCTGCTCTGGATGCAAGCATTGTACAGGGCCGCACAGCTCCATACACATCAATAGGAGGTGATCTGCAGTACCCTGCAGCAGCCACTACACTTTGTATGGCTCCGTATTCTTCCACTCCAGTTACTGTTTACATGCAGTCACTTACTTTATTTGGACACAGCTGATCAGTATTGGGGGACCGGGTGTCTGCCCCCCACGAGCTGATATTGATCACCTGTCGTAGGTGTAGCTCATCAGTATCATAGTACTGGAAAGCCCTATTAGATTAACAGTTAGCAGTACACTAGGTTTTATGGCAAATTTCAGCAGCTGCTCCCTGTACTGGTTACAAGTGTAAAATATCCAAACATTTTTAATGCCATTAAAAAATAATAATCCTAATAATAATTAAAACAATACTTACCGGTAATATTTTAACATTTTTTTCAATTATTGAGCATTTTTTAAATCCATTATCTAATTGCACATACGTATGTACAGGTATACAGTCGCTGCCCTCACAGGCATACATTGCATACAGTTGCCCCCTGCTTGCACTAGTTTGCATTGTCACCATTGTCTTGTTTAGTTTCTGCTGTGAATATTCGATAGGTCTTATTGGTATCGGGGTAACACTTTCCTCTGGTTGTGCTTCCTGTCCCAGATTCATTTCCTCTTGTTTTCATCCATTTGTGCCTATTGTTACTGGGTAAAGCTCCCAAGGTGGTCATTTTCGGTGTATGTTTGCACTACAGTGTCAGTCATTAACTTTTGGTATGTTGACTTAAGGCCCCTTCACATTAAGCGACGCTGCAGCGATACCGACAACGATTCGGATCGCTGCAGCGTCGCTGTTTGGTCGCTGGAGAGCTGTCACACAGACCGCTCTCCAGCGACCAACGATGCCGGTAACCAGGGTACACATCGGGTAACTAAGCGCAGGGCCGCGCTTAGTAACCCGATGTTTACCCTGGTTACCATGCTAAAAGTAAAAAAAAACCAAACACTAGATACTTACCTACAGCCGTCTGTCCTCCAGCGCTGCGCTCTGCTTCTCTGCTCTCCTCCTGTACTGGCTGTGAGCCGGAAAGCAGAGCGGTGACGTCACCGCTCTGCTTTCCGGCTCACAGCCAGTACAGGAGGAGTGCAGAGCACAGCGCTGGAGGACAGACAGCGGTAGGTAAGTATCTAGTGTTTGTTTTTTTTACTTTTAGCATGGTAACCAGGGTAAACATCGGGTTACTAAGCGCGGCCCTGCGCTTAGTTACCCGATGTTTACCCTGGTTACCAGTGAAGACATCGCTGGATCGGTGTCACACACGCCGATCCAGCGATGTCAGCAGGAGTCCAGCGACGAAATAAAGTTCTGGACTTTCTTCAGCGACCAACGATCTCCCAGCAGGGGCCTGATCGTTGGTCGCTGTCACACATAACGATTTCATTAACGATATCGTTGCTACGTCACAAATAGCAACGATATCGTTAACAATATCGTTATGTGTGAAGGTACCTTAAGGCACTGGGTCATTCAGGCTGTATAGATGTAGTGATACTCAAGAGGGTTTATCAGTGAGTGTGAGCAACTGAGGGCTGCTCAGTGAGCGAGTATTTCACACGCGCTGGAAGTTATCCAACATGGTGTCACGTGTATTCTGGTATAAGTTATCATAAATTATCCGTGCCGGATAGCAAGTGGCAGTACATGTCCTGTGATGTAGAGGCGCAATGTGTCCTGTGTCATGCCCTCAGCATCCTGGGCACCTCTGGCATTTTCCAGGCCTTGTTGCTGTGCCTAGTAAGCAACAAAGGCACCGAGTGCAGAAGTGAGGCCTGGCTGCCAGGGAACACCAGACTGAAGTGAGGCCTGGCTGCCAGGGAACACCAGACTGAAGAGAACATTGGCTGCCAGGGAGGACCAGACTGAAGTGAGGACTGGCTACCAGGGAGGACCAGACTGAAGTGAGGACTGGCTACCAGGGAGGACCAGACTGAAGAGAGCATTGGCTGCCTGGGAGGACCAGGCTGAAGTGAGGACTGACTGCCTGAGAGGACCAGACTGAAGTGAGGACTAGCTGCCAGGGAGGACCAGACTGAAGTGAGGACTGGCTACCAGGGAGGACCAGACTGAAGAGAGCATTGGCTGCCTGGGAGGACCAGACTGAAGTGAGGACTGACTGCCTGGGAGGACCAGACTGAAGTGAGGATTGGCTGCCTGGGAGGACCAGGCTGAAGTGAGGATTGGCTGCCTGGGAGGACCAGGCTGAAGTGAGGATTGGCTGCCTGGGAGGACCAGACTGAAGTGAGGACTGGCTGCCAGGGAGGACCAGACTGAAGCTATGACTGACTGCCTGGGAAGACCAGACTGAAGTGAGGACTGACTGCCTGGGAGGACCAGACTGAAGTGAGGACTGACTGTCTGGGAAGACCAGACTGAAGAGAGCATTGGCTGCCTGGGAGGACCAGGCTGAAGTGAGGACTGACTGCCTGGGAGGACCAGAATGAACTGAGGACTGGCTGCCAGGGAGGACCAGACTGGATGCAGGGCAGCAGGAATCCTCTCCTAATTGGTGTAACTGCACCTCTGCTTTCCCGTCTGTGTCGGCGCGCTGTCTGTGTCGGCGGGCTGTCTGTGTCGGCGGGCTGTCTGTGTCGGCGGGCTGTCTGTGTCGGCGGGCTGTCTGTGTCGGCGGGCTGTCTGTGTCGGCGGGCTGTCTGTGTCGGCGGGCTGTCTGTGTCCCCATATGTAAGATTGGGTGCTAGAGGGAAGGGGCAGAGACGCTTCTGTCTACACTCCCAGGAGTTGCGCTTTCTCTGACAGTCGGGGACCCAGTCGACATCTTGTTGGCTGTAGAAGCAGAGGTCTCAGACTTGTTCCTTACTCCTCAGTCACCTAGAAGTGATGGTCGCATGTATTCATACGGCTACCTGAGCGAAGGACTTCTTATTGTCTTATGTTTCTGCCATGCTGCGAGTGGGGCGTTCCTTGCATGTGTAAAGCACTGAATTATATTTCCAGCAATCCATAATCTCTTATCAGACCTTCTGCCTTTGTGTGGAGCATAGAAGCCACACGTGTTATATTCCTGGCTGTGCCGCTGCCCATTGGTGTTTGTGCTGGCTCTTACACATGTAGCACTGTTCTCTGCTCCTCTGTGGACATTGCATGGTATCTATGTGTAGTCAGTAAGAAGATCGCTCCTATAGGGGTGTGCATTTACTGAGGTGTCATCTTATAACATCTGCTCATTTGTCTCTGCAGCAAATGCTGACGTTCTGAAAGCCATGGTCGCAGACACATCCGGGGTGGGAGATAACAGCCTGTTTGATCCAGAAAGGTAAGGTCTTCAGTAATCGATTATATATTACAGTTCACATGATGCTAAGTCTAGCTGTGCAATTGTGATGGGAATATCTCTACTTATCTGTAAGATTCCCAGACATCTTAAAGTATTAGCCTTCAAAGATTCCTATCATGCAGGTTTCGGAGTATGGGAGAATAGTGAGCTGTGTAACTGCCTAGCATCCTGCTAGAAAGGACATACTGTAACTGCCTAGCATCCTGCTAGAAAGGACATGGTGTAACTGCCTAGCATCCTACTAGAAAGGACATGGTGTAACTGCCTAGCATCCTGATAGAAAGGACATGGTGTACCTGCCTAGCATCCTGCTAGAATCGACTGCCAACCGGCGATCAGTAAGTTTACCATTCGGCAGTAGTATTATTCCACCGATCGGTCATTTAGTGGAGTCCTATGTACACACAGGAACATTTGCAGAAACAAACAATATTTGTAGGTCAATATCTGGATCTTTATATTCTAGTAAAAAGCAGCATACATGGTTTGGTGCAGAGTTGGGGTAACACAGGACCCGTGGCCAGTGTCAAATAAAATAAATGACCATGTGTTCAGTCATTGCTGTTGACATCCAAGAGAGGATGTTTCCCAGACAAAACAGTGTACGACTTGTATATGATTACTCAAATGGTGAGGTTTATGACAAACTCGCCATACAATATACTAAATCAAAAATCTCAACTTTTATTCAGTAGTCTTGATATTAATAAAAATGCAAACCTCTAGAATAATAAACAGTTCATACTCAAAATGCATTCAGCGGTTTCCAAATGTCATATCTGAAAGGTCATATAAATGGACTGTTACATAGGATTCCCTCCTGCCCTGGCCCTCTTGTGCCCCTGCCCTGGCCCTCTTGTGCCCCTGCCCTGGCCCTCTTGTGCCCCTGCCCTGGCCCTCTTGTGCCCCTGCCCTGGCCCTCTTGTGCCCCTGCCCTGGCCCTCTTGTGCCCCTGCCCTGGCCCTCTTGTGTCCTTGCCCTGGCCCTCTTGTGTCCTTGCCCTGGCCCTCTTGTGCTCCTGCCCTGGCCCTCTTGTGCCCTTGCCCTGGACCTCTTGTGCGCCTGCCCTGGCCCTCTTGTGCCCCTGCCCTGGCCCTCTTGTGCCCCTGCCCTGGCCCTCTTGTGTCCTTGCCCTGGCCCTCTTGTGTCCTTGCCCTGGCCCTCTTGTGCTCCTGCCCTGGCCCTCTTGTGCCCTTGCCCTGGACCTCTTGTGCCCCTGCCCTGGCCCTCTTGTGCCCCTGCCCTGGCCCTCTTGTGCCCCTGCCCTGGCCCTCTTGTGCCCCTGCCCTGGCCCTCTTGTGTCCTTGCCCTGGCCCTCTTGTGTCCTTGCCCTGGCCCTCTTGTGCTCCTGCCCTGGCCCTCTTGTGCCCTTGCCCTGGACCTCTTGTGCCCCTGCCCTGGCCCTCTTGTGCCCCTGCCCTGGCCCTCTTGTGCTCCTGCCCTGGCCCTCTTGTGCCCTTGCCCTGGACCTCTTGTGCGCCTGCCCTGGCCCTCTTGTGCCCTTGCCCTGGCCCTCTTGTGCTCCTGCCCTGGCCCTCTTGTGCCCCTGCCCTGGCCCTCTTGTGCCCCTGCCCTGGCCCTCTTGTGCCCCTGCCCTGGCCCTCTTGTGCCCCTGCCCTGGACCTCTTGTGCGCCTGCCCTGGCCCTCTTGTGCCCTTGCCCTGGCCCTCTTGTGCTCCTGCCCTGGCTCTCCCTTACCACGGTGGTTGGCACCCTGGATACCCAAATGGCACCTCCGCTCAACGAAGGCTAGTGCGCCCTATAGACAATATTGTAGCCATGGAGCCATCTACTGAAGCTGTAAATTGTGTATACGTTTCCAAATGGTATATTGTGGAGATATGCCACAAATATAAGCTTTTAAGATGAAATTCAATGAGTCACGGTGGTGACACGGTAGCATGAAAAATCTCTCAGTATTTTTTGGGACAGCTATACAAATTTTACAACCTGCATAATCCTAAGACTATTGATAACGTGTATTGACATTGATTATAATGGTAGCATGCAATATGTGAACAGCCTCACTGCGGCAGGACCAGAAGAGGCCCTTCTCCATGTCACAGGCATAGAAGTGTCATGAGCGCACTCGACACTGAGAGACCGTGTCATAACGACAAAGGTAAACCGTATGTAACACTTCATGTCTTTCACCTCATGAGTAACATGCTGTAGACAAATATAGCAAGTGGTGCTACTTAGGAATATATCGCCCATTCCAGGTGCCTAGAAGTGCATCACCGCAGGACACTCCTTCTGTGGCCCACCCTTTAGTGTCCCCCTATAGCTGTCCGTAAATATATCCATGCTCTGACACATATGCCGACATTTTATGTTATAATCGTCTATTTTTTTTTTTTTTAATTAAAGGAGTTGTTCACTACTTGGACAATGACTTCTAATATGCAAGAGTGATCTATGTAAAATAAAAACTGCATGTGGTCACCTCCCAGACTGAAACTGTTCAGCAATGTCAGCGCTATGCCTGCTGGAGGTTTGTGGCAGCAATCCACCTCTGCTGATGGGCTCCAGCACTCATCTATATATATAATCTAATATTCTAAGGGGCACTTCCGTCTGTCTGTCTGTCACGGAAATCCCGCGGGCACAGTCCGGCCGCGAATTCGCCCCTTCCTACTCTGTCAGTGCCCCCTCCAGTCAGCGCTCACACAGGGTTAATGGCTGCGTTACACCGCGTTATGCCGCGGTGTAACACAGTCCGTTAACGCTGCTATTAACCTTGTGTGACCAACTTTTTACTATTGATGCTGCCTATGCAGATTATGACTAATCCACCTATTCCCCCCGCTCCCCAGCGTCTTCTCTTTGTCAAAACCCATGACTGGCTCTCCATTACCCAGAGACTTCAGTTCAAAAGCCTAACCATGACATACAAAGCCATCTCCTCCATACATCTATGACGTGGTCTCCCGATAGCTACCTACATGCAACCTCTGATCCTCTCATGATCTCCATCTCTACTCCCCTCATCTCTTCCTTCCACAACCGCATCCAAAACTTCTCCCGTGCTTCCCCCATACTCTGGAACTCTCTACCCCAACATATCAGACTCTCCCTTACTATGGAGACCTTGAAAAGGAACCTGAAGACCTTTCTTTTCCAACAAGCCTACAACCTGCAGTAACCCTCGCTCCACCACACCACTGCATGACCAGCTCTGCCCTCACCTACAGTATCCTCACCCATACACTGTGAGCCCTCACGGGCAGGGTCCTCTCTCTTGTACCAGTCGGTGACTCACTTTGTTCAAGATTATTGTACCTGTTTTTAATATTTATACCCCTTTTCACATGCAAAGCGCCATGGAATAAATAGCGCTATAATCTATGTACATAATCGTCTAAAGGTACCGTCACACTAGACGATATCGCTAGCGATCCGTGACGTTGCAGCGTCCTCGCTAGCGATATCGTCCAGTGTGACAGGCAGCAGCGATCAGGCCCCTGCTGTGCTGTCGCTGGTCGGGGAAGAAAGTCCAGAACTTTATTTGGTCGCTGGACTCCCCGCAGACATCGCTGAATCGGCGTGTGTGACACCGATTCAGCGATGTCTTCACTGGTAACCAGGGTAAACATCGGGTAACTAAGCGCAGGGCCGCGCTTAGTAACCCGATGTTTACCCTGGTTACCATCCTAAAAGTAAAAAAAAAACAAACACTACATACTTACCTACAGCCGTCTGTCCTCCAGCGCTGTGCTCTGCACTCCTCCTGTTCTGGCTGTGAGCGTCGGTCAGCCGGAAAGCAGAGCGGTGACGTCACCGCTCTGCTTTCCGGCCGCTGTGCTCACACAGACAGTACAGGAGGAGTGCAGAGCACAGCGCTGGAGGACAGACGGCTGTAGGTAAGTATGTAGTGTTTGTTTTTTTTTACTTTTAGGATGGTAACCAGGGTAAACATCGGGTTACTAAGCGCGGCCCTGCGCTTAGTTACCCGATGTTTACCCTGGTTACCGGCATCGTTGGTCACTGGAGAGCGGTCTGTGTGACAGCTCTCCAGCGACCAAACAGCGACGCTGCAGCGATCCGGATCGTTGTCGGTATCGCTGCAGCGTCGCTTAGTGTGACGGTACCTTAAGGGGCACTTCCGTCTCCCTGTCTGTTTGTCTGTCTGTCACGGAAATCCCAAGTCGCTAATTGGTCACGGCCGGCATAGTCCGGCCACGAATTTGCCCCTTCCTACTCTGTCAGTGCCCCCTCCAGTCAGCGCTCACACAGGGTTAATGGCTGCGTTACACCGCGTTATGCCACGGTGTAACGCAGTCCATTAACGCTGCTATTAACCCTATGTGACAAACTTTTTACTATTGATGCTGCCTATGCAGCATCAATAGTAAAAAGATCTAATGTTAGAAATAAGAAAAAATAAATAAAAAATCATTATTCACCTTCCGGCGCCTTTCCCGCTTATCGCGACGCTCCGGGCCTTGCATTGCGGTCTCGCGAGATAATGACGTAATTTGGGGTAATTTCGCAATACATCGCTGGGAACAGAAGCTGGCAGCCGCATCGTGCGCATAGCGACAGCTTCGCTGGACGCCGGAGGGTGAGTATATAACTATTTTTTTATTTTCATTCTTTTTTTTAACAGGGCTATGGTGCCCACAGTGCTATATACTACTTGGGCTGTGTTATATACTACGTGGGCTGTTATATACTACGTGGGCTGTGTTATTTACTACGTGGGCTGTGTTATTTACTACGTGGGCTGTGTTATTTACTACGTGGGCTGTGTTATTTACTACGTGGGCTGTTATTTACTACGTGGGCTGTGTTATTTACTACGTGGGCTGTGTTATTTACTACGTGGGCTGTTATTTACTACGTGGGCTGTGTTATTTACTACGTGGGCAGTGTTTCTATACTACGTGGGCTGCGTTATATACTACGTGGGCTGCGTTATATACTACGTGGGCTGCGTTATATACTACGTGGGCTGTGTTATATACTACGTGGGCTGTGTTATATACTACGTGGGCTGTGTTATATACTACGTGGGCTGTGTTATTTACTACGTGGGCTGTGTTATTTACTACGTGGGCTGTGTTATTTACTACGTGGGCTGTTATTTACTACGTGGGCTGTGTTATTTACTACGTGGGCTGTGTTATTTACTACGTGGGCTGTGTTATTTACTACGTGGGCTGTGTTATTTACTACGTGGGCAGTGTTTCTATACTACGTGGGCTGCGTTATATACTACGTGGGCTGCGTTATATACTACGTGGGCTGTGTTATATACTACGTGGGCTGTGTTATATACTACGTGGGCTGTGTTATATACTACGTGGGCTGTGTTATATACTACGTGGGCTGTGTTATATACTACGTGGGCTGTTATATACTACGTGGGCTGCGTTATATACTACGTGGGCTGCGTTATATACTACGTGGGCTGCGTTATATACTACGTGGGCTGCGTTATATACTACGTGGTCAGTGTAATGTACTACGTGGGCTGCGTTATATACTACGTGGGCAGCGTTATATACTACGTGGGCAGGGTTATATACTACGTGGGCAGCGTTATATACTACGTGGGCTGTGTTATATACTGCGTGGGCTGTTATTTACTACGTGGGCTGTGTTATATACTACATGGCTATGCTATATACTACGTGGCTGTCTCTGTTACGTGGCCTCTGCTATATGCTATGTGGCTGCTATGTATATACATACATATTCTAGAATACCTGATGCGTTAGAATCGGGCCACCATCTAGTAATAATAATTATCAGCTATATCATTCTGTGCTTTTTAAAAACTTTTGGATGCAGTCAGAAAATAAAAGGTAAGGTCTGCCTCCTAGTGATGATGAGGAAGTGATGAGACCGTTCTGTGTCATTGTAGGTTTGGATGTTGATTTATTCATTCATCGATATTTACAGCCTGGGTGAGCAGTATGGGGTAAAATGATTAGATTTGCCAGCACTTTTCCATGTGGGCTTTGAATTGGTGAAATATTGTTATATCCATGTGCTGTTCAGGATGTAATACAGGACATCCCATACACACCCTCCCTTTACAGTAACTGTGTCTGAATAAAATCATCCTACTAGTAATGCAAAGTTCACTCTTCATAAACTAGTGCTGTTCTATAACAATATTAATGGGACCAGGATAGCACAAAAAACAAAACAGTAATATTGGACATTCCCTTTAAGAGGCAATTCCTAGAAGAGGTTTTCAGCATTTAGGCTATGTTTGCATGCAGAAATTGTTTTTATGTCAATTTCTTGTTTTTTTTTTTTTTTACCAATTAAAAGCTGCATTTATCAGTATCTGCAAAAGTTATGAGCTGTCTCCTGCACACTTTTTTTCCCCCAGAGCAGCGTTTTTTACATCTGTGGCATGGCAATTCGTTCAGCATTTTAGCAGTATTTTTTCACCCATAGAAAAAAATGAGAAAGTGAAAAAAACGCTGCAACACACATTTTTTGCATTGTAATTTGTGGCATTTTTTTTTTTAAATTTGATGAATAAAAGAAACTTTTATCAAACATGTACCATAGACAAAGCACAAATCCTTACCTTCCCCCAAACCCCCCAATAACAACGCTGCCTAACACTTGTATTGCCATGAGAGCAGATTTTAGCTGCAGAAATAAACATTATAAACAGCGTGTGAAAGTTGCCTTAGACATTGTATAGTTGGCTCATTACTGTCCTGGAGTTACAACAAAGATGACCCCAGACATCGGCGCTGGGTCTCGGCCGCTCCACTCCTGGCCTATAAGGGTGTAATTACTTTGGTTCCTTATCCTCCTGGTCCGGGGTTACTGGGGTAAATTCTTAGGGTTTTGGGTCCAGCCATCAGTCCTTCAATACTGATTGTCTCATTTCCTTTTAGCCCAACCACCCCAAACACTCCTGTGACCCCTACATCTCCGGTCAGTCCATCCTCTCCTGGTGGGACTCCATCCAAGCACTCGTGTCGGGGGAACCATCTTCATACTATTGGGGGAGTGGCTGACAAGAACGTCTGCAGTCGGTGCAGCAACAAACGCTGGAATATGATCAGGTCACCACTGAAGCAGAAAGAAGCGAGGAAGTCCAGACCAGGGGCCGTCACCGTCCTCTCTGTAGGAAGGTAATATCTCCGTAATCGGTGTATGTGTGTTTGTACGTCATAGATCTTTCATAAATCGTATGTTTACCATTTAGTACCCAATTATAGTGCTCTTAAATGGAATCTGACAGGAGGATTGTCTACAGAAAGCATCAATATGGCTGCATGGGTCCTTGGACATTTATAAAGATGGTGCGATCCGATGTGCCAGTGCTGGGAATGAAGATTTCAAACCATTTGCAAATTGAGTGTTGACTCCTCCCAATCCATTTTTAGACTAATCTGTATGTCGCTACATGTCTTGATTTAGGCATCACTGAGCTGCTGCCATGCTTCACTGTAGGCATCCCTGAGCCACCGCAATGCTTCACTGTATAGAAAAATAGGAGACAAATAAAGCGCGAATAGGGTCTTATCCCAAGGATTGTTTCTAATCAATTGTGAGAGAACTGCTCACCTGGTAGTACACAGTAAAAGTGTGTAATTGTCAGCTGCTGCAGATCCACAGGTTGGCGCTGCGACCTCTCAGAACCGTTATAATAGATGAAATGTGGATTACATCCGCGCTGCTGCGACAAATAATAGATCCACATATACTTGTAAGATATTCGGGTGGTTTATTCAACGCATTTCGAAGCTCATGGCTTCTTCAGGAAGTTTCCACACAAAGTTATCTTACAAGTATATCTGGATCTATTATTTGTCGCAGCAATGCGGATGTAATCCACATTTCATCTATTATAATGCTTCACTGTAGGCATCCCTGAGCCGCCTCAATGCTTCACTGTATGAGCCACCGCCATTCTCCCTGTAGCCTTCCCTGAGCCGCCTCCATGCTTCACTGTAGGCATCCCTGAGCCGCCACCATGCTTCACTGTAGGCATCCCTGAGCCGCTGCCATGCTTCACTGCAGGCATTCCTGTTAGTGTATGCTTTATTTGTTCCTTCTCCAGACATATGGTATCTGTGAACCATGGGCCTAAAAGGTTCCAGTTTTGTTTCATCACTCCACAGAACACAATCCCTAAATTTTTGCATTCTTTTTATATTCTTTTGAGCTGACATTTCTTGTTCTTTTGTGTTTAGTAGAGGTGATGTCTTGGAGTTCGGTCATGGAGACTTTCAATATTTTCTAAGTGCCCTTCTGTGCTAACTGAAACCTCAGCGCCTGCTGGCACAAAATCTTGCTGCAGGTCTTTTGCAGTCACTCGAGGGTTTTTGGCCTCCTCAGGAGCTTTCTTACAGTTGTTAACAGGTTCCACATTCTGCCATGCCCAGGTAGTGAAGCCGGCGTTCCTGGAGCCGACGTTCCTTGAACTATGAACTTGTGACCTCTGCTTGTAGGTGTATCTCAAGGAACATTTTCGCTTTTCCTCCTTTTTCCATCCTTATTCTTGTCAGTACAAGGCAATGATCTCTTATCTGTTTGGACCACTGACAGTACAGCAGTATTTGTGAGCTGGAAGCCATTGCCCTTGAGGAATGGGCTAAGATTGGTTAGGAGCGCTGCCGGAGCGCTGTCTGGCTTTGTATCATGGTTCCAGCAGGTTATTACAGCCAGTCTTGTTTTACGAAGGATTAAAGTCTCTTATCAAAATGGGGAGAATAATTCTGAGACCGCGGGAATCATTAAAAGTAGCATTTTGTGATTAATTTGAAGAACCCAATCGTTATATTGCTTATACTGAGCTCTTCACATTGTTCTTTGTTTGGTTTCTTGTAAACGTCAGAAGGTTTGTAATTTTTGCTAATAAACCTAATTTGCAGCGAGGGATGTGCCTAATTTTGATTGCAGTGGTAATAGCAGCTGATTCGTGGGGGGGCTCGGTGTCGATTACCACCGATCCGTTACTGATGACTATCACCAGATAATCACTATATAAACTATATTTTATCCTTTTCCGTAACAACTTGATTTAATATCAAACTAAAACTAAGTAAAAGATATATTTTGTAAATAAAAGGATGAATTTCTGAAAACTTTTACAACTTTAATGTCATAGAAATCATATTAATAATGCAGATTGAGCTGCAGGTAATGCAGAAATATGACGCGTTCTGCATCTGTTAGCTAATGCCTGAGCAAAGCTCCCTGCTCTGGATGCAGGGTTCCACTAGATGGCGCCAGCAGATGAAATTAGGCCGTAAGAATCGATAAGCAGTGACTGCCCTCTAGTGGACACATGCAAATACTTCATACTTTTTTTTCTGCATTCTAGTCTGTCTCAAGTTTTAGCTGAAATACTGGATCTTGTCACATCAGTCTTCAAATTAAATTCTGACAACATAGTATACAATCAGAGTAACCTGATCCTTATAACCCCCTTCCCCATGCACATTACTTATACTGGCTGGACCTGCAGATATCTATGGATTTGTCCGACCCCCTAAAGTGTATGAGATATGGCTGAAAAACTCTCATGGAAGATGTCAATTGCACATGTCTCGCTTTGGCAATGGCGATGTTCTCTATGGACTGTTTCATAGAGGACACGAGCGTGCTGGCCCAAGCAGGCGCTCCTGAGTATGGGCGAGACGGCCGTGATGGCTTATGGCTGACATCCGTCTAATCTGGATGGCCGGCTCTAGTATTCTGGGTGCGTCGGTGTTGGTGGTCTTATCTGGCCATTGGTGGCCAGTGGATCAGATTGTCCAGCCTACATGCGGTGAGCGCTAGCCGTGTGCATCGGCCATATTTGTTCCTGACTATAGATGATTTTATTTTCTGACAATTCTATGGTTTCTATTCATTGCCTGTGCAGGTTCAGAGTCACAAAGGTAGAGCCAAAGTCTAAAGAAAGGAAACGTTTAATGTCTGATGGGACAGAAGCAGCAAATGGCGATGTGCCTCCTACACCGGTGAGTGTGGACACCAGGCAGCGAAGCGGCACCGAGACAGAGGTGAGGAACCCCGGGCAGTCACTGCGCCCTGCTATAGTGGAGCGCTACACTGCAGGCCAAAGATGGGCTATACATGTCAGCACTAGATGACTGTTCACACCACGCACACACTCGCTGCACCCTTGGCTTGGCTGAGCCGTCTGGTGCACCTTCCCACATACTGCTTTCCCGCTATCTCTGCCCTCTTTGATAGACATCTTCAGCTTCACAGGAGCCAGATGAGTGAGTGCGGAGGATGCCCTGAGCTGCCTGGCTATACCATGGGTACACAGCGGCTGTGTTTGGTTTGAGCAGTTATTTTGGGCTGACAGAGTCCCCTAAATACATTGATATGTATACTTCACAGAGTAAACTTTTTTTTTTTTTTAATCTACTTTTTATCTGGGTAATACTTTTTGGCATATATCAATTGAACAGAGTTTTACATATTAGTATGCGTCAGCCTGCATATCGCACAGATATTGGGATGATGCGATATTAAAGAGCGATAGATTCTATGCATTAAAGGGGTTGTCTGATATTGGGGTACTAGTCCACAGTTAATCCATGTGACTGCAGACTTGTGAATCCTCACATCGTGTGCACTGCGTGCTGTGAGGACTCTCTGGTGTCGGGCATGTGAATACAGGTAGGTGATTTGTACACATGCGGTCACGTGCCGACTAGATGTGCGCAGCCTCGCTCAGTGCAAGTGTATTGAGCAAGTCTAGTGAGAATGTGGCAGGGAGTATGCAACTCACATACTTCCGGTCACATCACCGCCACCGGAGAATCCTCACAGTGCGCAGTGCAAGCGGTGTGAGGATTACAAGTCTGCAGTCGCAGCGTACAAGTCTGCACTTGTGCTAAGGCTGTACAACCCCTTTAAAGGGACTCTGTCACCCCCTCCAGCCGTTAGAAACTAAAAGAGCCAGCTTGTGCAGCAGTAATGCTGCATTCTGACAAGGTGGCTCTTTTAGTTAGTGGTGCAGTCAAAGCAAAAATAAAGCGTTTTATAATTTCGCAAAAATACCTGTCTTTAGTCCTGGAGGCAGACCTTAACCCCCCTGCTGCACACGCCACACTGCAGTCACTCAAGGCTTCTTCGCCTCCAGGACTAAAGACAGGTATTTTTGCGAAATTATAAAACGCTTTATTTTTTGCTTTGACTGCACCACTAACTAAAAGAGCCACATTGTCAGAATGCAGCATTACTGCTGCACAAGGTGGCTCTTTTTAGTTTCTAATGGCTGGAGGGGGTGACAGTGTCCCTTTAAGTAATGCAATATCTTCACAAACCACCACTAGTATGTAACGCCTAGAGCTCGTACGTGCTGGAAGCTTTCATCACACAAGAACCTTTTGTAAAGCATGGCTTCCTGATGAGAGCTGAATATGCTTTACAGAGGATCTGGCACTTCCCGTAAATGTGTAAACGCTGCTCTTCTCCTTAATCTGGCATTTTGTTTTTCTTATTCCTATTCCTCCTCTGTTGGGGAGATATGGCCCCCATTCTCCTAAATGTATATCTAGTCTTGTTAGCCAAAGGGGTGTGATTCTCAAGAAAACGCCAGCAGAGGAGAGTTGAGGACCAAACCCACTTGTTTAACAAGACTAGGTTTACTTGGAAGAAAGAAATCACTCACCAAAATGGAGAGGCGCAGGAACAAAAGAAAAGCGGCATTCACACCAGACAATAAGGAAATAATGCAAAATCTAATCATGATGAGTGACCGATCCTCTTCATCATACTGCAGCCATGACCTTGCCAGCTGCCAATCCCTAATGTGTGTGTATATAATATGTGTGTGTATATATATATATATATATATATATATATATATATATATATATATATATATATATATATATATATATATATATATATATATATATATATATATATATATATATATATGTGTGTGTGTGTGTGTATGTATGTATGTATGTATGTATATACATACATACATACATACATGTATTGTCTGCTCAGTGATCTGGAGTTCATCCATTTTCTTGGTCCTGTGCATTAAGCAGTCAGTGATTGAGGGACCTAAAACTTTATGTTTCTGTTTTCATTGCAGAATCAAAGCTCGGTGGACACCTGAAGTGTGAGCGTACGTAATACTTTCTGCTATAGTTTTTATCTGTCAAACTTTCCCTGATGAGTAGATCTCAGACCGTCTGCGTACTACTTCTGAATGTCCATGGCACCGTCATGTATGCGAGCATATGACCTTGGAGGAAATGTAAACAGCAGCCTCTATGTAAGAGGGTACAAGGCTGTGTTCACACTTTTGTTTTTTCCGAGGTTTTTTATGCACATTTTCAGCTGCTTTTTACAATAACAGCAAAGTCTGAGATTTCAGAAATCTCATGCACACAGCTTGGTTTTTTGTCCTCAGTATTTTGTGCAATACCTTGTTTTTTGCAAAATGCAGCCTGTCCCTTCTTTCAGCGTTTTTCACCCATAGAGAGCAATGAATAAGTGCAAAAATGCAGCAAAAACCACACAAATCAGGTTTTGCTTTAAGGTACCTTCACACATAACGATATCGTTAACGATATCGTTGCAACGTCACTCTTTTTGTGACGTAGCAACGATCCCGCTAACGATCTCGTTATGTGTGACAGCGACCAACGATCAGGCCCCTGCTGGGAGATCGTTGGTCGCTGGGGAATGATCAGGACCTTTTTTTGGTCGCTGATCACCCCGCTGTCATCGCTGGATCGACGTGTGTGACGCTGATCCAGCGATGTGTTCACTTGTAACCAGGGTAAACATCGGGTTACTAAGTGCAGGGCCGCGCTTAGTAACCCGATATTTTCTCTTCGCCACGACAGCACCCACTTGAGAGAGGGGATCCGCCCCTAGGAACAGGAAACCCTATGGAGAGAATAAAAGGGGCGGTCCCCCTCGCTCCCACAGTTGGTTTCTTGTTCCTACAGGAGACCTGGAGAGAAGAGGATTCCCAGCCTGGATGCCGCTTGCGCAATTTACCTGTATAGGGACGGCAAGGGCTCCAGAGCTGGAAGCAGCGTCGGGGGTCCTATGGCAGCTTCCCCCCTCTGCTGGCAGGTACCGTGAGGCCAGGATCGGGGAGTCGCCTGGCTCACGGAGAATCATCCAGCGCACCTGCAGGGACCGGACCGCTGGGGTAAGAACCTGTGTCGCCATCTTCGGGAGGCGCACAGGCAGCGTGTGGCCCAGTGTTTTCTCCCCCGGAAGTATTGCCACAATTTCCGGGGTGACGTAGGAGGAGGACGGCGCCTGCACGATTGCTGGGTGGAGGCGCAGGCGCGCACAGCAGAGCCGCAACCCGGATGTAGTAGTTACTTCCGGGTGCGGCAGGAAGAAGATGGCGGCCCCCATTTACAAAAGGACGCCGGCGCTGATACCCGGCGTCCATCATGACATCTCCTAAGGACACAGCGTTACCTTCATCCGAAGTCACCGCTGTTACACCTGGAAGCCGGACTAGCAGCAGCCGCAGATCATCCTCCAAGAGCGCCAGAGAAAAGAGATCGGACCGGTCAGCTCCTCCATCTGTGCCTCCGTCTCCTCCTCTCCAGCCGGTATTATGACTACAGCTTCATGGGTGAGTGTTTGTCTACCCTATTTAAGCTGATTACACTCCCCTCTTTTATCTAATTCCCTAGGTTAAAAGAACAGGGAAATCCAAACATAAGCAATGTGCCTTATGCTCTCAGCCGCTCCCGGACACCTATTTAAAAAAGTTGTGCCATTCATGCATCGAATCCACCTTACGTGAGGAGTCTTCTGTAAGGTCAGAAGATATACGTAGCATGATTAGAGAGGAATTACGAGCCTTTCGAAGCTCGGATAAAGTTCCTGAGAGTAGGAAAAAATATAGCTCTCCTAGATCTGAACAGTCATCTGAGGTGGAGGATAAGGATTCGGACGATTCCCAAGAGGTTATATCCTCGGAGGGTGAGCAGGATACATGTTTCCCTACAGACAGTATTGACAATCTAGTCAAATCAATACGTAATACCATGGGTATGGAAGATACTAAAACCCTTAAGACACCACAGGACGTGATGTTTGCCGGCCTGTCTGAGAAAAAGAGACCTTCTTTTCCTGTTATTCCAGCGATAAAGGACTTAGTCAGAAAGGAGTGGGAAAGCCAGGGGCAAAAAGGGTTGCCGTCTTCCTCAAAACGTCGCTATCCCTTTGATGACGAGGATTTCTCCAAATGGTCAAAAGCCCCAAAAGTAGATGCGGTAGTGGCATCCACTTCTAGGAAATCTCTACTACCTGTAGAAGATTCTGGATCTTTGCAAGACCCGCTTGATCGGAAAGCAGATTCCCTTTTAAAAAGAGCTTGGGAATCCTGTACAGGAGCTTTAAAACCGGCTATTTCGGCCACATGCACTGCTAGGTCCATGTTGGTCTGGTTGAATGACCTTGAAGAAGGCTTGAAAGGTGGCCTTTCCCGCAATAAAGTCATATAATCTTCCGTTAATTAGAGGAGCTACTGCCTTTCTAGCCGATGCTTCAGCTGATTCCATCCGATTAGCAGCCAAATCGGCAGGCCTGACCAACGCGGCTCGCCGCGCCTTGTGGTTAAAGGGGTGGAAAGGAGATCCACAAACGAAATCTAAGTTATGTGGTCTACCATGCCAGGGTGAGTACCTATTTGGTACTCAGTTAGATGAAATCATTACCAAAGCGGGTGAGAGGAAGAAAGGGTTCCCCAATAACACTTATCTTCCATCCTATAGGAGAGCGTTCCGAAAGCCCATGTTCAACAGAAGACGGGACTATAAAAACCAGGACCGTTGGGCTAATAAAGACTTTAAACAAAAAGGAGCCTTCTTCGGAAAACGCCCTTTCAAACCTGAGGATAAACCCCGTTAGGACAGATCTACCCGTTGGTGGTAGGTTGTCCTTCTTCTCTACACAGTGGCTGGCAATAACCTCTAATTCATGGGCAACTAGCCTCATAACTACGGGCTTAAAATTAAGTTTTTCCCAAGTCCCCCCGGACTCATTTTGTCTGACTTCCTTAAAGGGACTCTGTCACCTGAATTTGGCGGGACTGGTTTTGGGTCATATGGGCAGAGATTTCGGGTGTTTGATTCACCCTTTCCTTACCCGCTGGCTGCATGCTGGCTGCAATATTGGATTGAAGTTCATTCTCTGTCCTCCATAGTACACGCCTGCACAAGACAATCTTGCCTTGTGCAGGCGTGTACTATGGAGGACAGAGAATGAACTTCAATCCAATATTGCAGCCAGCATGCAGCCAGCAGGTAAGGAAAGGGTGAATCAAACACCCGAAAACTCCGCCCATATGACCCAAAACCGGTCCCGCCAAATTCAGGTGACAGGTTCCCTTTAAAGTCACCATCACAACAAGAGGCCTTGGAACAGGAAATAATAACTCCTGTCCAAAGGAGTATTAGTGGAAGTCCCTTGTCATAAAAAAGGAAGGGGATTTTATTCCCCTTTATTTTTGATTTCGAAACCAGACGGGTCATATAGAACAATAATTAACCTTAAGAAACTAAACGTCTTCTTAGAGAACCAAACTTTTAAGATGGAATCTATTCGGTCAACTATTAAGCTTCTGTTTCCCCATTGCTTCATGGCAGTTCTTGACCTTAAAGATGCATATTATCATCTTCCAATCTTCAGTGAGCATCAAAAATATCTACGAGTGGCAGTTATGGTCAAAGGTCAGATTCGGCATTATCAATACACAGCAATGCCCTTTGGTCTATCAATAGCCCCTAGAGTTTTCACAAAACTAATGTCAGAGGTAATGTCATATTTGAGGTTAAAAGACATCCTCATAATACCATATTTAGATGACCTATTGATAGTCGGGAACTCTCTTTCTCAATGTCATCAACGTTTAGCTGATTCAATTTAGTCCCTACAGGGGTTAGGGTGGTTAGTAAATTGGGAAAAATCTAGATTGTCCCCCACAACTAAGCAAAAATTTTTAGGAATTGTTCTAGATTCTACAAATCAAATGTGCTTTCTTCCCGAGTCAAAACAAATAACAATCATAAACAAAGTACAATCAGTGATTAACCACCCTCTAATTTCCCTAAGAGAAGGTATGTCCCTTCTTGGTTCCTTCACTTCCTGTATTCCAGCTGTTCCTTGGGCCCAATTCCATAGTAGGAAATTACAGTATACAATTCTTCGTGAGGAAGAAAGATTACATGGCCGATTAGATAGTCGTATTCCCTTACCAACAGATGTAATACAATCTCACTTGGTGGTTAAATCCGGATCATTTTTTCAGTGGGGTTCCCTGGGTGGTTAAACCATCAAAAACTATCTTCACTGATGCCAGTCCTAGTGGTTGGGGAGCACACTTAGAAGATCAAATAGTGCAAGGTCTGTGGTCTCCTAGAGAATCGGATGATTCTTCTGATAAGAAAGAACTGAAGGCTATCTATCATGCCGTATCCGAATTTCTTCCGCAGCTACACGGAACGCATACAAGAGTCTTTTCAGACAACATGACAGCGGTAGCATATATAAACCACCAAGGAGGAACAAGATCAGAAACACTCATGTCTATAGCCAACGACATTCTAGCCATTGCAGAGGAGCACCTTCTGTCCCTATCAGCGCTACATGTGATGGGAATCGACAATTCGAGAGCAGATTTCCTCAGTCGCCACACTCTCCACTAAGGAGAATGGGTTCTAAGTCGTCGTATCTTTTGCATGATAATAAAAAAATGGGGCACTCCCGAGATAGATCTCTTTGCGACAAGACAAAACAGGCAAGTCAAAAAGTTCGCATCATTGTTCCGATCCGACAATCCAGATATCTTCGACGCCCTTCAAGTGCCATGGGTATTCAAGAAGGCATATGCCTTTCCCCCGCTGATACTACTTCCGACAGTAATCAGGAAGATAAGAGAGGACAGAGCAAACGTGATCTTAATAGCTCTGTTCTGGCCCAAGAGGCCATGGTTTTCCTGGCTGAGAGCCATGTCAATCTCAGACCCATGGATCCTCCCGGAGGATCGGGATCTTCTTTTCCAGGGCCCCTTCAACCACCCTCAGGTGAAGGGTCTTCGGTTAACAGCCTGGAATTTGAGAGGCAGCTGCTAAAGATGAGAGGGTTCTCAAACAAGGTGATTGACACTCTGCTATTAAGTAGGAAAAAATCCACTACCTCCATCTACGCAAGAGTGTGGAGAAAATTTCTAAACCTCTACCCAACGGCCCTGTCAAACGAAATTCATATTCCCATGATTCTAGAATTTCTTCAAAAAGGGGCGCGATTTAGGCCTGGCAGTCAGTACCTTAAAAGTACACATTTCTGCGCTGGGGGCTTTATATGGTCTTGATATCGCAGGTAATAAGTGGGTAGCCAGGTTTGTTGCAGCTTGCCAGAGGTCGGAGACAGTTCGAATTCCCCATGTACCACCCTGGGATGTTAATTTAGTTCTTGAAGCTCTTACAGACCACCCTTTTGAGCCACTACATTCAGCTCACATAAAACATGTCTCCCTCAAGACAGCTCTTCTTGTCGCCTTAGTATCAGCGAGAAGAGTAAGTGACATACAGGCACTATCGATAGATCCTCCCTTTATGTCAGTATTCCCAGATAGAGTTGTCCTAAAGACAGACCCTTCATACTTACCCAAAGTATGCACTAAATTTCACAGATCACAAGAAATTTTCCTTCCCTCCTTCTATGATAACCCTACAAGTCAGGAAGAACAAAGATACCACACATTAGATGTGAGGAGAGCCATATTAGCCTATTTGGATAGGACTAGCGCCTGGAGGAAGAGCAGGGCTCTCTTTGTTTCTTTCTAGGGTCATAGAAAAGGAGCTGGAATCACGAAGGGTACTTTATCTCGGTGGATTCGAGATGCAATATGTCTGGCCTATTCATCCAAAGGGGAGAATCCGCCTGAGACCGTAAGAGCACATTCCACCCGGGCGATTGCATCATCCTGGGCTGAACGAGCGGAGGTTCCGTTAGAACAGATATGTAAGGCCGTATCCTGGTCTTCACCTACTATCTTCTATAATCACTATAGATTAGACTTGTCTTCCTCATCTGACTTGTCCTTCGGTAGATCAGTCCTTAACACGGTGATCCCTCCCAAATGACTATCTCTGAAAGTCTCTCAAGTGGGTGCTGTCGTGGCGAAGAGAAAACACCGGATTACGTACCGGTAATGCTCTTTTATAGAGCCACGACAGCACCCCTTCACTTCCCACCCTAATAGGTTTTTTATTTAGAAGCACGGTTAAGGGTGTTTGGTTCTTGTAGTTAGCCATACTTAAGTTAACTAGTTATAAACGATGATATTGAATGACCTACTAAAGTCTGGTGGGCGGTTCCTCGCAATCTCTGTAAACCCAACTGTGGGAGCAAAGGGGACCGCCCCTTTTATTCTCTCCATAGGGTTTCCTGTTCCTAGGGGCGGATCCCCTCTCTCAAGTGGGTGCTGTCGTGGCTCTATAAAAGAGCATTACCGGTACGTAATCCGGTGTTTACCCTGGTGGTTACCATTGTAAAAGTAAAAAAAACAAAAAACAAAACAGTACATACTCACATTCCGATGTCTGTCACGTCCCCCGCCGTCAGCTTCCCTGCACTGACTGTCAGCACCGGCCGTAAAGCAGAGCACAACGGTGACGTCACCGCTGTGCTCTGCTTTACAGCCAGCGCTGACACAGTCAGTGCAGGGAAGCTGACGGCGGGGGACGTGACAGACATCGGAATGTGAGTATGTACTGTTTTTTTTTTTTTTTTTTTTTTTTACTTTTACAATGGTAACCAGGGTAAATATCGGGTTACTAAGCTCGGCCCTGCACTTAGTAACCTGATGTTTACCCTGGTCACCCGGGGACTTCGGCATCGTTGGTCGCTGCAGAGCTGTCTGTGTGACAGCTCTCCAGCGACCACACAACGACCTAAACAGCGACGCTGCAGCGATCGGCATCGTTGCCTATATCGCTGCAGCGTCGCTAAATGTGATGGTACCTTAGGACAGTTTAATTTAATTAGTTATGTGTACAAAGTAAACAGTGGCCAACCAAGTTGTGAATTTGGACAATGCCTGTGGCCAACCAAAGTGTAAAAGTAAACAGTGTTCTACAATCTCAATGCTCTGTGTTATGACCTGGTGGTCAGGACAATAATGGACCTGGTGGTTAAGAGCACACGGAATGACCTGATAGTTACTGATAATATAGGACGAGCTCTGAGACGTGGGAACTCTGCTGACCGCAATCCCTAATCCTATCACACACACTAGAAATAGCCGTGGATTGCTCCTAACGCTCCCTATGCAACTCGACACAGCCTAAGGAACTAGCTAGCCCTAGAGATAGAAAAATAAAGCCTACCTTGCCTCAGAGAAATTCCCCAAAGGAAAAGGCAGCCCCCCACATATGACTGTGAGTAAAGATGAAAATTACAAACACAGAGATGAAATAGATTTAGCAAAGTGAGGCCGGACTTACTGAACAGACAGAGGATAGGAAAGGTAGCCTTGCGGTCAGCACAAAAAACTACAAAAAGACCACGCAGAGGGCGCAAAAAGACCCTCCGCACCAACTCACGGTGCGGAGGCGCTCCCTCTGCGTCCCAGAGCTTCCAGCAAGCAAGACAACAATCAAAATAGCAAGCTGGACAGAAAAATAGCAAACTAAAGAAAACAAGCAGGAACTTAGCTTCTGCTGGGAAGACAGGTCACAAGAACGATCCAGGAGTGAACTAGACCAATACTGGAACATTGACAGGTGGCATGGAGCAAAGATCTAAGTGGAGTTAAATAGAGCAGCCAGCTAACGAATTAACCTCGTCACCTGTGGAAGGAACCTCAGAAGCCGCAGCCCCACTCACAACTACCAGAGGAAGCCCATGGACAGAACCAGCCGAAGTATCATTCATGACCACAGGAGGGAGCTTGACAACAGAATTCACAACAGCTCTGTCCATGTCTTGGGGAAACTATTCCTGAACAGCTCACCTCCGCCCACTGTTACATTTCCAAAAAATGGTTTAAGGTTTCACATATTTTTTGCATTAGTGACCTGTGTTCATGCTTGTGTGGTTGAAGCAAAGCTGAATTTTGAGATCCTGAAAAATGCATAAAAAATGCAACAAAAACCGAGCGAAACCTGCTTTTTGTAAGCAGCTTCTTTCTGCCAAGAGAGTAGACTTTCCTGGAGAAAAAAACGCAATGTGTGAACACAGCCTAGCCTTGACAACAGACATGGAGAAATTGCATGCCATGCCAGATAGGACAGTTGTCAGGGCCACCAGGCAGCGAGTATGGTGAATTGGTCATATCCATTAAATTATGATGTGTGCAGGGTCCTCGCTGACTACTGGACGGGAGTGCGTACAGTGCTGTCTCTCCGTGCCTCAATGAGTGCGGAGACGAGCTTAAAGTGTTATTCCAAAATCCTATCCCAGTATGTAGTAGGTGTAATATTAATATTAGGAAAAGCCTCCAGTTAGAAATGTAGTATAGTTATGTTTTGCAATGTCGCTTGCCCCTTGTGCAGTGCATTGCAGTAGCTTGTGCATCTATGGGTACGATCACTCATACAGTGACAGGTAAATGTAAAGTAAATAAGATTCAAATGTCGGCAACTGACTAAAATCTTCAAAGACATGAGATTAAAAGTTTATGATGGTGTATGAGATACCGATCCACACATTTCAGGCACAGAATGCCATTGATCACTGGATGAGATACCTATCCACACATTTCAGGCACAGAATGCCATTGATCACTGGATGAGATACCGCTCGGACGCGTTTCGGGCACAGAATGCCATTGATCACTGGATACCGATCAGACGTTTTTCAGGCACAGAATGCCATTGATCACTGGATGATACCGATCAAGACGTTTTTCAGGCACAGAATGCCATTGATCACTAGATGAGATAATGCTCAGACATCTTTCAGGCACTTAATGCCATTGATCACTGGATGAGATACCGTTCAGACGCGTTTCGAGCAAAGAATGCCCTTGACCACTGGATGATACCACACAGACGCGTTTCAGGCACAGGATACCCTCAATCACTGGATGAGATACCGCTCAGACGATTTTCAGGCGCAGAATGCCCTTGATCAATGGATGATGCACAGACGCTTTTCGGGCACGGAATGCCCTTGGTCACTGGATGAGATACCGTTCAGACGCGTTTCGAGCACAGAATGCCCTTGACCACTGGATGATACCACACAGATGTGTTTCAGGCACAGAATACCCTCAATCTCTGGATGAGATACCGCTCAGACGATTTTCAGGCACAGAATGCCCTTGGTCACTGGATGATGCACAGAAGCGTTTCGGGCACAGAATACCCTTGATCATTGGATGAAACACGTCTGAGTGTTATCTCATTCAGTGATACAGGGCATTCTGTGCCTGAAGTGTCAAAGCGGTATCTCATCCACGATCATCAACTTTAAATCTCTTGTGTTGAAATAAAATTTTGAAGATTTTATTCAGTTTGCAACATTTGGATCTTTTTTCTTCACATACCGTGTTTCAGAAGTTTCCTTGGAGCTGGAATGCTACACTGTGAACTGTTTTGACAAATGTACGACATGGTGAGGCTTTCAACTTTTTCTCACTGTATGAATACCATAGTGATAATAATAATATTTCTATTATTACACCCAGTAGACATTGGGAATAGGATCTTGGAGATGAGAATGCCCCTTTTAAAGGTGCTGCCTGCCTGCAGATAAACCATACAAGAAACCAGTTGACAGGAAGTTTTATCTTAAGAGTCCAAAAGGTCTGGATTTTATTTTAAAAAGAGAGGATTAAATTAAAAAAAAAAAATGATTTGTAGGTAGTTCTGTGACTATCTTCCGTTTGGCCGTGCGCGTCATTGCATTGCTCGCCATCCTACTTACGATCACACTACTGTTCTCGGCTTCCCTTTTCCATCTTCATCTGGTGTCAGCAGAATGTGTGAGCCCCGCCATCTGTGAAATGAGCTGACGTGCTTCCTCCGTGCTCTGTAATGTCACTGTAGTCCGGTCATTTCACACATCCCCGCTGTCAGACATCGCGGTTTACAGCCTGTTAATGTGATGGCACTGCGCTCTCCGAAAGCTGCAAATTCCCCAAATGTCACAGCTCTTGTGCCGCTTCTTACAGCTATTTCACTGGAGGCAAATAATGTCAGGGGTCCCGCAGGAGCGTGTAATGAGAATAATAATATTCATGTTATTGTATGTATTGGAAGCGTTACACGCCGCCGGCCGCATTCTCTAAACCCACCTTTGTTTTTCTTTGCAGTTTTTCATCGTGAGTTGCTGTATTTTTTTTTTCCATCTGAGAAGACCGTGAAGCGGAGATTTTATTGAGCGTATTGAAGCCGAGGCGTCTATGTGCCCGGCCTGTGTTCCGACTTTTACAAATCCGGATTTTGCAGCCTTTTTATCAGACAGCTTCTTTAGAGGAACGCCAGTTTTTACATATGTGTATAAAATCTGTATATTAGGATAACACTACCTGTACATACATGAATCCGTACTACTGATCTGCAGTAATAGCGTATTTTTATAGTAGGTGTGATCCCCATGACTGCTGTTCTAGACTTTATTTCACTAAGGAGGAAACAAGAATAAAGCCGCTACTCCGTGAGAGGGTCGTCATGCCTTAGGGTTGCTCTTTATAATGCAGGATTGGTGATGGGATATAATATGTAAAATCTACCTTGCCTGTTCACCCCCTTTTTAGATTTATGATTATGGAACTGCTAAAAAATGTACACACTTTTTGACAACTGTCTCTTTTTTTATTTGTTTTTATGTTTGTTCATTTTTTTGCTTGTGTTTTTTCATGTTCTTTATTTTTAGCGGCACAGTGTTCATAGACTATCAGTCATTTCAGCTGCTGACCGGACAATCAGTAAAACTAATATGTAGCCACCGTTTTGAGGTAGTGAGGTGCAGCGGTCAGACCTTTCTTATGTGTGCTCATACCAAATGTCTGACGAATCCGCTGCACCATCATTCCCTCTTTTCCCCCTCACCCAATTATCTGAGCAGAAATATTTCCCAATCACAATACATAGATCTCAATTCCCCATAATTCCCAACGATTGCTACACAGGGCGATCTGTCTGACAAGTTGATGTTCAGTGGACGATGCATAAATATCCACTAAAATATATCATCTTTATTATTGTTCATAAAAAAAAATACTGCGACAGGGAATATTATTCACTTCTCCTGCGTTCGGGTCTCCCTGGGGGTCGAACTCCCGTCTCCATGTTCACAGGCAGCAGCTCTAGCTAGGAGCTCCGCACTGACTGTAAAGAGAGGACTGATACTGTCTGTAAGAAACAGACGGACATGAAAGCAAAGGGATTCATCAAAATGAAATGCGCAATGTCTGAGCGAGTGCTACCTTTCTTCAGTATCTTGCCACTCCACTGCCTCTCAGTTTGGGCCGGCGGCTCAACCATGCCGCTAAATAGATCACTCTGCGCTCTGCCATTCTGTAAGCAGAGGTGTGTTTCCTCTGAAACATCGGAGGAGCACAGGGGTAATGAAGCTTAAAAGCTATATACCAAAGAGGTTACCAGTGTTGCACACCTTGCCAAAGAGACTTGCCCCATCTGGTAACCTAGGCAAGCAGCAGTAAGCTATACTATTAAATATTGCTTTATTCTTGACGACGAAGAGGACGTTTTAAGAACAAATTGCGAAATGGCTTGTTTTTATTAGCACTTTGCAATTTGACCCATTTATAATATTGAGGCATCTTGCAAGGGACGAGGTAACTCTCCGTCTGACCGTTCAGGCATCTCCTGACAAAGCTTTCAGGTGAAACGCATGTTGTGTTGGTCACTTCTTTGGTCCTTACGTTATAGCACTATTGTTGGTAGGGCAGCATTATGCTTGTGTGCTGAGGGAGTGTAGCTTTTTGTAGAAGAGTAGTTAGATTTGCGCTTGGATTTTGTCTATTTAGAACCATCGCTCGGGCCTCATTCAGACAGGTTTTTTTTCCACGTGAGAAAAAAACAGATTTTGGATTAGATTTTTTATCACTGCTTGGTCCTTATATCTGTTTTTATCATCTGTACAAAAAGGAAATAAATCCAAGCCTCTCCTTCCCATTAAATAGGAAAAATCTGGCAGCCATCAGATGTGTGTAGGATGGCATCTACGTGCTGCTCACTTTTTTGATGGTTATTTTTCTTCACAAACTCCTTGATTTGAATAAATGAGTGTGATCCATAACTTGGATCAAAAACTGATAAGACTCCTCTTTACTGTCCGATAGACTCTTGCGGCTCCAGTTCTGTCGTTATGGTCAGTGTGGATATTCCCTGTGGTTGCGTTTTTTCTAGGCATAACAATGTTAGATTTTGTAGCGGATACATGCGCTTCATCCTACCTGTGTCAGTGGTGTCTGTGCACGGTCCTGAAAATTAACGCGAGACCAGTTGCCCTGCTGAACTGGTGGTCACTGGGGATATTTCTATACAATGGTTTATACAATTATACATCGCCTTTTAGTAAATATTTTTTACTTGAAAGACTCATCAATATGCAACAATAAGAAGAAAAAAAAAGCTTTATATTTTTATACAGTGTGACCAGTATCACAATAAAACATGTTCCTGGGTGTCGTCAGTGTTGTGTCTACTGCTTCGTTCTGCGCCATTGATTACGATCGTCTTCCTGCTGCCGATGTCCCTTACTGCCAGGCCTTATATCTATAGTCCTTACTGTAACAGCAGGTCGTGTTACAAAACACTCTGCTAAAATGGCCAGTATCTGATAGACTCTTCTGAGTTGAAAAGAAGATGAAGGGATCAAAATCTTTTATAAAAACCAGACGTGAGCACTGTATTCTTGCATTCGATTCATCTTCATGAAAAGCCATGAGTGTACACGAATACTGCGGCAAATTATTCGCCATAAAATATAAAGCGTTTTATCTACCCTAAACAGCTCAACCTCTTTGGTGTAAAATGGATTTAACTGTACATCTGCCAAGTGTGGAAGAAAGCTGGTATCGATGTTTTAACTGCTGCAGCCGGAGCTGAGCTCTGAACCCTGCTGTTAGCCATTTAGTTGCTGTTGCCATAATAGAGGAATTCATGGAATTTTTGTTGTGTGTATTTTCGATGTGCAGCCTTCCTTCCAACACCACAGGAAATAAAATGCCTGCAAGATCCCGGACTGTACAGGAAAACTCACTTAACTAAAATTGAAAATCTCTGCCTTCACTACCTGTTGGCTATGGCTCTACTACCCAGACTTCCTGGCACGCCCTCCCCCTGTATTACACATACTGCTCGCTGTCAGAGCAGTCTTCCTTGTATTATAGACAGAGCGCAATAAATTCTTGCAGCTGTGAAATGTAAACTTTATAGTTGCGGTTTTCCGGAAGTCTGGGCGTTACACCAGACTGGCATTTCATATACTAGCGATAGTGATGGCCGTGCAGAGGTAAGATGCGCTGAATTCATGGTGTATTATTAGTGGCGTGCAACCCTCAGAAATGTGACCCCAGGGACTTGCACTATTGAAGAAGTCGATGGGCTCCTGTAGATTTGCCCCGTTTCCCCCCAGCTCAGCCTATTTTGTCAGAGCTGCTTCAAATTGTTATGAAACCTCCAAAAGTCGAACAATTGTTTGTACAACTTTTCTTTTGTGCAAAATTATGCAACTTTTCAAAGTGTATTATTCCTGTTTTCACCCTCAATGTGGGTTCATGCCACTAATAATAAAATAACAGAATTGGCTGAATAAAAAGGAGTATAAAGACACATAATGGCGACCGCTCTAACTGGTAATACTAGGCATTCTCCGCTCCCTTTCAGATAAGAGGAAGCAGTTAAAGGGAATCTGTCCGCAAGTTTTTGCTCTGTAGTCCGAGAGCAGCATGATGTAGGGGCAGAGTTTTCTCTGCTGTTGATGTAGCAGAGCCCAGAATGCTGAGCTGTGTATAACCCACCCACACCCCCGATTGGCAGCTTCCTGTGCTCATAGTAAACTGCAGGAAAGAGAATGTTACAAGTATTAAAATTCAAAGAATCTATCCCAAACGGAGAACTCTCCTCGGAGCTACTGCAGCGACGCAGCGGGGAATGACTGTAGTACGTCTGAGATCCAGCAGAGGGAGACAAACACGTAAACGATAGAATTGGTGACAAGTAATAAAAATATCTTTATGGGAAAAATAATTGAAAAGTCTTATCATCCCGATAGTAGAATGTTCTTTATTTTTAACCCTTCATGTACTAGCAATGACAAAGTAACGCTTCAAAATAGAAAAAAAAACCTTGGATGCGGCATCCGATTGTGTTTATTCTTTGATGGACCGGTTGCATCTTTGAATGACCACTCATTGCGCCAAATAGTGTACTGAAAACCAAGTAAAAAAATCCCAAGGTTTTTTTTTTTGGTTTAGCTTTTACGATCACTTTGTTGTGAAAATAACCTGCTAAGTTTGTTCTTAGAGTAATTTATGGTCATAGTGGTAACAAATGTTTTACGCTTTTCTTTTTTTTGTAAAGACTTAATTTTTTGTGTCTTTTTATTTTAATTCACAATATTTGGAGAACCATAATTATAATTTTTCGGTTGATGCAGTTGTATGGGAGCTTGTTTTTTCAGGCTGATCTATCATTTTTCTGGTGTATTTTGAGGTCCATACTACTTACTATCTGATCTTTATTACAATTTTGAGAAGTGATACAATGCTAAAAAACATGTATGGAGAAGGCTTCACTCCTGGGACTGCTCGATACGACAAGTATATGCCATTTTGATATGTCTACCTTTACGGATGCAATGTTGTGATCACCATGCTGTGATGTACTTACACGGCGCACTATTAAGCAAGTGAGTATTTTCACTGCATTTTTATGCAGATTCTCCTCCGCTCTATATATCCTTGAATGCTTATTGGATGAAGCGGATCAGGTGATGTGTATTTGTGTAATGAGGAGGGTGAAGCCTAAGGATACAACTTCCTTTATCAAGGTGTGCAGAATTATTAGGCAGCTTGTTTTCCTCAGGTAACATGGGCCAAAAAAGAGATTTACCTGACGCTGAAAAGTCATAAGTCTTACAGAGAGATACAGCACTCTTGAAATTGCTAAGATATTGGGGCGATCATAGAACCATCAAAAGTTTTGTTGCAAAACGGTGGCAAAAACATGTTTAGAAAAAACCCCATAAACATTAACCCTTTTACGACATGCGCCGTACTATTACTGCGCATGCCGTGTCTCCCCCTTTGATGTGGGCTCCGGCGGTGAGCCCACATCAGTCGCGACATGTCAGCTGTTTTGTACAGCTGACATGTGCGCACAATAGCGGCGGGTGAAATCGCGATTCACCCGCCGCTATTAACCTGTTAAATGCCGCTGTCAAACGCAGACAGCGGCATTTAACCTGCCGGGCGGCCAGAAATGATGTCATCGCCGACCCCCGTCACATGATCGGGGGTCGGCGATGCATCAGGAAGGTAACCATAGAGGTCCTTGAGACCTCTATGGTTACTGATGCAGGCCTGCTGTGAGCGCCACCCTGTGGTCGGCGCTCACAGCACACCTCCATTTCTGCTACATAGCAGCGATCTGATGATCACTGCTATGTAGCAGAGCCGATCAGGCTATGCCAGCTTCTAGCCTCCCATGGAGGCTATCAAAGCATGGCACAAGTAAAAAAAAAAAAAAAATGTTTTTAAAAATATTAACCCCTATCTGACCTCGGACGGGATAGTACGTCCGAGGTCAGATCCCCTGCTTTGATGCGGGGCTCCACGGTGAGCCCGCATCAAAGCCGGGACATGTCAGCTGTTTTGAACAGCTGACATGTGCCCGCAATAGGTGCGGGCAGAATCGCGATCTGCCCGCACCTATTAACTAGTTAAATGCCGCTGTCAATCGCAAACAGCGGCATTTAACTACCACATGCGGCCGGAAATGACGTCATCGCCGACCCCGTCACATGATCGGAGGTCGGCGATGCGTCTCCATTGTAACCATAGAGGTCCTTGAGACCTCTATGGTTACTGATCACCAGTGGCTGTGAGCTCCACCCTGTGGTCGGCGCTCACAGCACACCTCCATTTCTGCTACATAGCAGCGATCAGCAGATCGCTGCTATGTAGCAGAGCCGATCGCGTTGTGCCTGCTTCTAGCCTCCCATGGAGGCTTTTGAAGCATGGCAAAAGTTAAAAAAAATGTGAAAAAAAATAAAAAAAGTATAAAAGTTTAAATCACCCCCCTTTTAAATCAATAAAAAAAAAAAATCAAATCTACACATATTTGGTACCGCCGCGCTCAGAATCGCCCGATCTATCAATTAAAAAAAGCATTAACCTGATCGCTAAACGGCGTAGCGAGAAAAAAATTCGAAACGCCAGAATTACGTTTTTTAGGTCGCCACGACATTGCATTAAAATGCAATAACGGGTGATCAAGAGAACATATCTGCACCAAAATGCTATCATTAAAAACGTCATCTCGGCACGCAAAAAATAAGCCCTCAACCGACCCCAGATCACGAAAAATGGAGACGCTACGAGTATCGGAAAATGGCGCAATTTTTTTTTTTTTTAAGCAAAGTTTTTGGAATTTTTTTTCACCACTTAGGTAAAAAATAACCTAGTCATGTTTGGTGTCTATGAACTCGTACTGCCCTGGAGAATCATAATGTCAGGTCAGTTTTAGCATTTAGTGAACCTATCAAAAAAGCCAAACAAAAAACAAGTGTGGGATTGCACTTTTTTTGCAATTTCACCGCACTTGGAATTTTTTTTCCCATTTTCTAGTACACGACATGCTAAAACCAATGATGTCGTTCAAAAGTACAACTCGTCCCGCAAAAAATAAGCCCTCACATGGCCAAATTCACGGAAAAATAAAAAAGTTATGGCTCTGGGAAGGAGGGGAGTGAAAAACGAACACGGAAAAACGAAAAATCCCAAGTTCATGAAGGGGTTAAAATATAAAAGTTTAAATCACCCCCCTTTCGCCCCATCCTTAATAAAAACAATAAAAAAAAAAAAAAAAACCTACACGTATTTGGTATCGCCGCGTTCAGAATCGCCCGATCTATCAATAAAAAAAAGCATTAACCTGATCGCTAAACAGCGTAGCGAGAAAAAAAATCCGAAACGCCAGAATTACGTTTTTTTGGTCGCCGTGACATTGCATTAAAATGCAATAACAGGAGATCAAAAGAACGTATCTGCACCGAAATGCTATAATTAAAAATGTCAGCTCGGCACCCAAAAAATAAGCCCTCACCCGACCCCAGATCACGAAAAATGGAGACGCTTTGGGTATCGGAAAATGGCACTTTTTTTTTTTTTTTTTTTTTAAGCAAAGTTTTGAATTTTTTTTCACCACTTGGATAAAAAATAACCTAGTCATGTTAGATGTCTATGAACTCGTAATGACCTAGAGAATCACAATGGTTAGTTTTAGCATTTAATGAACCTAGCAAAAAAGCCAAACAAAAAACAAGTGTGGGATTGCACTTTTTTTGCAATTTCACCGCACTTGGAATTTTTTCCCCGTTTTCTAGTAAAAGACATGGTAAAACCAATGGTGTCGTTCAAAAGTACAACTCGTCCCGCAAAAAATAAGCCCTCACATGACCATATTGACGGAAAAATAAAAAAGTTATGGCTCTGGGAAGGAGGGAAGTGAAAAATGAAAACGCAAAAACTGAAAAGGGCCGCGACTTGAAGGGGTTAAATGCCAAAAAAGTATCAATTATGAAGTGACCAGGAGACCATTATGCTCCAGTGCTGCCATATTCCAGAACTGCAAGTACTGGAAGTACAAGATGTTCAGTGCTCGGAGACATGGCCAAGGTAAAGAAGCTGAAACCCGGCCACCACTGTGCAAGACAGAAGGTGAAACGTCAAGACTGGGTCAAGGAATATCTGAAGACAGATTTTTCAAACTTTTTTTTGGACTGACCAGATGGATAGGCCCATGGCTGGATCAGTAATGGGCACAAACCTCCCAGTTGGACTTCAGCAAGGTGGAGGTGGGATACTGCTATGGGCTGGTATAAAAAGTTGAGTTGGTTGGACCTTTTTGGGTGGAAGATTGACTCAAAATGAACTCCCAAACCACCTGCTAGTTTTTAGAAAACACTTTTCAAGCAGTGGAACTAGAAAATGTCTGCATTTTTCAAGAAAATCATTATTTTTATTCGGAACCTTGTTCCATCTCGTGCATCGAAGTCTCCACTGCTCGGCAGCCAGTAAAGATCTCAAAGATGAGAGAATAAGGACACTACTCCTTCCTCACCTAACTTAAATCTTATTGAGATCTTGTGGGCCCTTATTAAATGGGAAATTTACGATGGAAGAAAACAGTACACCTCTGAACAGTGTTTGGGAGGCTGAGGTTGGTGCTGCCCAAAAAAACCCTGATCATCGACAGATTAAGGAATTGACAGGCTCCATGGATGGAAAGTTTATGGCCATCAAAAATACAAATTGCCTAAAAATTATACACACACTTATATCCCTAATTAAAGTGGTTACGATGGCATATCAGTGGATGTCTTCCTTTTTTGTCTTTTTCCTTAAGTTTACTTATGTAGATGTTTTGGACAGATCCATAAAATGCTCATTTTTACCAAATATGAAAAAAAGAGATTTCACTCCAGTCCCTTCCTGGAGTAAGGTACATTTGGCAATTTTTTTTACCAACTTTTTAAAGGGATTACAACTTTTGGTGCTGAAAAGTGACAAAAAAATAGATTTAAAATAAAGAACATTTTTGCATTTTGCATCAAATTCATGACCGGAGTGCACAGTTTTCAAGAATTTGGTTAAAAAAAAGTAATCGAATGTCACAAGACAAAACAAAAGTGACTTTAATAAATCATGAATAATAACCTGATGAATCAGACCCCTAGTGCATTTTGTCTTTTCCTTCCGCCTCCTGCACCTCCACATGCATTTCACGGTGTGGGTACTTTTCTATTTTTGCCACATTGTGTGGCAAAATGCACATTTTCGAATTGCACCAATTTATTGCCTATTTCTTATGTTCCTTATAATTTTATTAATATAGATTTTCGTTTCCCAAAGTTTATGCAGCTTTCATGTTTTTGGCTTGAGTGGATCAGTCGGGAGAGGAGTATGACAGCGGTGATGTTGTGTTGTGCAAATGATAGAACAGGCTACGAGTGTTTACGAAAAAGTTAAGTGTTGTGCATAATCTAATATTTGTTAGTCTATATCTAATCAAATAGGCTCTTTGTACACGAGTAGATGGTTCTATGTAACAAATAATCGAGGCAGCCAAAAATTCTGTCTATTTGGTATCCCAACTACGAGCAGCATGTAATGGGCTACTGTAGCTGGTCCTGGTTCCTAGCATTCTTGACTTGCTTTATACTATACTTTAGATTTCTGCTATTCCCCAAAAGGTGGGTACTCTAGCTGTAGGAATTTGACTATACGTACCACTTCAAATGTAAAGGTACCTTCACACTGAACAATTTAACAATGATATCGCTAGCGATCCGTGACGTTTCAGCGTCCTGGCTAGCGATATCGTTGTTTTTGACACGCAGCAGCGATCTGGATCCTGCTGTGACATCGTTGGTCGGAGCAGAAAGGCCAGAACTTTATTTTGTCGCTGGATCTCCCGCTGACATCGCTGAACCGGCGTGTGTGACGCCGATTCAGCGATGTCTTCACTGGTAACCAGGGTAAACATCGGGTTACTAAGCACAGGGTCGCGCTTAGTAACCCGATGTTTACCCTGGTTACCAGTGTAAATGTAAAAAAAAAAAAAACAACATACTTACATTCCGGTGTCTGTCCCCCGGCGCTCTGCTTCCCTGCACTGTCAGCGCCGGCCGGCCGTAAAGCACAGCGGTGACATCACCACTCTGCTTAACGGCCAGCCGGCGCTCACAGTCAGTGCAGGAAGCTGAGCGCCAGAGGACAGACACCGGAATGTAAGTATGTAGTGTTTTCTTTTTTTTTTTACATTTGCACTGGTAACCTGGGTAAACATCGGGTTACTAAGCGCGGCCCTGTGCTTAGTAACCCGATGTTTACCCTGGTTACCCGGGGACTTCGGCATCGTTGGTCGCAGGAGAGCTGTCTGTGTGACAACTCTCCAGCGACCACACAGCGACGCAGCGATCAGCATCGTTGTCTAGATCGCTGCAGCGTCGCTAAATGTGATGGTACCTTTGAGTGACCCCTGTCTCTTCACACTAGCACACCGGCAGTGAAAAAGCTTTGCATGATGTGATTGTTTGGCATTTGGGTCCCATCCCTACCAATGGAGCCTCCAACCCAGATTGAAACGGAACTTCAACCCCTTTACACCCCGAGCCTGTTTTCACATTCATGACTGTGCCAAAATTTACAATTCTGACCACTGTCACTAATAACTAATATGCTTCAGTGGATCCCACTGATTCTGAGATTTTTTTTAGTGATATAGTGTACTTCATGGTAGTGGTAAAATTTGTTTGATAAAACGTGTTTATTTGTGAAAAAAATGGAAATTTGGCAAAAATTTGGAACATTTAGCATTTTTCAAGCTTTAAATTTTTTTTTCACCCTTGAGCCAGAGAGAGATGTTGCACAAAATAAATAACAATAATAATAAATAACAATTCCCACTTGTCAACTTTTATATCAGCAGAATTATTTTAATATAATTTTCTTTTTCGGAAGATAGAAGGGTTAAAAGTTGGCCAGTGTTTTCTCATTTTTCCAACAAAATGTACAAAACAATTTTTTTAGGGACCACATGACATTTGAAGTGACTTTGAAGAGTCTGTATGACAAAAAATACCCAAAAGTGACACCATTGTAAAAACTGCACCCCTCAAAGTGTTCAAAGCCATATTCAAGAAGTTTATTAACCGTTCAGGTGCTTCACAGGAATTACTGGAATGTTGTTGAAGGAAAAAAAATAATTTACTTTTTTTCACAAGTTTTACGTTTGACCCAATTTTTTTATTTTCACAAGAGTAACAGGAGAAAATAGACCCCCAAAAATGTTGTGCAATTTCTCCTGAGTATGCTGATACCTCATATGGGGGAAAACTACTGTTTGTGCGCACGGCGGGGCATAAAAGGGAAGGATCACAGTTTGACTTTTTTTAATGCAAAAATGACTGGAATTGTTAGCCGATGCCATGTTGCATTTGGAGCATCTCTGATGTGCCTAAAGAGTGGAAAATAGAACCCCAAGAAATGTATCTAGATATGTGGTGAGCACCTTGAACCCCCCAGGTGCTTCAGATACGTTTATAACATTGAGCTGTGAAAATGAAAAATCACTTTTTTTCACAAATGTTTTTAGCTCCAATTTTTTTTTAATTTTCATAAGGGTAACAGGAGAATTTGCATACAAGCTGTTGTGCAATTTTTGTAGACCGATATCCCTTATGAGGTCGAAAACTACTTTTGAGAAGCTCAGTAGGGAAGACGTTCCATATAGGAGATAAGATTTTGCAAGAATGGTTTGAGGGTGCCATGTCACATGGTCAGAGTCCCTGAGGTTCCAGAACTGCACCAACCCTTCATAAATTACATCATTTTACAACCTAATCCTCTCAATGAATTCATCTAGGGGTGCAGTGATCATATTGACACCACCTGTGCCTCACAGAAAGGTATACCATTGGGCGGTGAAGAATGAGTGGTTATATTTTTACCACTAAAATGTTTTTAGCCCCAAGATTTTTATTTTTATATAGGGTAATAGCAAAAACTGGATCTTCGTTTGTTGTGCAATTTCTCCTGAGTGCGCCAATATCCTACAGGTAATCGGGAACAACTTTTAAGGCACAGTGCAAAGCTCAGAAGGAAAGGAGCGCCATATTATAGTGTAGATTTTACTGTTATGATTTGCGGGTGCCATGACTCACTAGGAGAGTTCTTGAAGGGCCAGAACAGCAGAACCCCCAATAAGTGACCCCCATTTTACAATCTACACCTCTCACTGAATTAATCTAAGGATGCAGTGATCACATGGACACCACGGATATATCAGAAGATTATACCATTGGGGAGTGAATAAAAAATAAAATTTGTATCACAAAAATTTAACTTCAGCCCCAGATTTTACATTTTCACAAGGGTAAATGGGTAAAAATGGCACCAAAAATGTTCATATAATTTCTGCAGAACATGGAAATACCCCTTTTGTGGCTGTTCAGTACTGCTTGGCCACACAGCGAGACTCGGGAGGGACGGAGTGCGAAACTCAGCACTGTACTGACAGAGAGACTTGCTGATCAAGCACTGCGCAACATTGATCAACAAGTTTCCTAGCTCTGGTGCCCCGGATGTCGTCATGATGACATTGGGTCACCATGGCACCGATCGGGACCCCACTTCACGCCACGGGGTTTCTGATCCAAAGCCAGAGGGGCTGTCAGCCCTCAGTCGGCTTCCGGAATGCTACTGATCGTGTTTGATTGCAGTATTTCGGGGGTTAAAGTGTTGTGAGCGGTCTGTGACTGATCCTAGACAGATCGCCGCCAGGGGTCAGCCGATTATGACAGCTGACACCCGGCGGTGATAGCCCGCGCACCTCTGTGAGCTCCGGCGATAATTTAATATTCTGTTCATGGTCAAATTGGCCCAGGTCACTTGGACCGAATATTACGTCCGATTTCAGAAAGGGGTTAAAAAGAAAAATCAAAACCTTAATTAGAAACCTTGCAATTTTATCACTAGGCACTGGGGCTAGTTTAGACTCGCTTTCTATTTTGTCCAGAAGACTTCTCAGTAGTTTCATTATCATCAGAGGCAGGATTACGATGACAGGTAAATCTCTATATACAGCCGATAACACAGAATCCACCAATCACAGTAGGTGATGTCACATCTGACGCTGCTCCTCCTCCCTTAGCAATGACCTTTACACATGCTCATTAGATGTTTCAGTACAACAGATAGTCAGTCTATTGCTGCTACTGTACAGGTGAATGGAAACAGGAACACATGGGCTACTTGCACAGTGAACAAGTCTGTATGATCATGTTCACACACCACCAAGAAACCTGAAGACGCAAAAGAGAATGGTAAAACCAAAAACACTCAGTTTGAAAAAATGTTGCAGTAATCCGCAAGTGCTAGTAAAAGATGTAAAAAACAGGGTATTTGGTTGATACGTTTTTTTCAAACAATGTATACTAAGCTGCTCTACCAATCTTCACGGTATACCCTTATCAGAGCAGTCCTAACTAATGTATGCAATCCCTATCTGATGTATTTAAAAACCTGATCATCTGTATATAACCTGTGTGAACAGGGTTCAGAGAGGAAAAATCCATGTGTGCATACAGGGTAGAACAGGTGAATGTCCTAAAGGAGGAAACATAAGCCTAGAATAGCCCCAGTGAGAAGTCTGAAAATTGCAAGAATTGTTAATGCTAATTTTAATAAAAATACATTTAATAAAAAAAACTGATTTAAACAATAGGTGATTTTCTGATGACATTTTCCCTTTAATAGATTTATTGGTCCTATACTGCTCATTCCCACATTCCTGCACTAATGGCAGCAAAAATAATGCAATTGATGTTTTAGTGGTTGAACATTTCCAGGGTCACGAGGAGCAGCGAAAAGATTGTGAGCGCCCCGACGGTCTTATCTCAGATCGGAGCCGTCAGTACTGTGTACTATAGACCTGCGAGTTATTAATATCTCTACCTACTCCTGAAAGGCTCTCACCGCAGGTCTCCTTTGTTTGTAGCCTGTAGGTTATTTCAGGATTACAGCTGCTGCTTCCTTGTTTGCTCAGAAATTGTATTTTATTCTGTTACAACATTGTGGCAAAGTATTAAGAAGAATCATGTTGGTGCACACTCCAAAAAGTGATCATAGAGTTCCATTTGGCGGCACTTTTTTTTGCGGCATAATGTAGTAGAATACTGCATGCTTTTCTGTAGACATTACAGTTGTGGTCAAAAGTTTACACACCCCGGCAGAATTTCTGCTTTCTTGGCCCTTTCTCATAGAATATGAATAACACTAAAACTTTTTCTCCACTCATGGTTAGTGGTTGGGTGAAGCCATTTATTGTCAAACAACTGTTTTCTCTTTTTAAATCATAATGACATCCCAAAACATCCAAATGAACCTGATCAAAACTTCCCATTCCCTGGTGATTTTGGCCTGATAACATACACAGAAGTTGACACAAATGGGTTAGAATGGCTACTGAAGGTAACATCCTCACCTGTGACCTGTTTGCTTGTAATCAGTGTGTGCATAAAAGCTGAGTGAGTTTCTGGGATCCAGTCAGACTCTTGCATCTTTCATCCAGCCACTGACGTTTCTGGATTGTGAGTCATGGGGAAAGTAAAATAATTGTCAACGGATCTATGGGAAAAGGTAGTTGAACGGTATAAAACAGGAAAGGGATACGAAAAGATATCCATGGAATTGATAATGCCAGTCAGCAGCGTTCAAACTGTAATTAACAAATGGAAAATCAGGGGCTCTGTAAAAACAAGACCATGGTCAGGTAGACCAACAAAAAGTTCATCCATAACTACCAAGAAAATTGGAATGCAAAGAAAAACTCACAAATAACATCAGCTGAAATACTGGACTCTCTGAAAACTAGCAGTGTGGCTGTTTCAAGATGCACAATAAGGAGGCACTTAAAGAAAAATGGGCTGCATGGTGGAGTTGCCAGAAGAAAGTCATTACTGCACAAATGCCACAAAGTATCTTGCCTAAAATACGCAAAACCGCACAGAGACAAGCCTCCAAAACTTCTGGAACAAAGTAATTTGAAGTGATGAGAACAAAATGTAACTTTTCGGCCACAGCCATAAATGTTACATTTGTAGAGAGATCAACAAAGCCTATGATGAAAGGAACACCATTCCTACTGTAAAGCACGGAGGTGGATCGATGATGTTTTAGGGATATGTGAGCTACAAAGGCACAGGAAACTTGGTCACAGTTGAAGGAAACCTGAATGCAGCATGTTATCAACAAATTCTGGAAGCAAATTTGCACTCCTCAGCCTGGAGCTGAGCATGGGACTTACTTGAACATTCCAACATGATAACGATCAAAACACAAGGCCAAGTCGACCTGTCATTGGTTACTTTATTTTGTTTGGGTCCGCTGCACCCTGCTTGTGCATTTGTATTGAGGCCTATTTAGACAGGTAAGCATCTTTGCCTGTTTTTTGGTGTTTTTTCTTGAATGTGTCCTTTTTTGGTGTTTTTCCTGTCATTGGTTACAGCAGAACAAAGTGAATGTTCTGGAGTTGCCATCTCAGTCTCCTGACCTCAATATCATTGAGCCACACTGTGGAGATCTCAAGCACGCAGTTCATGCTAGATGACCCAGGAATTTACAGGAACTGGTGGCTTTTTGCCAAGAAGAGAGGGCAGCTTTATCAGCTAAAAAAGTTAAAAAACCTCATCCACAACTACCACAAAAGACTTCAAGCTGAGGGGGCAATACACGGTATTAAGAAATGGGGTATGTAGACTTTTTTGATCAGGGTCATTTTGAGGTTTTGGGTTGTCATGATTTAAAAAGAGAAAACACGGTAGTTTGACAATAAATGGCTTTACCCAACCACGAGTGGAGAAAAAGTTTGTTATCATTCATAATCTCTGAAAAAAGGCCAAGAAAGCAAAACTTCTGCTGGGGTATGTAAACTTTTGAGCACTACTGTACTTGCATAATGTGTACCGCCAGTTATAGTTTGATTTTTTTTTTCACAATTTTTCATTCACATTAAATGTGTTTCTCGGTGCTGTAGAGAGATTTTAAAGCATACTAACCTTCGTTGGTTATTATAACAAGTACTATATGGTGGCCCGATTCTAACGCATCGGGTATTCTAGAATATGCTCGTCCACGTAGTATATTGCACAGCCCACATAGTATATTGCCCAGCCACGTAGTATATTGCCCAGCCACGTAGTATATTGCCCAGTGACGTAATATATTGGCCAGCCACGTAGTATATTGCCCAGTGACGTAGTATATTGCCCAGCCGCGTAGTATATTGCCCAGTCGCGTAGTATATTGCACAGCCACGTAGTATATTGCCCAGTCACATAGTATATTGCCGAGCTATGTAGTATATTGCCCAGCCACGTAGTATATTGCACAGGCCACATAGTATATTGCCCAGTTACGTAGTATATTGCCCAGCCACGTAGTATATTGCCTAGTGACGTAGTATATTGCGCAGCCACGTAGTATATTGCCCAGCCACGTAGTATATTGCCCAGCCACGTAGTATATTGCCTACTGACGTAGTATATTGTGCAGCCACGTAGTATATTGCCCAGCCACGTAGTATATTGCCCAGCCACGTAGTATATTGCGCAGCGAAGTAGTATACAACACAGAGCCACGTAGTATATTGCCCAGCCAGGTTTGTCAAAGGTGAAAAAATAAAAAAACATATACTCACTTTTCCGAGGGAGCCCTTGTAGTCCACGGCAGGTTCCGGTCCCAGGGTTGATATTAGCGCAGGACCTGTGATGACGTCGCGGTCACATGACCGTAACGTCATGGCAGGTCCTTCTGCCACCGGAACCTGCAACAGAAGATGGCGGCCGGCACAAGCTGCAATGGAGGGTGAGTATAGCAGGTTTTTTTTTTAAATTATTTTTAACATTACATTTTTTACTATTGATGCCGCATAGGCAGCGTCAATAGTAAAAAGTTGAGGACACACAGGGTTAATAGCGGCGGTAACGGAGTGCGTTACCTGCGGCATAACGCGGTCCGTTACCGCCGGCATTAACCCTGTGTTAGCGGTGACCGGAGGGGAGTATGCGGGCGACAGGCACTGACTGCGGGGAGTAAGGAGCTGCCATTTTCTTCCGGACTGTGCCCTTCGCTGATTGGTCGCGGCAACCATGACAGGCAGCTGCCGATACCAATCAGCGAATGAATAACCGTGACAGAAGGACAGGCAGATGGAAGTGACCCATAGACAATTATATAGCAGATTAAAGACAGGAAGAGTAAAAAAACAGGAATCTAACAGTCTGGACTGATAGATATGGTGCTGCTTCTGCCACCATCAAGCCTCAGATTGTTCATACAGTGTATAGGACTACTAGACAACAGACAAAATATTTTTCTACTAAGCCTACCAATAGCTCTAGCTAGTGTAGCACAGCCTTCCAAAAAGTAGAAGGCATTTACATATCCCCAGATGTTTCATAAGGGATTAATCCCAATTTAAATACAGATTAAGGCCAGTCTCACACATCCAGATAATTCCGGTACCGGAAAAATCGGTACCGGAATTATCCGTGTCCGTGTGCTCCCGTGGTACATCAGTGTGGCACACGTGTGCCGCCTGGGTACCACACAGAGCGTGCAGGAGACAGCGCTAGAGATAAGCGCTGTCCCCTGCATCTGGTGCTGAAGCGGCCATTCATATCTTCTCTCCAGCAGCGTTCGCTGGAAAGAAGATATGAAAAATCCTTTTTTTTTGTCCTCGTGTTTAAAATAAAGATCCCTGTCGCCAACCCCCTCCCACCCCCTGTGCGCCACCCCTTCCCCCCCCGCTGTTACTAAAATACTCACCCGGCTCTCTCGCAGCGTCCTGTCCTCGCCGCACCTTCTCCTGTATGAGCGGTCACGTGCCGCTTATTACAGTAATGAATATGCGGCTCCACCCCTATGGGAGGTAGAAAAACATGCACCGGATGGGAGGTGGAGCCCCATATTCATGACTGTAATCGGCGGCCCCATGTGGCCGCATCCAAAATGGATCTTTCATCACTGAAAAAAAAAATCAACTTTCAATATTTCAGTAATGCTATGAGGTGGGCCAGTGTTCCCCGAGAACAGGACAATTACTGGTTTGTACCATGATCCTCTTTTCCTTACCTAGTGCCACTTCCATGTTCTTGACTAATGTCTGTTCAGTCCAACAGATAACAGTTCATCAATGCTAAGTCTGTATTACAAGTTAAAAGTGAAACATCAAAATCAAAAAAAATTGCTTTGATGAATTGGAGCCTATGTCCTTTTTGTTTAAAATGGTGGCTAGATTGGTTGACTCCCGTGATTATTCCCTTTTGTAGGATGGCCCCAAAAATGTAAAAATTTTTATGGTTGACTGGCAACATTACCACCAATTTGAAGAGCTGATTGACAATGAGATCACATAATCCTTTTAGGCCACGCACTAGGGACATTGTCCAAGTTACTATCAACACAGATGGCCTCAAACCTACTGTTATAAGTCTCTGATTGAAAAGTACAATATTCACATTAGACTCAGTCCAGCTCCCCACATCCAACATTTATGGTCCAAGATCAACTGGTCGGGAGCCCCTGGGTCTGAACTCGCCAACTTCACCTATACCTTTTTGAGCCAGTTGAGTTCAGGTCAGGAGATTGGCAGACGCTCCTTACAAGGTGGCCCATACTCAGGATGTGAATGTTGGATGTGAGAACCTGGACTAATGTGAAGAAAAAATAGTACTATAATAGGATTAAACTTATTCCACGAGTTTGAAAAATGAAATAGTGGAAATTTGGTCTGAATATTACTTCATTCTCCTTATAAAACTCATGTCACATCCAAATAATAGCATGAGCATGTACAATGCCTAATAAAACCTATTCACCATCTTGGCCTTTTTATGGATTGTTTAACAGCCTTGAATCACTCGCATTGAATCACTGTTGACATAGCGAGGTGTGTAGCACTTAGAGATTTATCTTCACTTTGATGTCCAATAAATCATTGGGAGGGATCCGGGATGAAGACCTGATATAGGCACTTTTTTTATAGGTGTACGAGTGATTGTTTGCTTTAATGAAAACGTTCCAGAGGCTTTTGTATGGATTGCAAATCAGCCATCGTGGTTAGTATTTCAGGCAGTTTATACCCATCACCAAGCCTTACATGTGCTTTATCACAGTAATCCACGAGACCGATAGAGCAAAGAAATGAAAATAGAATAAATTAATATCTTTTCATACAAATAACCAGTTTCTTTTCACAAGTAATGGCAGACTAAGAATCCTTTACCCTCCCAACAATCATGATTAAACCCATGAGAAATAAGCACTAGTGGCAAGTGACTCGTATCAAAGCTTTTAAAGTCCGCTCCAAATTAGATTGGGGCTTTGGGTGCATTTATAATACATGATTATGGGGTGTTAAATGACCACTGATTGGTAAATGTTTGCCATTTTACGGTTGTTTGATATCTTATTTATTCAGCTAGATGGTCTCCAGATGTGAGATCGATCTGTAGTAGAGTCAGTGCGCATAGGCTGCCATTGCTCTTGGTAACACAAGTCTTGTTTACAAAGAATGATACTCTGCTGAGAACGATGATCTTTCGACAAACCAGACAATTATTTCCCCAGACGAGAGTGCGTTTTGCTTGTTCACCCAGTGATCGGCAGCCTGTTTAGACAGCAAGATGATCAGGAGAAGAGGATTCCTAGGAATACCTGTTCTCAACAATCGTGCAGTGTAAATGGACTTAAAGCCCACTCCCTTTAGAGGGGTGAATGTTTTTTTGGTGGACCAGTCTGACCCTGGCAACTATATATTAAGACCAAACACAGTCAAGCAAATGGCATTGCAGATTAAACAATCCTTGTTGGGTTGTTGCTATTGAGGCTGTGAACAATTTATATTGGATGAATTTTGTAGTATAAGTCAAGGGAGCTGCCCACTTTATTCTAACAGATGTGGTAAATAGGACTTGTCCCTTGTATTTCCAGGTCATCAATCCTGACAGCACCTATGGAGGATGTCCTTCTTATCCTTATTGATACAGGAAACAGCGAGAGGTTAAAGGACCCTCCCATCTCCATCCCTCAGTTTTTTCCTGTCCCACCAAGGATAGGAATGACGAGAGAGAGCTCCGGCGTATCCCTGACTGTACCTGGCTGACCCAGTGCAGATCGGGGGGTCCAGCCTCTTCCTTCCCGCTGTCAAGCGGTCTGTGGCTAACACCCTCCAGTGGGGGGGTTCCTCAGCCTACCTGGGGAGTGCTGCTCCCAGGTTGCAAGCCGCCTCCTGCCGGAGGCTCTCGGCTCCGATGTCTGACTCCAGTATGCTGAATCCCCTGTGGGCACGCTTATGGCGACATCAGCTCTGCAGGCCGGGCAGAGCACTTCCGAGTCATGGCCATCGTGTGTTCCACAGTGGAACACAGGAAGAAATCCGGCGAAGCGAGGTTCTGGTCAGTGCCTTGGTTATGGGTATCGTATAAATAGGGTCCTAGATGGCTGTAGGCTGCCCTACTGTACACTTGGGAATTTAGAAAATACACCGCACTCACTAGTGGGATATGATGCAGAAAAATTATTACAATTTATTGTGTACATATGCACAAGGATCAGAAATGAATACATAAAGTGAAAAAAGCGTTTCATAAATCATTAAAGCGTTTCATAAATCATTTTTGACGTTTCGAATCCACCGGATTCTTACTCATATAACGCTTTCACAAAGTATAGCCAGTAACGCTAAAAAGTCCCAAATGGGGGAATGCACACTGTATTCTGTTAATGTGCTAAGATAATGGCATGTGGCATCAGAGTGAACGCTGAACCTGCATGACAACACAGCACAAGCAGGGCGCGGGAGCGCCGCTCTTCCCTATACTCCATGCAGGTTCAGCGTTCACTCTGATGCCACATGCCATTATCTTAGCACATTAACAGAATACAGTGTGCATTCCCCCATTTGGGACTTTTTAGCGTTACTGGCTATACTTTGTGAAAGCGTTATATGAGTAAGAATCCGGTGGATTCGAAACGTCAAAAATGATTTATGAAACGCTTTAATGATTTATGAAACGCTTTTTTCACTTTATGTATTCATTTCTGATCCTTGTGCATATGTACACAATAAATTGTAATAATTTTTCTGCATCATATCCCACTAGTGAGTGTGGTGTATTTTCTAAATTGCTATAGTTGGGACTTTTGTCCACTACACCAGCACCCCCGCCTAGTCTTTAGCTGAGTGCAGACCAATACTTTACATTTACTACTGTATACTTGGACATGGAGGAATCTGCCAAAGCCGAGGCTAGCCATGACAGAGCCAGGGGCACGTGAGTAGACTAGTGAGATACCCACTTAAAGCTCTCACCCCACACATAGAAACATGGCATGTAATCTGTGTATTCTAGGGGGGAACACCCACTTCAGCAACACCCAAAAGGGTCATGTGAATCTGACCAGGAAGAAGAGGAAATGTCTGCTGACCCTCCAGAGGGATGAAAGAGGTACCTTTTTTTTCCCTTGAAGACACAGATGATCTCCAAACAGTAAACAGCACTATGCAGGTGCAGGAAACCCAGAATCCCTTCTCCTTGCAGGACAAGATGTTTGGTGGGTTAAGGTCCCAGAGTCTTCCCGGTCAACAGCCACATCCATTCAATGATCATGGAGGAGTGGGAAGATGATGAAAAAAGGCTGTTTATTGCCTTCCTTTTGAGCCGTAGGACATCATAGCCTGGGAAGACATCCCCAAGATCGATGTTCCTGTAGCCAAGGTGGCGAAGAGGACCTTGATCCCCTTCGAACCAAAGAGCCGATGGATCAGAAGGCAGATAGGCTCCTGAAGAGAACCTGGGAGACGTTGCCGGTATCTATGGGTCGATGACCTGGAGGAACACTTAAGGTCCAAACCCCCAGGGACACTATCCTGAAATCCCTTCCCCTCCTAAAAATAGTGACCAGATTCATGGCTGATGCATTGGCAGAATCAGTTTGATTTGCAGCCAGGAATGGGTCCTTATCTAATGCTGCCCAGAGAGCTATTTGGTTAAAGGTTGGGGGATACACAGTCCAAAAACAAGCTGTGTTCCATCCAATAGTTTGCCAATAGTGTTTGGGACTGTACTAGTTGATATCCAAGAAAAGGCATCAGACAAAAAAAAGGGTTCCCCGAGGAGTAACCAAAGAGATATCAGCCCTTTCATAGACCCTAACCAGAGGTCAGGCTATAAGGGGAAGGGTAAGTCAGGTAGATGGAGCTATCCCAAGGGAGGTAGGGGTATGGACTCCATCAGGTTCAGGAAGAAATTGACACAGAGTGGGGGGACAGCTAGGTCGGTACCTGGGAAGTTGGCAGAAGATCTCGGACAATTAGTGGGTGTTGGGGATAATCTCTTTGGGTTACAAAATAGTTTACCCAGTCGCCGCCAGCGAGGTTCTTAATAACAAACTCCCTTCAGTTGGCAGTTTCCCCCATGTGGTCAGATGTCCAGGATCTCCTAAAGATTGGAGCAATAGTCCCGGTGCCCGAGCAAGAAAAATGCGAGGGCCACTACTCCAGTCTCTTCTGTAAAGAGGGGGAGATCTGGACAATAATAAACATGAAACCCCTAAACTGCTGGATAAATTACAAAAAATTGAAGATGAAGTCCATCAGGTCTACAATCTGCCTAATAGACAAAAATGTGGTAATGTGTACACTAGACTTGAAAAATGTGTACTACCATGTTCCCATCCATGCTTCCTTCCAACAATACCTAAGGTTCACTCTGGGGGTCCAAGGGACAGTCTGTCAATACCAATTCCGTTGCCTCCCAGGATCCCTGATTTCCTGCAGACAGGCTTCAAAAAAGGCCTTAGACCAAGTACCCTATGAGTACAAATTTCAGCCCTATCAGCCCACCTGGATAGTTAGATTTTCCAAAGCAGTACAAAGGCTGAGACCTTCGGTGAGGAAATCTGTTCGACCTTGGGATCTAAACCTGGTGCTCAATGCACTTTTTAAGCATCCATATGAACCAGTTAGCAGTATGGACATTAGCAGACTTGTTTAAAACAGCTTTCCTAGTAGCAATTAAGAGGGTATATGAATTAAAGGCCCTGTCTATCAAAGGCCCTTATCTATGGATATTTGAGGACTGACTAGTCCTGAATATTAACCAGGAAGTCGTACTATCCTCCTTTTGCCAGCACCGTAGAAACTCCAAGGAACAGTCCTTTCACTCTCTAGACGTTAGGCAGATGATTCTCCACTACCTGGAAGCAACCAGGGTCTGGAGACAGGACATATTTGTGCAGTATCGGGGATCAAATAGCGGTAAAAAGGTGGCAAAATCCACAATAGCAAGGTGGATCAGATCTACGATTGGTCTGGCTTACGAGGATGAGGCAAAACCACCTCCTGAGACACTAAGAGCCAATTCAACTAGAGCTTTAGCCACCTCATGGGCAGAAAGGGGGGGAGCATCAGTGGATCAGATCTGTAGGGCTGCAGCATGGTCCAGTCTGAGTACCTTCTCGAGACATTCCAAGCTTGACGTAGTCTCAGGGCAAATGGCCTTCAGTAGGAAAGTTCTTTGCGCAGTGGTGCCACCCTAGATCACCATACTTTGGTATTCTCCATAGGTGCTGTCAGAATTGATGACCTGGAAAGCAGTAATTAGACCTACCATTAATTGTGTTTCCAGGAATCCATCCTAACAGCACGGTTAGTTTCCTCCCTTCTGAGAAATTCTATACTTATGTGACATAACGTTTGTATAAAAAATGATCAATAAATTATGTTGCATCCATCCTGGTGTGGTACTTAGAAAAGACACTGAGGGGTGGAGATGGGTGTGACATTTTAACCTCTAATTGTTTCCTGTCCCAGTAAGGATAAGAAGGCCATCCTCCATAGATGCTGTCAAGATGGATTCCTAGAAACACAATTACCTGTAGGTCTTATTATTGTTTTTTCAACTTTGTGTAAATTGTGCTGCTCTTCTGGATCCGCCATTGCTTTTCTTTTGTTTCTGTACTTTTCCGTTACTGAGACATGGTCCCCTCTTCCCTCTACATAAAGGTGGTATTTTTAACCAGTGGGTGTGGTCCTTATGCCCTTTCTGTAGGTATTTTCTTGAGAGCTATGTCCAGTTGGCTAACAAGACTAGATTTATATACAGGGAAGAGAGGGTCGTATCTCAGGAATAGAGAGGAGCAGGAAAAAATATGATGCCGGATTCAGGAGAACAACAGCAATTACATCAAATTATACATTACATTTATGGTAAGTGACAGATCCTTTTTTGAGGACAAGATTTTATGGTACTTACTGATATGTACAGGACCACCTTTACTGATTCTAAAAGTAGGATGCACATCACTCCGTATGGGAAGGTGCCAAGATAAGGATACCACTCCTATATCTCAAAAGTATATAAACAATCTGGCACTCTTTTCAATGCAAAAATACTTGTTTATTCAGATAAGGCAATCCCAAAAATTAATGTAACGTTTTGGTCTTACAATCAAACCTTCATCAGATGAATTGCAGACGCTTTCCTTGGGGATTTACTGTACTCCTATTTCTCTGCGCTGTCATTTGGCACCTGGTAACAGTCTGCAATCTGTCTGATGAAGGTCTGATTGTAAGACCGAAACGTAACATGAATTTTTGGGATTGCCTTATCTCAATAAACAAGTATTTTTACATTGAAAGGAGTGCCAGATTGTTTATATACTTTTTACTGGTTCTAACTTCTGCTATAGGGGGAGAACTGGGAGAACTTCATCCGATCCTGACAGTCTTTATCCAAGTTTGATAGGTTCCTGAATTTATACCGTAAAATTCAGCTATGCAATTGATCTGAATTTCCCTTGTATATATCATAGTCAGGATTTTTATAGACAATGACAGATTTGGTTAGGTCAAAAGGTATTTTTATTTTTGGGATTAACCCTTTACAGCTGCTATTTTGTAAGGCTGGTTTCCAACATCCGACATTATGTGATCCAAGCACAGGCTGCAATGTCTGGACCGGCTATGGGCCTCTTGACAAGAACTCGACAGCCTCAATGGCATGTACAGTATATGAGACTGTTGTGTTTGATCCAAGAGACCTGCAGGCATTCCAAACCTTATGGTCTGTACTCTGACCGTGAACGTGAAACTGGCCCACATTGAGTGAAAAATAAAATCACTGGCGATTTGCTCTGTAGTGTGAACACTCGCCTTAAAAACTCCCTATATGGGCTCCTTTCCACTTGCGAGAAACACGTCCGTGTCTCGCATGTGAAAACCAAGCTCTGGCGCCGGCACTTTGGAGTGGAGTGTGCGGCCGCATAGCATCACATGCAGCCGTACGCTCCGCTCCCAAGTGCTGGCGCCAGAGCTTGGTTTTCACATGCGAGACACGGACGTGTTTCTCGCGAGTGGAAAGGAGCCCTATCTCATCTTGACATTGCTGATGGCACTGTGATGGATGATTTCTGTTCTAGCAGTACCATCAAATTGGTCCAAACTCCAAGGCTTTGGCCATTGTTGCATTGTGAATTTAATTATGCATGCAGTAAGTAGGTTCTCCTCCTACACTTGTTAGTGCTTCTTTCCTCACAGACTGCACAACTTCTGCATACAAAATGACCACTAATGGAGGAGGATCTGACCAGACTTGTCTGTCAGCCTCCTAGAATTGAGAAACCGTTTTCTCATGTGCATTTTTAAGGTAGGACTCTACTTGCTTCCTCCTTGTGTTCCAATTTTGTTGGTTATTGGAAGATTGTTGGAAACTTCCAAAACATTAGTGCTCTAGTTTGATGGCCCTTAAAAGGTGAGACACAACTATGACCTTAGTTTCTTTGAATTTAATTTAAGGGAATATTTTCTTCAACTAGTTCAGTTCATGATATTTTGTTCCAGTACTTCCCAAGTAAGAAAAGTGCTGTAGCATTTAAGAATGGAGAGTTGTTATGCGTTCATCTTTAATGGTACTCTTATTAGGCAATTATGAGACTGGTGACTTCTTCTGTTCAGCTCTGTACTATTCCATACTAAATACGGAGTTGGCTGAATTCTTGATGGCTGGTTGAAGAACACTGTATTGTGTGATCCAGACGTTTCTTCATTCAGGCTAGAGATTATATTTCCTATTTGCAGTAATAAGCAAACCCTAGAATAAGTATCATAACAAAGGCTGCGTGTAAGAACTTATCGGAAAAGTTACTCACATGTTCTTTGAAATGAAGGGAACACTATTACATTTCTCATGCTGTTATTGTAATTGCTAAATCACAGTGGCTGGACTGCCACTAAATCCCATCATTAGGCATCACAGTGACCATTTCCCGGCACCTCTGGCCTTTTTTTACCTTCCAATCATTATTAGTGGTTCATTATTCTACTTGGCTCAGTATGTGATCACTTCAGTTAGGAATGCTATAAAGTTACTGCTTTAACTCAGCCCTTTTTTCATGGCAGAAATACCAGTATTATAAATGGCACTTATCGTGGGGAACAAAGTTTCATTTTTTTTCTGTACGATCCAGAAGCTTTAACCCCTTCATGACAGGAGGTATTTTCGTTTTTGCGTCTTCGTTTTTTCCTCCCCTTCTTCCCAGAGTCATTAATTTTTTTTTTTTTTTTGGGGGGTGGGGGGGGAGGTCATAATAGCCATATGGTGGCTTGTTTTTTGGCGGGACAAGTTGTACTTTTTAACAACACCATTGGTTTTAACATATCGTATACTGGAAAACGGGAAAAAAATTCCAAGTGCGATGAAATTGCAAAACAAAAATTCAATTCCACGGTTGTTTTTTTTTAACATTTTCACTAAATACTAAAACTGACCTGCCATTATGATTCTCTAGGTCATTAAGGCTATGTGTACACATTCAGGATTTTTTGCGGTTTTTCGCTATAAAAAAGCGATAAAACCGCAAAAAAACGCATACATTAAGCATCCTATTATTAGAATGTAATCCGCAATTTGTGTGCACATGTTGTGGTTTTTTTCCGCGGCAGAATCGCATTCCGGAAAAAAATGCAGCATGTTCATTCTTTGTGCGGAATTGTAGGGATTCCGCACACATAGGAATGCATTGATCCGCTTACTTCCCGCATGGGGGAAGTAAGCGGATCATGTGCGGTTGGTACCCAGGGTGGAGGAGAAGAGACACCCCTCCAGGCCCTGGGAACCATATACCTGTAAAAAAAAGAATTAAAATAAAAAATCGTGATATTCTCACCTTCCGGCGTCCCCTGCAGCCTTCCCGCTCATCGCAATGCTCCCGTTCCCAGTGATGCTTTGCAGCAATGACCTGTGATGACGTAGCATCACGTTAGACCGCTCTGTCATCTGGGGTCATTGCCGCAAGGCATTATTGGGAACGGGAGCAGAGCATCGCAAGCATCAGGAACGCTGCGGGGGACGCCGGAAGGTGAGAATATCACAATTTTTTTTTAAAATTATTTTTAACATATTTTTTTTTACTATTGATGCGGCATAGGCAGCATCAATAGTAAAAAGTTGGTCACACTTGTCAAGCACTATGTTTGACAAGTGTGACCAACCTGTCAATCAGTTTTCCAAGCGATGCTACAGATCGCTTGTAAAACGTTAGCATTCTGCAAGCTAATTACGCTTGTAAAACGCTAGTGTTTAGCGGGAAAATGCATGCCAATTCCGCATGCGTTTAACCTGCGGCACAGTTGCAGAATTGCCGAATTTCCACAGCTATTCCGGACGTGTACACATAGCCTTAGAATTCATAGACACCAAACATGTCTAGGTTCTTTTTTTTATTTAAGTGGTGAAAAAAAAATCCAAACTTTGGTAAAAAAAAAAAAAGGTCTTGGTTTTCCAAGACCTGTAGCGTCTCCATTTATCGTGATATGGGGCTGGATGAGAGCTTATTTTTTGTGCGCCGAGCTGATAATTTTTATTGTTACCATTTTGATGTAGATAGGTTTTTTTTGATTGCCCGTTATTGCATATTATTGCAATGTAACAGTGACCAAAAACACGTAATTCTGACATTTTGAACTTTTTTCTCGTTATGCCGTTTAGCGATTGGGTTAGTTTTTTTTTATATCGATTGGGCAATTCTGAATGCAGTGATACAAAATGTGTATATTTGACTTTTTTTTCATTGTTTTATTTTGAATGGGGCAAAAGGGGGGTGTTTTGAACTATTATAGTTTTTTTATTTTTTTTAATATTTAAAAACTTTTTTTCTTTACTTTTTGCATGTTTCAATAGTCTCCATGGGAGAATAAAAGCTGTACTTATCTGATTATCTGTGCTACACACAGGTGATGATCAGATTGCCTGTGTGCAGTAGAAATGCTCACTTGCTTTGAGTGCCCACCACTGCTGGAGACCTCTGGTTGTCATGCCAACCCATTGGTGACCCGCAATCACGTGACGGGGTCACCGATGGGCAGGATTTCCGGCGCGCATCTGGTAAGCGCAAGTTAAATGCCGCTGTCAGAGATTGACAGTGGCATTTAACGGGTTAACAGCCACGGGTGGATCGCAGCTAACATGTGTTGGGAAAGATATAGGTGCAGCACCAGAGCCCACATTAAAGGGAAGGATTCCAATGTGGACGTACTATTACGCCCAACGTCGGAAAGGGGATAAGAGTTACATCTCATTTGATCAGTGAGCACGAAACATACACATGTAGACAAAATAGTTTATACCCTTCTATTAAAGTAACTAAAACCCACAAAGGTCAATGAAATAGCGTGAAACTGACAAAAGTAATTTTTTAAATTTAATGAATATTTAATTTTACTGAATATCAGCTTATGAAAATCAGACATTGCTTTTGAATTATGGTTCAACAAAAAAAAATAATGAAAATGGCCTGGACAAAAATGATTGTACCTCTAGGAAAGATTGAAAACAATTTGACCATAGGAACATGTTCCAGTGCCCTGTAATTAACATCATGGTGTCTTGTAATCAGTCAGTCTGACTATTTGTATGGAGAAAAGTAGTCACTTTGCTGTTTGGGATCATGGTGTGAACACGGACCACAGAAAGCTGAGGAAAAAGTTGTCAGGAGGTTTGAAAGAAAATTATAGACAAGCATGTTATTAAAGGTAAAGATTATAAGACAATCTCCACACAGTTTAATATTACTGCTACTGCAATTACACGTATTATTCAGAGGCTTAAGGTCTATGGGACTGTAGCTTCTATGAGTTCTGACCTAAAGGCTATTTTAAAGTAACTGTAGCCTTCAGTCTGGAGAAGGCACCTTCACACCTGAGACGGCAGAAGCAGATAGCTCATGAGGAGGGGGCCAAACTACCTGGCGACGGGGGCAGAACTTTCATTGACAGTTACAGAAATTGTTTGCAATAGGTTGGACAACAAAATATTAAGATAAAGGGACCATCATTTCTGTCCTGGCAATTTTCTTTTTTTTTTCTGTTGAACCACAATTGAAAAGCAATGTCTGATTCTCATTAGTTGATATTCTGTAAATTTAAATTGAAAATTACTTTTGTCAGTATCAAGTTATATTAGTGGCTATTTGGACTTTTCCTCACTTTGCCAGAAGGGTACCAACAATGCCCACACGTGTAGCGATGAAGTTTTAAAGTGAGCTGTGCTATTTCTCCACAATTTTTCATGAAGCCCAAGAAATGTGTTTACAAATGTTTCCCTTACCCTCAACATGATAGCTGTCAGATGGGGGAATTGGGTAAAAATCATGGATGAAATTCCACTAAAGTAAAGCTCTTATAATACCTTGAGGTTGCCATGTTATTAATGGATTAATAATGTCCTATTAATAGTCTTTTTTTTTTTTTCCAATCTACCGGTATGCATTATTCTCCCCTCTCATTAACCTTCATCCAGCTGAGTAGGTACAATTGTAACTATTCCGTTTTAAAATTGCAATAACTTTTTTTTTCAAAAAGCCGTAGATGGCTGAAATTTCCTGACATCTCTGCAGTTTTGGTCCAGAATATATTGGCCAAATTTTCAATAAAATATATATGAAGGTACAATTGTACCTCCGCAGCCTGTTAACGTTGTAAAATAAAATTATGCAGCCTGACGAAGGTTAATGCCTTATACAACTGCCTCCATTGCCAGCCCATTGTCTCAACTAAGCTAATAAGGAAGAAGCAAAGGAATTAAGAAATTTGACTTCTGTACATTTCACCTGCTGACATGTCAAAATAAGGAAAGAAATGTCAGCTATGTCTGTAAGTCAAAGAAATGATGGCTTATATCTGGTTAACACCTGTAAATTGCAGACTGTGAAATGTTACCAGATTATTCCAATTGTCAAGAATAAGAAATGGAGTAAGGCCTGAAGGGTAATTATTAGTGATGATCGAAAGTGCTCGGATAGCATGTTATCCAAGCATGTCGGGTGTGCTCGGATATTTTCACATTCCTGCAGCTGCATATTTTGCGTCTGTAGACAGGCAATGCTCTCGTGTTGCGGCTAACAAACATGCAATCCCCGTATGTGTTGCGGCTTTTTTCCGCCACAAAACATGCAGTCTCGGGGCTCGAAAATATTATACGAGCACGACCGAGATACTTGCGTAACACCCGAGCATGCTTGGATAAGACGTTAATTGAGCACTTTCGCTTATCACTAGTAATTATCAGATTCAGATGGGTGACACTTAACGTGGTCATTCTGTCATAATCCTTCAGAGTGGTATATAGTGTCCTTTTTGTTTTTATGATTCAAAATGTATGTAGAACCATCAAGGACAGAATATGATATACCACAAGTGACTGTACACCGTAGTAGAGGATAAAATTTGTTATATTTAGGTCAATAAATTCAATAACATAAGCTTCTGTTATAGCCCATTCTGAAGTATTAATTGTATGGACTTCACAAGGCTTTATGAAAGTTAATTACGAAGACTGGGTTCACATTGCATTTTGGACCACACATCAGTGGCTCCATTGGGGCTTCCGTCTGAATTTCTGAAATACTAGATTCTGGCAGAACCCCTGATGTGGTCTTTGACTTTAATGAGGCAGACAGCCACATTATGCTATCTTGCCTTAATTTTGGCATGGTCAAGTGTGCTTTTGTTCCCGCCTCAAAAAAAAGGCAAAAATTGCCAAAGAGAGGCCAGACGGGGCACAAAGTGACTTCGCCTTTCTTACTAAAGTCATTGGCCCTGTCAAGTGTTCTACCAGAATACAATTTCTCAGGATTTCAGATAGAAGCCCTGACGGAGGCACTAACATGCCAAAAATGCAAGGCCTCATTTAAACATCCTTATCAGTGTGCTGTATCAAATCATCTATATGTCCATTTTTACCATCAGGGTGGAATAGTCTAATTTCACGTGTGTGTATATGTGTGTGTGTATGTATATGTGTATATATATATATATATATATATATATATATATATACACTACCGTTCAAAAGTTTAGGGTCACTTAGAAATTTCCCTATTTTTTTAAAGAAAAGCACAGTTTTTTTCCACTGAAGCTGATTCAGAAATAACTCTATACATTGTTAATGTGGTAAATGACTATTCTAGCTGCAAATGTCTGGTTTGTAATGTAATATCTTCATAGGTGCATAGAGGCTCATTTCCAACAACAATCACTCCAGTGTTCTTAGGCTAGGTTCACATTGCGTCAAGTACATGGCGTTAAACGGATGCGTTAAACGCATGTACAGAAACGGAGCAAAAATATGTGAAATTCATCGTCACGGTAACGCTAGCGTTAACGCATGTGATCGCGTTTTTTCATTTTGATGTCCGTTTACGAAGTATCCGTTTGTCTGCGTTTGTCACTGTCAATAAAGTTGTTCTTTTTTTTTTTTTTTTCCCTTTTGTCATTGTCGGGTGTGGGCACAGACTCATTCTCCATTTTGAAAGCATTGAGTGAACTTCTGCTAGCAAGATGTTTGTGTCTGAGCTCGTCAGATTTCGCTTGATGCGGTTGCGACTTCGGCAGAGAAAGCGTAGTTCGCAAAGGAGATATTGGATCCACGAAGTGAATTTCTTGCGGAGTACATATGGTGCCTTTCACACCCTGTATGTGCAGCTTCGGGATCATCCCTTCAAATTCCAACGCTATCTACGGATGTCCATTGAGACCTTTGATGTTCTGCTCTCACATGTGAAGGATGAGATACATCATCATCGCAGCACTTTTCGTGAAAGCATCAGTGCGGAGCAACGTTTAGTAGTGACTGTGAGGTAATTATACATTTTTTTTATCATTCTATTGACAAAGACTAGATCTCGGTATCGTGTGGCCTAATGTTCATTTTGCAATTGTATATTATATTGTAAACTAGCCTTTAGATGATCATTAAAATCCTAATTTTTTTTTTTTGTTTTTGAATGTCAACAGATATCTGGCTACCGGAGAAACTTTTGCGTCACTGCATTACCAGTTTCGACTTGGGAAGTCAACAATTTGTCAACTGGTTCGGGAAACTTGTGATGCCATTTGGAACAACTTGCAACCACTTGTGCTACCAACACCAACATCAGAAATGTGGCTAGCAATTTCCCAACAGTTCGAGGATGTGGCTAATTTCCCCAATTGTATTGGTGCCGTGGACGGAAAGCACATTCGGATTCAGAAACCTGCACATAGTGGTTCCCTCTACTATAACTATAAGAAATACTTTTCTATAGTATTGATGGCGATTGCGGATGCCAGGTACCGTTTTGTTGCTGTGGATATTGGAGCTTATGGCCGGACTAACGATTCCAGAGTATTCAGAGACTCCAACATGGGCCAATGTTTGTACAACCAAAGTTTAAACATACCCTCATCACGACCTCTTCCGGGGACCGAAGGCCCAAGTTTGCCCTATGTTTTAGTTGGTGATGAGGCCTTCCAACTAGGACAAAATCTCCTCAAGCCCTACTCAAGCCGTAGTCTAGACTCCAGCAGGCGCATTTTTAATTATCGCTTGAGCCGGGCTAGACGTTATGTGGAGTGTGCCTTTGGGATTTTGACATTAAAATGGCGGATTTTACTAACCTGCATGCAACTGCAACCAGACAATGTGGACCGTGTTGTGAAGGCATGCATCTGTCTGCACAATTTTGTGGCGAGACATGAACCCCAGTTGGTAGACCCCAATGATTGTGAGTCGAACCTCAGTAGCATTGAATCGACTATAGTTTGTTCTGTATCACAAATAATGAGGATTCGTGATCAATTTGCACACTACGTCACACATGAAGGCCAGGTTCCATGGCAAGACAGACACGTGTGAAAATAATTTAAAGTCTTCCTGATGTCGTGTAAAAAGTTACGTAGTGTAAAAAGTTATGTTGTTTAACCTGATGTCGTGTAAAAAGTTACATAGTGTAAAAAGTTATGTTGTTTAACCTGATGTTGTGTAAAAAGTTACGTAGTGTAAAAAGTTATGTTGTTTAACCTGATGTCGTGTAAAAAGTTACGTAGTGTAAAAAGTTATGTTGTTTAACCTGATGTCGTGTAAAAAGTTACTTTATGTCGTGTAAAAAGTTAAAGTTAAAGTCATACAAGAATCTGAAATTTGAAACAGTTTACTAAATGTTTTTGTATTTTCCCAACAAACTGTTGGTACACAGGTGTAACATATGATATCCCATAGGGATGAAAAAAAAAGGAAAATAGAAATTAACAACAAAACCCCCCCCCCCCAAAAAAAAATTCCAACGCGGTAATTGCACCTGGCTGTGGACAGTGAACTGTACTAAAGACTTTGGTACTGCACGGGAGTATTGTCTGCCCAACTATATGATGGACTGCTACATTGTCTTTGAGGTTCCACGCTCGTTTCACCCCGGCCTCTATATTGAGGGTTGTAGGGCGGCATGTCCAGTCTTCTTCTTCCCGATGGAGCGGGTTCCTCGGTGCCCACAAATTCCTCTACAAGCTCGTTAAGTCTTTGTCGAAACATAAGGTTTCTATGTGCCGGGATATTTTGTACTACAGGCACATAGGATAATAAAAGTAGCTTCCACTCATTAGCAGAGTAGACAGACTCGCGTGCTTGCAGCTCGGTAATTTCTCGTCTCAGGTCTTTGAGCTCACTGCGACACATGTCCTCTACCCGTTGGAGTCCATCCACGATAATTGCATCTGCTTCATCTGTTTGAGATGCTCGCTTGCGTCCACGCTGTGATTGCAACCGGGCACTCACACCTGCAGCAACAGTGCTTCTATCCGCAGATCGTGGCTCGCTGATGCCAGACACATCTTCAGGTTGCGTTGGTTCCACTGAAGAAGGCTCAAGTTCCTCTGCTGGTCTAGGAGCAGCGGTACTGCATATCGTGCTGTAACCCAAAAACAAAAATTACTTATTTTCCTTTAAACAATTTAGTCTCGCACACAGACCTTCTTGTACTTACGAGCGCTGAGACACTGTTTTCTGAAGAAAGAGCAGTTGGTCATAATGCACATACGGTGTCACCCGTTTGCCACTTGATCCGCTTGGTGTATTCTGACTGTTCCGGTAGTCACGGACAAAGCGATCGCGGATGGACTTCCAACGGGTATGGACAGCATCGGCTTTAAATTTAAAAAAAAAAAAAAAAAATATAAAAATAGTAGATTGTGTTAAGATATAGGAAAAATTGTTCATAGTTTGCTACGATAGTTGATATATAAATAGTAGATAGATAGTTGTTAGATAAGAAATAGTGTAGAAATAGTGTATAGATAGATAGATATATAGTGTACAGATAGTTGATAATTGAGAGATAGATAGCAGACAACAAGTGGATAGGTTGATAGGATAGAAAATTTTTTTTTTTTTAAACATTTTCCGATGTTACGTCACCAATATTTACCAATTTTTTTCTTTGAGGTTGTCGACTTCTCCATGTATCGGGGATCAAAGTGACAGATTATTTGATCCCACAACTTCCGGTTCTTCACGATGTCATGGTGGGAGCTGTCGCTCTGGTCCCATATGGAGGGGTTGGCTTCCACAAGGTTAATAAGTGTCTCATTGTGGATAGTCAATGGCTCTTCGTCAACGACAATCCTTTTTTTTTTTGTTGCTGACTTGGACTATGTAAACACAAAACGTTATGTTGATAGTGTCAATTTCACTGGATGGCCATATTCATATATACAGAGATAGATAGATACATAGATATAGCAATATATAGATATATAGATAGATAGATAGATGTAGATAGATAGATATACATTGATAGATAGATACATAGATATTGATAGATAGATATATAGATAGATAGATACATAGATATTGATAGATAGATATATAGATAGATATAGATTGATAGATAGATATTGATAGATAGATATAGATAGATAGATAGATATAGATAGATAGATAGATACATAGATATTGATAGATAGATATATAGATAGATACATAGATATAGATAGATAGATATAGATAGATAGATATAGATAGATAGATAGATACATAGATATTGATAGATGATATATAGATAGATACATAGATATAGATAGATAGATATAGATAGATAGATAGATACATAGATATTGATAGATAGATACATAGATATAGATAGACAAATAGATGGAGCGATAGATAGTTGATAGATAGTTTATAGATATAGTAGATAGAAAGTGAATAGATAGATTGTTGGTAAATATTGGATAGAATATTTCTAGTTTTATATTTACCACTGGCAGTTGTGGCGACGACAGACGTCTAGGGACCTTTTTTCTTTTTTGTCCTCCTTGTGCCACAACCTATTGTGTATGTAAAATGTAAAAAAAAATATTTTAACATTAAATAATGTTAACATTCATTGGATCAATAAATTTATGCCTGAAAAATTCAAAATGTGTGCTATGTACCTTTGTTGTTTTTGCGTGTTTTTTGGGGGGAGGTCTAACAGCCTCGGGCTCAGAAGACTCCTATTCACAATAAAACAATAAACAGGATTGTTATGCCTAGCTCAATACAATGGAGTTTCACACAACATGGTTTTTTAAAGTGCAAGCCTACCGACTCAGAAGAAAAAATCGCAGACACGCTGCTGCTGCTGACATCTGTATCGACATCTGTGTGCAACAAAACAATACATTTTTAGTACACACACATCCGACTGACATTACAGACTCCCATGATGTATACAGAGATATATAATATATAGAAATGTACTTACAATTTATAAGAGCTACGGCAAAACACTCTGTCACGTGCAGGAGACTTTGTGTGAGTGGGATATTTTAATGGCCGAAGTCACATTTCCTGTCACATGACCACATGTGACCACCCTCAAACGCTATTAAAACGTGTGGTTCTATTTGGAAATTTTTCATGATTTGCGTCTGACTGCGTTTGCCATAGCCTTCTATGGCAGAATGAACGCTTCCGTTAGTAGTGCGTTAGCTTGGCCGGACCCGAAAACGCTGCAAGCCGCGTTGAAGGTCCGTCAGAAAAAAAACGTTATGTGACAAACGCATACCAATTTAGGGATGCGTCACGATGCGTCAGACAATGCAAGTCTATGGGCGCGTTAGTATGTGCGTTACATTGCGTTTTTACTACTTAAAAACAAGTCCGTTAGACGGACACACCTAGCGCAATGTGAACCCAGCCTTATGGTACTTTGTGTTTGCTAACTGTGCAAGAAGGCTAATGGGTGGTTAGAATACCATTGAAAACACTTGTGCAAGCATGTTAGCACAGCTGAAAACAGTTTGCCTGATTAGAGAATCTATAAACCTGACCTTCCTTTGAGCTAGTTGAGAATCTGGAGCATTACATTTGTTGGTTCCATTAAGCTCTCAAAATGGCCAGAAAAAAATAACTGTCATGTGAAACTCGACAGTCTATTCTTGTTCTTAGAAATGAAGGCTATTCCATGTGAGAAATTGCCAAGAAACTGAAGATTTCTTACAACGGTGTGTACTACTCCCTTCAGAGGAGAGCACAAACAGGCTCTAACCAGAGTAGAAAGAGAAGTGGGAGGCCCCGCTGCACAACTGAGCAACAAGACAAGTACATTAGAGTCTGTAGTTTGAGAAATCGATGCCTCACAGGGCTGTTTCATTAAATAGTACACGCAAAACACCAGTGTCAACTTCTACAGTGAAGAGTTGACTCCGGGATGCTGGCCTTCAGGGCAGAGTGGAAAAGAAAAAGCCATATCTGAGACTGGCTAATAAAAGGAAAAGATTAATATGGGCAAAATAACAGACATTGGACAGAGGAAGATTGGAAAAAAGTGTTATGGACAGATGAATCCAAGTTTGAGGTGTTTGGATCACACAAAAGAACATTTGTGAGACGCAGAACAACTGAAAAGATGCTGGAAGAGTGCCCGTCAAGCACGTATGTACCCGTTCTGAGGAAGACTTTGTCATTGAAACGCACATCAAGGGGGACGTTGGACGGAACTGAACTCTGAGTATTTATCTGTGGTTTTAACTTTTGCTGCTATAATTAGTTCCCTTGATCTTTGATATGCATGACACTGTCCCTGATTGCCCTTAGGGGATTATGCACTTAATACTCTACTAGCTGAAGAGCCCAGCATTGCCTGGGCATAGTAAATATCTGTGGTTAGTTATAGCACCTCACTTCTCTTATTTTCCCATCACGCCTCTCATTTTCTCCCTCACACCTCTCATTTTCACCCTCACTCCTCTTATTTTCCCCCTCACTCCTCTCATTCCCCCCTAACACTTGTCATTTCGACCTCACATCTGTCATTTTCCGATCACTCCACTATTTTCCCTCACTCCTCTCATTTTGCACTCACACCTTTTCATTTTCACCTCACACCTCTCATTTTCACATCAAATCTCTCATTTTCCCCTCAGTATATACATGTTTGTCATCTCCCTTATATATAGTATACACCTGTATGTCATCTCCTGTATATAGTATATACCTGTATGTCATCTCCCCTGTAAATAATATATATCTGCTGTATGTCATCTCCTCCTGTATATAGTATATACCTGTATGTCATCTCTTCTGTATATAGTATATACCTGTATGTCATCCCCTCCTGTATATAGTATATACTTGCTGTATGTCATCTCCTCCATTATATAGTATGTACCTGTATTTCATCTCTTCTGTATATAGTATATACCTGTATGTCATCTCCCCTGTATATAGTATATACCTGCTGTATGTCATCTCCTTCTCTATAAACCTATGTGTCATCTCCTCTTTTATATAGTATATACCTGTATGTCATCTCCTCCTGTATATAGTGCTCCTCCTGTATATAGTATATATCTGTATGTCATCTCCTCCTATATATAGTATATACCTGTATGTCATCTCCTCCTGTATATAGTATATACCTGTATGTCATCTCCTCCTGTATATAGTATATACCTGTATGTCATCTCCTCCTGTATATAGTGCTCCTCCTGTATATAGTATATATCTGTATGTCATCTCCTCCTATATATAGTATATACCTGTATGTCATCTCCTCCTGTATATAGTATATACCTGTATGTCATCTCCTCCTGTATATAGTATATACCTGTATGTCATCTCCTCCTGTATAAAGTATATACCTAGACAAGGAAAATGGTGTGCACTCAGGTCAGGGACAAGGAGGTGCTGGTAAACTGACCGTGAGGTCAAGTCAATCATTCAAAAAAGATTACCGCACATTCAAGACTGGTAAGATGCAAAAGGTGTATGCCAATTTTATTGAAGAAAACAAAACAAAAAAGAAGTGGTTGCCACATTCATATTCATTTGAAATAGACAAAAACCAGACGTTTCGACCCTCCCGGGTCTTACTCATGGGGTTACTCAAGTCCTTTGACATAGATGCATAATAGTGGCAGTGGTAGGGGGTGTACGACCGATCCCTTGTTAAGGCACAACCTTATAATAAAGCCAGTCCGGGCAGAAGTGTCCCGGGAGCACAGAATCTGTGTGGTGAGGGCCATTAGACACCTAGTGGGTCTGAAAAGGGTCCCTGGGAGGATTAGCGGCGCATCCCGCGCCTTGCTGCGATGTCCTGGGGGGAGACCCGGAAAGTCACTTGAGTAACCCCATGAGTAAGACCCGGGAGGGTCGAAACGTCGGGTTTTTGTCTATTTCAAATGAATATGAATGTGGCAACCACTTCTTTTTTGTTTTTTCTTCAATAAATTTGGCATACACCTTTTGCATCTTACCAGTCTTGAGTGTGCAGTAATCTTTTTTGAATAAAGTATATACCTGTAAGTCATCTCCTCCTGTATATAGTATATACCTGTGTGTCATCTGCTCCTGTATATAGTATATACCTGTGTGTCATCTTCTCATGTATTAGACCTCGTTCACACGTTATTTGGTCAGTATTTTTACCTCAGTATTTGTAAGCTAAATTGGCAGCCTGATAAATCCCCCTGATGAAGCCCTCCCCCCTGGCAGTATATATTAGCTCACACATACACATAATAGACAGGTCATATGACTGACAGCTGCCGTATTTCCTATATGGTACATTTGTTGCTCTTATAGTTTGTCTGCTTATTAATCAGATTTTTATTTTTGAAAGATAATACCAGACTTGTGTGTGTTTTAGGGCGAGTTTCATGGGTCAAGTTGTGTGTGTTGCGTGTGGCGACATGCATGTAGCGACTTTTGTGAGATGAGTTTTGTGTGGTGACATGCGTGTAGCAACTTTTTGTGTGTTGAGTTACATGTGACAGGTTAGTGTAGCAAGTTGTGTGCAGCAAGTTTTGCGCATGGCGAGTTTTGCGCGTGGCGAGTTTTATGTGTGGCGTATTTTGAGTATGTGCAAGTTTTGTGTGAGGCAACTTTTGCATGTGTTGCAACTTTTGTGCTTGTGGCAATTTTTCCGCGTGTGCAAGTTTTGTGCGTGGCGAGTTTTGCGTGAGCCTAGTTTTGCATGTGGTGAGTGTTGCATGTGGCGAGTTTTGAGTGGCGACTTTTGTGTTTCAACTTTTATGTGGCGAGGTTGGTGTATGTGTGGTGAAATGTGTGCTGAGGGTCGTATATCAGTTCAAACACGTGGTAGTGTGTGGCGCATTTTGTGTGTGTGTTCATATCCCCATGTGTGGTGAGTATCCTATGTCGGGGCCCCACCTTAGCAACTATGGTATATACTCTTTGGCGCCATCGCTCTCATTCTTTAAGTCCCCCTTGTTCACATCTGGCAGCTGTCAATTTGCCTCCAACACTTTTTTCCTTTTCACTTTTTCCCCATTATCCATTATGTAGATAGGGGCAAAATTGTTTGGTGAATTGGGAAGCGCGGGGTTAAAATTTTGTCTCACAACATAGCCTATAACGCTCTCTGGGTCCAGACGTGTGACTGTGCAAAATTTTGTGGCTGTAGCTGCGACGGTGCAGATGCCAATCCCGGACACACACACACACACACACACACACACACACACACACACACACACACACACACACACACACACACACACACACACACACACACACACACACACACATTCAGCTTTATATATTAGATTACACTTTCCTTTCCTGAGGCCAATCAGGGAGAGCGGAACTCCCAGATACATGTGTGTAACGTATTAAATATTTTATATCTGTCTTGAGACTCTTTTGGTTATGAGCATTATGCACTTTATTCTGTATTTACCTATATGCAATATTGAACTGTGCCTCAAGTGGATGATATTATATTCTTCATCTTGGATGTAGTACACGTGGTATATTTATACCCAGGATACTGTCATCATCATACATGTTCTGTCCAATGTATGTTTCTTTCCATCCTGTTTTTAAGTTTGCTCTTATCTCCTTAAAACATTTTAAAATTTGTATTTTCAATAAAGAAATTATTGATTCTTTATGCTGTGTTGGGAGACTTTCATTGCTAGTTTACAGATTTTGTGGTTGCCTCTTTCAAGCATGGTGGAGGTAATGTGATGGTCTATGGTTTCTTTGGTGCTGGTAAAGTGGGAGATTTGTACAAGGTAAAAGAGATTTTGAATAAGGAAAGCTATCACTCCATTTTGCAACGCCATGCCATACCCTGTGGACAGTGCTTGATTGGAGCCAATTTCATCCTACAACAGGACAATGACCCAAAGCACATCTCCAAATTATGCAAGAACTATTAGGGAAGAAGCCGGCAGCTGGTATTCTATCTGTAATGGAGTGGCCATCGCAGTCGCCAGATCTCAACCCCATTGAGCTGTTGTGGGAGCAGCTTGACCGTATGGTACGCAAAGAGTGCCCATCAAGTCAAACCAACTTGTGGGAAGGGCTTCTGGAAGCATGGGGTGAAATGTCTCCAGATTACCTCAGCAAATTAACTGCTAGAATGCCAAAGGTCTGCAATGCTGTAATTGCTGCAAAGGGAGCATTCTTTGACGAAAGCAAAGTTTTAAGGAGAAAATTATTGTTTCAAATAAAAATCTTTTTTTTCGAACCTTGTCAATGTCTGGACTAGATTTTAAATTCATTTGACAACTCATTTGATTAATAAAAGTATGCGCTTTCATGGAAAACACAAAATTGTCTGGGTGGCCCTAAACTTTTGAACAGTAGCGTGTATATACACACACACATATATATATATTTATATATATATTTATGTGTATATATATATATATATATATATATATATACAGTACAAACCAAAAGTTTGGACACACCTCATTTAAAGATTTTTCTGTATTTTCATGACTATGAAAATTGTACATTCACACTGAAGGCATCAAAACTATGAATTAACACATGTGGAATTATATACTTAACAAAAAAATGTGAAACAACTGAAAATATGTCTTATATTCTAGGTTCTTCAAAGTAGCCACCTTTTGCTTTGATGACTGCTTTGCTGCTTTGCACACTCTTGGCATTTTCTTGATGAGCTTCAAGAGGTAGTCACCGGGAATGGTTTTCACTTCACAGGTGTGCCCTGTCAGGTTTAATAAGTGGGATTTCTTGCCTTAAAAATGGGGTTGGGACCATCCGTTGTGTTGTGCAGAAGTCTCATGGATACACAGCTGATAGTCCTACTGAATAGACTGCTAGAATTTGCATTATGGCAAGAAAAAAGCAGCTAAGTAAAGAAAAACTAATGGCCATCGTTATGTTAAGAAATGAATGTCAGTCAGTCCGAAAAATTGGGAAAACTTTGAAAGTGTCCCCAAGTGCAGTGGCAAAAACCATCAAATGCTACAAAGAAACTGGCTCACATGAGGACCACCCCAGGAAAGGAAGACCAAGAGTCACCTCTGCGTCTGAGGAAAGGTTTATCCGAGTCACCAGCCTCAGAAATCGCAGGTTAACAGCAGCTCAGGTTAGAGACCAGGTCAATGCCACACAGAGTTCTAGCAGCAGACACATCTCTACAACAACTGTTAAGAGGAGACTTTGTGCAACAGGCCTTAAAGGGAACCTGTCACCTGAATTTGGCGGGTCCTATTTTGGGTCATATGGGCGGTGTTTTTGGGTCTTTTATTAACCCCTTTTTTCCCGCTGGCCGCATGCTGGTCGCAAAATTGACTTGCTGTTGATTCGCTTTCCTCCCTAGTTAACGCGTGTGCAAAGCCATCTAGCCTTCTGCACGCGCAGTATGCTTTACCCAACTGCGGGCAAAGCCGAAAACCATTAGTGCGCATGCGCCGGCGCACTATGTCCCGGAACACAGCAAAATACTTCCGCGACCTTTGATGACGTCGCGGTCACATGAGCAGTCAGGTGACCCGTCACCTGACCCCTCATGTGACCGCGACGTCATTGAAGGTCCTTCACTCACCGCATTCTCAGGAGCGGAGGGAGACGCTAGCAACGCTGTGAGCCAGGGCCCGTCCGAGGGTGAGTATATCCATGTTTTTTATTTTTATTCTTTATTTTTTACATGAATATGGATCCCAGGGCCTGAAGGAGAGTCTCCTCTCCTCCAGACCCGGGGAACCACACGCCGAAATGCAGGATCGCTCCCTGCACACGCCGTACCCGGCGTATAAGACGACCCCCGACTTTTGGGACAATTTTTAGGGGTCAAAAAGTCGTCTTATACGCCGGAAAATACGGTACACATATATTTCATGCGTTATATGTGTAATAAATATATATCTATATATATATCTATATATAGTGGTCCAGAAGTACAGTAGGTGGACAGTATGTTGTGTAATAGGATTATGAAGGGATATTTCAAGTTTTGGGGTTTTTGGACCATTTTTTTATGGAACAGTCACAGGAGATAAGTATCTTGAAATTCTGATGAATGAAGTTGTTCCCCCAGTTAAAGCAACAGCCTAATTGAAATGACCTTTATTTCCATTAAGTTGGGGCCCCTCCACATTATTCGAGAGTAGTTCGAGAGTATCTTGATGAAACATTTCCTAATAAATGGTTTGGCCGAAGAGGCCCACTTGATTGGCCGGCACGTTCACCAGACTTGACCGCAATGGATTTTTTCTTTTGGGGAGTACTCGAGGACAAAGTTTATAGTCGAAAACCAAAACGTGTAAGTGATTTGAAAAATTACATACGACATGCATTTCAAGAAATTAATACCCAAAGAGACTTGTGCAAAAATGTGTGTCGAAGCGTAAGGGTACCGTCACACTGAAACGACGCTGCAGCGATACGACAACGATGCCGATCGCTGCAGCGTCGCTGTGTGGTCGCTGGAGAGCTGTCACACAGACAGCTCTCCAGCGACCAACGATCCCGAAGTCCCCTGGTAACCAGGGTAAACATCGGGTTACTAAGCGCAGGGCTGCGCTTAGTAACCTGATGTTTACCCTGGTTACCAGCGTAAACGTAAAAAAAACAAACATTACATACTTACGTTCCGTGTCTGTCCTCCGGCGCTCTGCTTTCCTCTGCACTGTCAGCGCCGGTCAGCCGTAAAGCAGAGCGGTGACGTCACCGCTGTGCTTTCCGGCTGGCCGGCGCTGACACAGGATGCAGGAGGAGTGCAGAGAAGCACAGCGCCGGGGACAGACAGCAGAAGGTAAGTATCTAGTGTTTGTTTTTTTACGTTTACACTGCCCTGCGCTTAGTAACCCGATGTTTACCCTGGTTACCAGTGAAGATAGCGCTGAATCGGCGTCACACACGCCGATTCAGCGATGTCAGCGGGAGATCTAGCGACGAAATAAAGTTTCAGACGATCTGCTACGACGTACGATTCTCAGCGGGGTCCCTGATCGCAGTAGCGTGTCAGACACAGCGAGATCGTAACGATATCGCTGGAACGTCACGGATCGTGCCGTCCTAGCGATCAAAGTGCCACTGTGTGACGGTACCCTAAGAGGCAGACTTCAAAGCTGTGCAAATTGTGATGGAAAACAGTTTGAGCACCTGCGTTGATAACATTTATTGTTAAGAATAAAATTTAATTGTCAATGTTATGCTTGTGTTAGTAAATATAATTTTATATATAAATTAAAATAAATGTTATTATTTTCTGTCCACCTACTTTTGGTCCATCCTGTATATATAAAATCAGACACATTAGACAGTAAAAGAAGATTGTGATATGACCCACAGATGGCACTCTGTGCGCTTTTTAAAATTTTGCATTAATTTAAATGGATACATTTTATCAAAATGAATATATATTTTTTTGCGGACACTTGGTCCACAATAAAAGCATGAACATGTGAACAGTCTTATAGACTAACTAAGATAAAAACAGAAATGGAATGTCCAGAAAAACAGTCGGTAAGTAAATATAAAATCCAAGGTTTGATTGAACAGTGGCGGCTGCCCCAGTAACATCAAACCAATGTGTTTCAGCTTTAGCATGAGTAAGACTTGGTAAGCCGAAACGCGTTGGTTTGATGTTGCTGGAGGAACCATCACTGTTTTAACCCGTTAATCCCATATGATGTACTATCCCGTCGAGGTGACCTGGGACTTAATTCCCAGCGACTGGATAGTACGTCATATGCAATCGGCCTCGCTCGCGGGGGGAGCGCAGCTGGGTGTCAGCTGACTATCGCAGCTGACATCCATCACTATGTGCCATGAGCAGTCACGGACTGCACATTAACCCTCGAAACACTGCGATCAAACATGATCGCAGCGTTCCGGGGGCATAGGGAATCATAAACTTCTGTGAAGCACTTGGTGAGTCAAAGTGCTCACCACACATCTAGATAAGTTCCTTAGGGGGTCTACTTTCCAAAATGGTGTCACTTGTGGGGGGTTTCAATGTTTAAGTACATCAGGGGCTCTCCAAACGCAACATGGCGTCCCATCTCAATTCCTGTCAATTTTGCATTGAAAAGTCAAACAGCACTCCTTCCCTTCCGAGCTCAGCCATGCGCCCAAACAGTGGTTTACACCCACATATGGGGTATCAGCGCACTCAGGACAAATTGCACAACAACTTTTGGGGTCCAATTACTTCTCTTACCCTTGGGAGAATAAAAAATTGGGGGGCGAAAAGATAATTTCTGTGAAAAAATATGATTTTTTATTTTTATGGCTCTGCATTATAAACTTCTGTGAAGCACTTGGTGGGTCAAAGTGCTCACCACACATCTAGATAAGTTCCTTCGGGGGTCTACTTTCCAAAATGGTGTCACTTGTGGGGGGTTTCAATGTTTAGGCACATTAGTGGCTCTCCAAATGCAACATGGCGTCCTATATCAATTCCAGTCCATTTTGCATTGAAAAGTCAAATGGCGCTCCTTCCCTTCCGAGCTCTGCCATGCGCCCAAACAGTGCTTTACCCCCACATATGGGGTATCGGCGTACTCAGGACAAATTGTACAACAACTTTTGGGGTCCATTTTCTCCTGTTACCCTTAGTAAAATAAAACAAATTGGAGCTGAAGTAAATTTTTTGTGAAAAAAAGTTTAATGTTCATTTTTTTTCAAACATTCCAAAAATTCCTGTGAAACATCTGAACGGTTAATAAACTTCTTGAATGCGGTTTTGAGCACCTTGAGGGGTGCAGTTTTTAGAATGGTGTCACACTTGGGTATTTTCTATCATATAGACCCCTCAAAATGACTTCAAATGTGATGTGGTCCCTAAAAAAATGGTGTTGTAAAAATGAGAAATTGCTGGTCAACTTTTAACCCATATAACTTATGTGGGAAATGTTACTTATTAAGTATTTTGTGTGACATATCTCTGTGATTTAAGGGCATAAAAATTCAAAGTTGGAAAATTGCGAAATTTTCAAAATTTATGCCAAATTTCCTTTTTTTTTCACAAATAAACGCAGGTAATATCAAATAAATTTTACCAATATCATGAAGTACAATATGTCACGAGAAAACAGTGTCATAATCATCAGGATCCGTTGAAGCGTTCCAGAGTTATAACCTCATAAAGGGACAGTGGTCAGAATTGTAAAAATTGGCCTGGACATTAACGTGCAAACCGCCCTTGGGGCTTAAGGGGTTAAACATCTTTAATAAAACCTTGGATTTTATATTTACCTACTGTTTGGCTGGATACTCCATTTCTTTCTTTGTTACTACGTCTGGTCCGGGACAACTCTGTGCAAGGCTTCATGGTTGTCCTGCTGCAACATATCGGTGAGCTGACTCTCCTTTCCCCTTTCCCATATATTCTATAGACTAACATAGGTACACATTTTATATGTGAAAAACGGACATCTATGTGAAGACCAACATTTACAGCAGTACTGTGGCTCAGTGGCTAGCACTCCGGAGCATTGGGATCCTGGAATCAAATCCCACCAAGCGCAAGGAGTTTGTATGTTCTCGGTGTTTGTGTGGGTTTCCTCCAGGTTCTTCAGGTTCCACCCGCATTATAAATACATACTGATAAGTAACCTACATTGATGTCTGTAAAGTGCTGAGGAATTAATGGCGCCATATAAGTGAGTAAAAAAAATTTACCAATGTGTAAATAATTGTCTATAGTCATCCACATTTGAGAAAGGATGATTCTACTTTTCTCACAAACTGATCTACCATAGGTTTATATGATGGAAAAATAGAATCCATTTAATGTTAAAATGTACCAATCCTTTACATTTATAGATAGGATGGATAGAGGGTATCAGGAAAATAGTAATTTATCAACACAAGTTCTTCTGCAATACGGACTCTATGTAACAACCCCATTTTTTTTTTTATATACACGAGGCCCAATTGTCCTTGATTAAACAATAACAAAAAGATCACACTGTACAATCATTCCAATAAATATTAATAGTTGCACTGAGAAATTAAATTACAAGATAAGGGAGACTGCTTCGACCAACCAGTGGTATACAGAACATCTGCTTAAAATGGACATAATGTATTAAGCATTTCATCAACAGCTTTAAATAACATCATCTGGTGTCCCTGATGACCTTTATTATATTTCCCATTATAATTTGTTTTTCTGAAAATTGTACTGTCTTGACTTGCTTTTAAATTTTGACTTGCTTTTAAAGTGCACGTACCCCCACTCCCAGGTCTCTAGTAGTCCTCATACTCTTCACCAGCTATTGCAGCGGCCAGTGCTGCTAGTGCTTCAGCCACATCTGGATCCATATCCTCTTCTAGGATTGCCCCATTTGTAACCACTTTTCTTTTACTGGAACCTCTTGCTGCGCTTCTTTCGATCATGAGGTCAATCAATGAGGGGAATCTTGACCTCTCTATTGGAACATGTTCATTTGATTGGGAACTGGATCCAGGGTCAGCTTTGTCTGGAGGATCTTTGTTGGGGTCCTGTACATAGTTTGCCTCTTTAGGAAGACTATCAAATTGTATAACTTTTCCAATGTCAGTGGAGGACTCTAAGTTTAAATCACTAGTTTTGACCTCAAGTATTGCACTTTCCGTAAGAGAAATATTTTCCAGTATTGATCCAGACAGCTCATGTTGCATGCATTCTGGCTCATCTGAATTGGCTGTGTGGTCATTTGGTATATGTTGGCTGGAAAGATGAGTTGACGTCAAGTTGTTGTCAGTAGATTGGGAGGAATAGTTATCTTGTTCTTTGACATCTTCTATGAAGTTCTCATTTAAAGCTTCATATGGTGAGAAACTTGGTTCCGTGGAGTCGGCATCATCCGTTTTAGCATTGATCTTTTCTGGCGGATTATACAAATCATGTGAATCAGTGAATCTGTCTCGTTCGATTATGTTGTACCCCTCATTCATAAGTTCACTGATCTTTATAGTTGGTGACTTGGATCGGTCATGCTCGTAGCTGCGTGCTTCATTCACATGTCCATTTGATGGTATTTCATGTGGCTTGAACATATAACTGAAAGACACCAGAATGTGACTTCATATAGATAATTACTTCATAACATATATGCGAATATAAAAATATACTTTGTACCATGTTAGCCAGTAGATAGAAAAATATTAAGATTTGAGAGTCCTCAATGGTTGATACCTTATAATGGCTAACTGAAAAGACGGTAACAAATTACGAGCTTTCGAGACTACACAGGTCCCTTCATCAGGCATAGAATTCTATGCCTGATGAAAAGACCTGATTGATCAGTCTCGAATCTTGCAATTTGTTACCATCTTTTAAGTTAGCCATTAAAACATGACATGGCTGGTTTGGGAAAAGTATCTCTACACCACCAGTGTTTCTTGTCAGAATTGCCAAGAAGAAAAAGATAATGGATTCCTTTCTGCCCAAGACCATCAGAAATGTTTGAATAAACCCTTTCATTATAATTAGACCACCTGGGTTGTTGGCATAGAAGTTAAGTATTCTTACCAAGACTTTTAAGAATTCTGCATTAATCTACTAATACTCTAGACCTGCGCTACATTGAGCAGAGGGTTGGACACAACCCTTTAGGTCGCTTCCAATTCTAACACGCAGATTTACCTATCTGGACCTCACCTCACCTCCTTACTGACCAAAATCTCACAATGTCTGTCTGCTATTTCAGCTTTCTTTTCTGCTCGCTTTCTAAAACTGAACATGAACCAAACAGAATTCATCATCTTTCCCCCTTCTCACTCCACCCCTCCACCAAACCTATCTATCAATGTCAATGGCTACTCAGTTTCCCCAGTCCCGCATGCTCGGTGCTTCAGGGTGATCCTCGACTCTGCCCTCTCTTTCAAGCCACATATCCAAGCCCTTGATTCCTCCTGCCATCTCAAACTCAAAAATATTTCCCGGATCTGCGCATTCCTTGTCCACAAAACCAAAAACACTAGTGCACACCCTTATCATCTCCTGCCTCAACTACTGCAACCTCCTACTCTCTGGCCTCTCCCCTCTAGCACTCTGACAAAGCTCCAATCCATCCTACACTCTGCTGTCCGACTAATTCACCTGTCTCCCCGCTATTCCCCAGCCTCTCCCATATGCCAAGCCCTTCACTGGCTTCCTATTGTCCAGAGGCTCCAGTTCAAAACCCTAACTATGATGTACAAATCCATCCACAACCTGTCTCCTCCATACATCTGCGACATGGTCTCCCGGTACTTACCTACACGCAACCTTCGATCCTCACAAGATCTCCTTCTCTACTCCCCTCTTATCTCTTCTTCCCAAAATCGCATACAAGACTTTTCCTGTGCCTCCCCATACTCTGGAACTCTCTACCCCAACACATCAGTCTCTCGCCTACCACGGAAACCTTCAAAAAGAACCTGATGATCACCTCTTCCGACAAGCCTACAGTCCTAGTGTATCCTCACCCATCTCCTTTAGTCTGTGAGCCCTCGCGGGCAGGGTCCTCTCTCCTTCTGTACTTGTGTTTGCCATGATTTTGCTCATGTTTATTGTACTTGTCTATATTTGCCCCTTTTCACATGTAAAGCACCATGGAAAAATGTCTACTAATAATAACATTCTAGGATTCTAAAGACCACCAGGGATGTGGACATAAACCAAAAGAGATGTTAGCATATACATCAAAAACTAATTGTCTGGATACTGTGTACAAGTTTCTACCCAGTTACGGTGGGGGCACTGTGAATCTAGCTCATGTGCAGGTAATTATTAATCTCATAGGGCTGTGCTGTACCTCTTTTGCACCCCAGTCTTGATGAACTGTTGGCTGAAATAAAGTGCCAAATTAATTCAGAAGCAAGATCCCCTAAATGAATTTCTCACATTATTCAACTGCCATGTGCCACACCAGAAATGGTACTCCAGCTCAGACTTAAAGGGAATCTGTCACCCCCAAAATCGAAGGTGAGCTAAGCCCACCGGCATCAGGGGCTTATCTACCGCATTCTGTAATGCTGTAGCTAAGCCCCCGATGTATCCTGAAAGATGAGAAAAAGAGGTTAGATTATAATCGCCATGGGGCGGTCCCAGTACGATGGGCATCGCGGTCCGGTCCCATCTTTTAAGATGACGTCCTCTTCTTGTATTCACGTTGCGGCTCTGGCGCAGGTGTACTTTGTCTGCACTGTTGAGGGCAGAGCAAAGTACTGAAGTGTGCAGGCGCCGGGCCTCTCTGACCTTTCCCGGCACCTGTGCACTGCAGTACTTTACTCTGCCCTCAACAGGGCAGACAAAGTACGCCTGCGCTGGAGCCGCAACGTGACTACAAGAAGAGGACGTCATCGTAAGAAGATGGGAGGCCCTGGACTGGACCGCGACGCCTATCGGACCGGACGGCAGCGAGACCGCCCCTGGGTGCGTATAATATAACCTCTTTTTCTTATCTTTCAGGTTACATTGGGGGCTTATCTACAGCATTCCAGAATGCTGTAGATAAGCCCGTGATGCTGGTGGGCTTAGCTCATCTTCGATTTTGGGGGTGACAGGTTTGTAAGTACATTTTTGGTGTAATTTTGGGTACTTTAGTTGGATAAATCATGAATCATTCGAATGCACTTGTTCATGTCCCACTCTACCTACTATTTTAAAAGTTGACGGACTCAGATCCATGTAGCATGAGAGGGGAGTTTGATGTGCTCCATAAGACTTCAGATTCTTTTTAGGCCCTCACAAAAATGGCAAATTCTTATTCATGAATCATGATATAGTTTAGAAACTTTTGTATCTGGCATAATTGGTTTGGTTTCTAGCCACTATAATCCTATTGTTGTGGCCTCTGGGACATGACCTACAGTTGTAAGTGAATTCTGCCATGCAAGATTTATTGCACAGGTAATTTGAAGAAAATTATGATGACATCGCTGCAGGGTATGTGCACTTATTTCCAAAATTAGTAGTATAAGAATCTAAGAAAAGCACGGAGATAGACACACAGAGGGACACACAGCCTTTCCTCTCTGAGTCCTTTCTTTTACCTTTGGGATAAGTCCTCTCCATTGTTTGCAAACAATGCAGTTACTCTGTAGAGACCTAGAAACAGGTCCTCTCCACTCAGTACATAAGGGTCAAGGGGCCAAAAAGGACTGAATCATAGCTCTCCAAGGGCCCCACTACAGCCGCATTGGCAGATCTCTGATACGAATGCCCTTGAACATGGCCATTTAGATGTTAAGATCTAAAAAATGTTAATATCTCATGAGGCACACCCTGAATAAAGAAGAAACAGTGTAGATTTGGACTTTTAGGGGCCTTCAAAATGGACACATTCAACTTTGAACACTGAGCGACAATGTGGCAATTCAATAAGGATTTGAAGCCAGCCATGTGTATTGTAACAGTGAGGGGTGTGAATCCACTGCGCCACAGGCTGGTCTTACTTTGGAGGGGTGTGACTAAGTGTCTACCTGGTTGTCACTAGAGTCTCTGGTGGCGACGATAGGCATGGCTGCAGGTAGTCACCAGGTGCCACTCCAGGGCAGTCCCCGGACTGAAGATTCAGAGGCACAGAATGCAGTACAGGAGGGCAAAGACAACAGCGTCAAACAGTCCAAGGTCAGAGAAGGTATCACAGGTTCTGGATACGTATCCGAGGTCAGGAGTGGAGAGTCCAGACAGAATGGGTTGGCAAGCCAGGTCAGTAATGGAGTAACAGAAATGCACAAACACATCACTACCAGGACCAACAGGCTAAAAACCAACATTTGGGCATAGTGTGGTGGGAGGAGCTGCCAGATACAGAGCCTGCAGAGACAAGATTGTCAGGCAAACCTAATCTTTACACAGCAGAGTTAAATTCCTGCAGAGACCGTCCACACCCACTAAGGCAAAATGGAAACCTCCGTAAGATGTAAGATGTAGTAGTGCAGCAAGAGGCAAGATTCACCGTGCCTCGTAATGACCACGGTGCTGGACAGGCATTCATGTTACTGCCATGACATGTATACTGATTGGTGTTCAAACGAATGTTTGTATGAATGTTTGCAATCATCCAGTGTAAATCAGCTAGCAATGCAAATTTCTAATGTTAAGCTCCCATGCATATTACACTAAATTCTGTCCAACCTGCCGGGTTTGGCTGACACTCTAATGAGTAAAAGAGTCCTGCGTAATTGATTTTGAGGAGTTAAAGATCTGGCTTGTCCGATTTTGGTCTGCTGATCCTTTTGTTGTAAGTCGCTTTCAGACGTGGCAGTAGCATCTCTCTCATAGAGCACACAATAACGATCAGCTGGTCTATGGTAAACCCAGCCAAGATGGCTGCTGATTGAACCAACAATCGACCAACAGCCATCCAACATGTATGGCTGGCTTTAGCGCTTCCATTTAGGCCACGTTCACACGCTCAGTGTTTGTTCAGCATTTCACATCAGTATTTGTGATCCAAAACCAGGAGTGGGTGATAAATACAGAAGTGTTAATGTGTTTCTATTATACTTTTTCTCTTATTGTTCCACTTCTGATTTTGGCTGACCAAATACTGAACATATGAACGTGACCTTATAATTTTGGATCAGACAGGACCTCAATAGAATATGGTGATACATAATATTTGTGTAGTAAAAATAAGCAGTGTACCTGTTCAGCATTCGGCAGCAGTTGCACCCCATCTGGTTAAGGTCTCTCAATACCTGATTGTGAAATAATAAAGACAAAATAATTGGGGAAACACAAGTTAAACGGGTTGTGCACAATTCTACATTTACTTTAACCCCCGTAAGTCTTCAGTCAATTTTATTTTTTTGTGTTTTACTTTTTTCCTTTTCTTCTAAAAGCCATAACTTTTTTATTTTTCCATTGACATAGCCGTAGAAGGGCTTGTGTTTTGCGATATGAGTTTTTTTATAACCTCATTCATTGTACCTTATAATGTACAGAAAAAAAATCAAGTTAGGTGAAATGGAAAAAAAACTACCCCAGCTACCATGGAAGCCATTCTGTATTTTAGAAGAGGAACCGGAGTGGACTTCCCACCAGGATTGTGCCACTTCAGTACTGCTGAAGAGATTGGCTGCAGCGATCTGAGCGGGCTCTGATTGCTGCTGTTAGAGGCAGGTGCTTTCTGTTCATCTGTGCCAGCACCTGCCCAGTGTAGAGAAGGCTCAGCTCCTAAACTGGTACCATGACCGATATACATCATGGAGCAGTAAGGACATAAAAAGGTTTTCTGAGGATATTATTTTTTTATTATAGTATTATAGACATTGAAAACACAAACACACCGATATTCAGTCTTATCAGGTCCAGCGCTGCCTTTCCACTGGTGCTCCAGTGATTGGTCACAATGGTAAAGTGTGTGGCAGCCTGTAACCAAAGACCACCAGCAGAAAAAAAGGGCAGAACTAGACCTAGAGAGGATGAATAGTGGTTTGTTTGTATTGTCTGTAACCCTATATTAGAAAAATTCCCTTTAAGGCTGTAAGTACAATACATGGCTGGTTTCACATTAAGGCCACGTTCACGTATTTGGTCAGTATTTTACCTCAGTATTTGTAAGCCAAAATCAGGAGTGGAACAATCAGAGGAAAGTATTAGGCCGGGATCACACATGCGAGAAATACGTCCGTGTCTTGCATGTGAAACCCAAGCTCTGGCGCCGGCACTCCAGAGCGGAGCGTGCGGCCACATAGGAACACATGGAGCTGCACGCTCCGCTCCCAAGTGCCGGCGCCAGAGCTTGGATTTCACATGCGAGACACGGACGTGTTTCTCGCATGTGTGATTCCGGCCTAATAGAAACATGTCGCCACTTCTGTATTTATCAGCCACTCCTGGTTTTCGCTTACAAATACTGACCAAATACTGAACGTGTGAATGTAACCTAAGCATCACTAGCAGCACAGTGTCAACTTGGTAAAGTTTATGTGCTTACTCACTGCACCAGTTGGAAAAAAGGTCTCCTTTACCCAACAGACACCATGAGAATGAAGAATTTGTGATACAGTTATTAGTAATATGAACTTGATAACTGAATTACAATTTCTAACTACAGGGATAAAAAGAACTCCTCTACATCTTTACAGAAAGTAAAAAAATAAATAAAAATAAAGCTTTACCTGGGAGGTATTCCATTAAACATCAGACATTGGAGCCACATACCTGTAGAAAGAATAATTGTCTATTAGTAAAGTATAGAAGGTGTGAGAGGCATCATGATGATAACGCATTTAAATACAATAATAATATTTCATTTTATAAGGCATTAAAAAGATTAAATGGTCAGCGTGTGGCATGAATCATCCGGACATACGCCGGTTACTAATCTACTAAAAAAAATTGTTCAGAACAACTCTCATTTAAAAATGAAACATCGTACAAAGAAGTCTGTAGGATTGCTGAGGCTGACATCCAACCTAAACTTCATACAAGTAGGGCTCGGGCATACAATCGTAAAAATCGGGCAAGTGCTGAGCCGAGACTAGGCCGCAGCAAAGGGACGGACGTGGGAGTACAAAGTTATGACTGGGGCCGTGTTTCAGGGAACGAAAGTGGAGAGTGTGAAGCGTGGGCAGACTGACTCACCAACCTGGGACTTGCGGACTAGTGGATAGTACGGTCGAGCAATGTTGGGGCCTGCGTGTCGTCTTGTGTTGCCTAGAGAGCGACAACAGTGACGGGCCCAGAAGTGACACCCTTAAGGTTGGGGTATTAGTAACATAGTAACATAGTAACATAGTTAGTAAGGCCGAAAAAAGACATTTGTCCATCCAGTTCAGCCTATATTCCATCATAATCAATACCCAGATCTACGTCCTTCTACAGAACCTAATAATTGTATGATACAATATTGTTCTGCTCCAGGAAGACATCCAGGCCTCTCTTGAACCCCTCGACTGAGTTCGCCATCACCACCTCCTCAGGCAAGCAATTCCAGATTCTCACTGCCCTAACAGTAAAGAATCCTCTTCTATGTTGGTGGAAAAACCTTCTCTCCTCCAGACGCAAAGAATGCCCCCTTGTGCCCGTCACCTTCCTTGGTATAAACAGATCCTCAGCGAGATATTTGTATTGTCCCCTTATATACTTATACATGGTTATTAGATCGCCCCTCAGTCGTCTTTTTTCTAGACTAAATAATCCTAATTTCGCTAATCTATCTGGGTATTGTAGTTCTCCCATCCCCTTTATTAATTTTGTTGCCCTCCTTTGTACTCTCTCTAGTTCCATTATATCCTTCCTGAGCACCGGTGCCCAAAACTGGACACAGTACTCCATGTGCGGTCTAACTAGGGATTTGTACAGAGGCAGTATAATGCTCTCATCATGTGTATCCAGACCTCTTTTAATGCACCCCATGATCCTGTTTGCCTTGGCAGCTGCTGCCTGGCACTGGCTGCTCCAGGTAAGTTTATCATTAACTAGGATCCCCAAGTCCTTCTCCCTGTCAGATTTACCCAGTGGTTTCCCGTTCAGTGTGTAATGGTGATATTGATTCCCTCTTCCCATGTGTATAACCTTACATTTATCATTGTTAAACCTCATCTGCCACCTTTCAGCCCAAGTTTCCAACTTATCCAGATCCATCTGTAGCAGAATACTATCTTCTCTTGTATTAACTGCTTTACATAGTTTTGTATCATCTGCAAATATCGATATTTTACTGTGTAAACCTTCTACCAGATCATTAATGAATATGTTGAAGAGAACAGGTCCCAATACTGACCCCTGCGGTACCCCACTGGTCACAGCGACCCAGTTAGAGACTATACCATTTATAACCACCCTCTGCTTTCTATCACTAAGCCAGTTACTAACCCATTTACACACATTTTCCCCCAGACCAAGCATTCTCATTTTGTGTACCAACCTCTTGTGCGGCACGGTATCAAACGCTTTGGAAAAATCGAGATATACCACGTCCAATGACTCACCGTGGTCCAGTCTATAGCTTACCTCTTCATAAAAACTGATTAGATTGGTTTGACAGGAGCGATTTCTCATAAACCCATGCTGATATGGAGTTAAACAGTTATTCTCATTGAGATAATCCAGAATAACATCCCTCAGAAACCCTTCAAATATTTTACCAACAATAGAGGTTAGACTTACTGGCCTATAATTTCCAGGTTCACTTTTAGAGCCCTTTTTGAATATTGGCACCACATTTGCTATGCGCCAGTCCTGCGGAACAGACCCTGTCGCTATAGAGTCACTAAAAATAAGAAATAATGGTTTATCTATTACATTACTTAGTTCTCTTAGTACTCGTGGGTGTATGCCATCCGGACCCGGAGATTTATCTATTTTAATCTTATTTAGCCGGTTTCGCACCTCTTCTTGGGTTAGATTGGTGACCCTTAATATAGGGTTTTCATTGTTTCTTGGGATTTCACCTAGCATTTCATTTTCCACCGTGAATACCGTGGAGAAGAAGGTGTTTAATATGTTAGCTTTTTCCTCGTCATCTACAACCATTCTTTCCTCACTATTTTTTAAGGGGCCTACATTTTCAGTTTTTATTCTTTTACTATTGATATAGTTGAAGAACAGTTTGGGATTAGTTTTACTCTCCTTAGCAATGTGCTTCTCTGTTTCCTTTTTGGCAGCTTTAATTAGTTTTTTAGATAAAGTATTTTTCTCCCTATAGTTTTTTAGAGCTTCAATGGTGCCATCCTGCTTTAGTAGTGCAAATGCTTTCTTTTTACTGTTAATTGCCTGTCTTACTTCTTTGTTTAGCCACATTGGGTTTTTCCTATTTCTAGTCCTTTTATTCCCACAAGGTATAAACCGCTTACACTGCCTATTTAGGATGTTCTTAAACATTTCCCATTTATTATCTGTATTCTCATTTCTGAGGATATTGTCCCAGTCTACCAGATTAAGGGCATCTCTAAGCTGTTCAAACTTTGCCTTCCTAAAGTTCAATGTTTTTGTGACTCCCTGACAAGTCCCCCTAGTGAAAGACAGGTGAAACTGTACAATATTGTGGTCGCTATTTCCTAAATGCCCAACCACCTGCAGATTTGTTATTCTGTCAGGTCTATTAGATAGTATTAGGTCTAAAAGTGCTGCTCCTCTGGTTGGATTCTGCACCAATTGTGAAAGATAATTTTTCTTGGTTATTAGCAGAAACCTGTTGCCTTTATGGGTTTCACAGGTTTCTGTTTCCCAGTTAATATCCGGGTAGTTAAAGTCCCCCATAACCAGGACCTCATTATGGGTTGCAGCTTCATCTATCTGCTTTAGAAGTAGACTTTCCATGCTTTCTGTTATATTTGGGGGTTTGTAACAGACCCCAATGAGAATTTTGTTACCATTTTTCCCTCCATGAATTTCAACCCATATGGACTCGACATCCTCATTCCCTTCGCTAATATCCTCCCTTAAAGTGGACTTTAGACAAGACTTTACATAGAGACAAACCCCTCCTCCTCTCCGATTTTTACGATCCTTTCTAAACAGACTGTAACCCTGTAAGTTAACTGCCCAGTCATAGCTTTCATCTAACCATGTCTCGGTTATTCCCACTATGTCAAAGTTACCTGTAGATATTTCTGCTTCTAGTTCTTCCATCTTGTTTGTCAGGCTTCTGGCGTTTGCGAGCATGCAGTTTAGAGGATTTTGTTTTGTTCCAATCTCCTCACTGTGGATTGTTTTAGAAATGTTCTTACCTCCCTTCTGAGTATGTTTTCCTGGGTCGTCTTTGTTCGAGTCTAATGTTTTTCTTCCCGTCCCCTCTTCTTCTAGTTTAACGCCCTCCTGATGAGTGTAGCGAGTCTTCTGGCGAATGTGTGTTTCCCAGGTTTGTTGAGGTGTAGTCCGTCTCTGGCGAGGAGTCCATCATACCAGTAATTCACACCGTGGTCCAGGAATCCAAATCCTTGTTGTCTGCACCATCGTCTTAGCCAGTTGTTTGCATCAAGGATCCTGTTCCATCTCCTGGTGCCATGCCCGTCTACTGGAAGGATAGAAGAAAAAACTACCTGTGCATCCAGTTCCTTTACTTTCTTCCCCAACTCTTCAAAGTCCTTGCAGATTGTCGGTAGGTCCTTCCTTGCCGTGTCATTGGTGCCAACATGTATCAGAAGAAATGGGAGGACGTCCTTGGAGCTGAAGAGCTTTGGTATCCTATCGGTCACATCCTCGATCATCGCACCTGGAAGGCAGCATACTTCTCTTGCAGTTATGTCCGGTCTGCAGATGGCTGCTTCGGTGCCTCTCAGTAGTGAGTCTCCCACCACCACCACTCTTCGTTGCTTCTTGGCTGTACTTTTTGCTGTCACTTGTTGCTGTGTGCCCTTTTCTTTTTTGCTTGCTGGTATTGCTTCATTCTTAGGTGTGCCATCTTCATCCTCTACAAAGATTTGATATCGGTTCTTCAGTTGTGTGGTTGGTGATTTCTCCATGGTCTTCTTGCTTCTTTTGGTCACATGCTTCCACTCATCTGCTTTTGGAGGTTCTCTGACACTTTTTGCACCTTCTGTGACCAGTAGAGATGCTTCTGTTCTGTCTAGAAAGTCTTCATTCTCTTTGATGAGTTTCAAAGTTGCTATTCTTTCTTCCAGACCCCGCACCTTTTCTTCTAAAAGGGCCACTAGTCTACACTTCTGACAGGTGAAATTGGATTCTTCTTGTGGTCGATCTGTGAACATGTAGCACATGCTGCAGCTCACCATGTAGGTTGTCACAACTGCCATGTTGCTCCTAGATCCTGCTGACTTGCTGTGTGTTTTCCTTCTTGTGTAATCTACTCAGCCAAGCTCTCTTGCAATAATGTCCTACAGGCAAAAATTCGCGCGCCTTACGGCGCGCGGTTTGGTGATGCTTTCGAAGCAGCTGGTCCCGGCTGTACCCAACGATCTTCTAGCTTAGGGAGACTTCGCTTCTCCCAGAAGGCACCTGGAATATGCAAATTAGCCTCCTGAAGCTTGAATCCCTGGTTTGGTGATGCTTTCGAAGCAGCTGGTCCCGGCTGTACCCAACGATCTTCTAGCCAGTGATGTACTAAGACATCACTGGCGATAAGTTATTTATTGGTAATAAAAGAACGACAGTGTGTAAGAAGCATTGTGCCAATATCCTGTTCATCTGAACTACTGTATTCTTGGAACATAGCTTGTGTTATTTTCCCTATATGTGCTATCCCCTGATATTGGGCGGAGGGCACCCCATCATTTGTGTTAATCGAATAAATAGCAGCTGGTTTAGGTACCACTGCCTCCTCATTGTCTGCGCTGTTGCATCCTCGTACCTGTTAACACTCATACAGGGCAGTGAATTCGCAGCTCTTCATTCATTATTAAAGAGAACCAGTTAACAGGTCAAGTGGGCAGATTTTGCTCCTGTTTCATTCCTCAGTATTTACTTTTTTTGTTCTTTTTTTTAATCTACCATCTGGTTATAGATATCAATGGCCTTTATATTTAGTGCAAATTTTTATGTGTTTTTTTCACCAAGGGTATGTGGTTCATATGGTAATTACCCAGAGTAGCCTAAAGACATGCCCCTTTGGTTAAGACAATTAAAACTTCCATATTTTTTAATGTAATTTTTAGTGTTTTTAGTGTTTGACACTAGAATATAGCAGGAAAAGAACTTCGAGGTACTTTTAACTTCTCAATGAACGCCGATATGCATTAAAATGACAGTCAATAGGGGGCCTTATTCCCTCAGAAATAAGTTAATATTGCATCCCCTTGGGCAAAATTATCACAAGTGACAGCTGTACATGACAGCTGACATCCTGCGGTATCAGCCTCTGCCAGGTTTGGCACCGATCGGGGGTGATTTAGCTATTAAATAAGTGATTAAAAGGGGTTAAAATGTAAGGGGATGATGAGGAAAAAGAGCCCAAAGGAGGTTGATTTCCCTGCTCCTTACCTGGAACCACTTAGCATTACAAAATGCTGTAGATAAGCCCCTGATGGCGGTGGCCGCAGCTCATACTCGAATTTTGCTGTGACAGACTCCCTTTAATGAGTCTTGTCACATGACAAGTGACAAAAGCAATAAAAGCTTTTATCCATTGTCATCATGTGACAAGGCTTGTTAAAGGGTCAACATTGACTTTTAGGATTGCCACTTCCTATACTTTGCACTCGAGTTCTAGTCCTCTTTCTCTCTGAAGAGACAATTTGCATATTTCCCAGAGGAGAATTGCGGCTTAAAAGTCTCATCTCTGCATGCATAAGGTCACACAGTGGCATTTTGATCGCTACGACGGCACGATCCGTGACGCTCCAGCATCGTAACAATATCCCTCCAGCGTCATAGACTGCTGTCACACTTCGCAATGTACGACGCTGGAGTGATAATTTCATGACGTGTTTGCGATGTAGAAGCCGTTGGTTACTATGCGCATCGTATACAATATCGTGCACACCTTTGTTACACCATGCGATCATGCCGCCACAGCGGGACACTAGACGACGAAAGAAAGTTTCAAACGATCTGCTACGACGTACGATTCTCAGCGGGGTCCCTGATCGCAGGAGCGTGTCAGACACTGCGAGATCGTAACTATATCGCTGGAACGTCACGAATCGTGCCGTCGTAGCGATCAAAATGCCACTGTGTGACGGTAACTTAACATGTCCCTCTCTGCAAAGAGAAATGTTACTCCTTGGTCCTTATGTAATTTTCGTTTTTACATCTACATTTTAAAAAGTTCTGTGAAGCACCTATGGATTCATCATGCTCAACACAGTCCTAGATGAATTCCTTGATGGATCTAGTTTCCAAAATGGAGCCACTTATGGGGGTTTCTGCTATTTTGGTATCTCAGTGCCCCTGCAAATGAGACATGGGGTCTGCAATCTATTCCAGCAAAATTTACGTTCCAAATACCAAATGTCACTTCTTCCCTTCTGATTCCTGCTGTCAGGGCTGCCATCAGGGCATTACTGCCCTGACTGGCGTATGGGGCCCGGTGGGCATCTGCTCACCGGGCCCCTACTGGCAGGCTAAACCGGGCCCTTAGCAGTGCTGCGGCAGTTTAACTCTATTGACGTGCGGGTCTGCGCCCGCACATCAATAGTTAACAGCCACCAGCCAATCGGAGGCTGGCAGGTGAAGTCAGCAGCAGCACGCACGTCGCCGGCGTCTGATGTCATTGTCAGTTGCCGGCGAGTGCGCGCTTCAGCTGCGTGAAGGGAGCGCGGCCAGGTAAAAAGAACTTATTTTTTTTTCTTTATTGAGAGGGGCGATCCAGGGGGCCAGGGACAGAACGTGAGACATGGGGGCAGAATGCTGGACACGGGGGCAGAATGCGGGACACGGGGGGCAGAATGCTGGACACGGGTACAGACTGTGAAACACGGAGGCAGAATGCTGGACACGGGGGGCGGAATGCTGGACATGGGGTAGAATGCTGGACATGCGGACAGAATGCTGGACATGATGGCAGACTGTGAGACACGGGGGTGGAATGTTGGACATGGGGGCAGAATGCTGGACACGGGGGCAGACCGTGAGACACGGGAGCGGAATGGTGGACACAGGGGCAGCATGCTGGACACGAGCAGAATGCTGGACACGGGGGGCAGAATACTTAACACGGGGGGCAGAATGCTGGACACGGGGAGGCAGAGTGCTGGACACAGGGTGGAATACTGGACACGGGGGACAGAATGCTGGAAATGGGGGGGGGCAGAATGCTGGACACGGGGCGGAATGCTGAACACGGGGACAGAATGCTGGACACAGGGACAGAATGCTGGACACGGGGGCGGAATGCTGGACACGGGGGCGGAATGCGGGACACGGGGCAGAATGCTGGACATGGGGGTGGAATGCTGGACACGGGGGTCAGAATGCTGGACACGGTGGGGCAGAATGCTGGACATGGGGGGGCAGAATGCTGGACACAGGGGCAGAATGCTGGACATGGGGGCAGAATGGAGATACAGGGCATGATTGGAGACATGGGGCAGGATGAAAGGCATGGGGGCATGACTGGAGACACTGGGGGCATGACTGGAGACACTGGGGGCATTACTCGAGACACTGGGGGCATGACTGGAGACACTGGGGCAGGATTGGAGACACTGGGGGCAGGATTTGAGACATGGGGCAGAATGGAGACACGGGGGCATGATTGGAGACATGGGGCAGAATTGCAGACATAGGGGGCATGATTGGAGACATAGAGGGCAGAATGGAGATACGGGCATGATTGGAGACATGGGGCAGAATGGAGATACAGGGCATGATGAAATACATGGGGGCATGATTGGAGACAGATGGGGCAGGGTTGGAGACAGATCGTACATGATCATGGGGCAGGATGGATACGATGGAGACAGATGGGGCAGGATTGAGATGCAGGGGGCATGATTGGAGACACGGGGCAGGATTGCAGACATGGTCGCATGATTGGAGACATAGAGGCAGAATGGAGATAGGGGCATGATTGGGGACACTGGGAGCAGGATTAGAGAGAGATGGGGCAGGGTTGGAGACAGATCGTGCAGGATCATGAGGCAGGATGGATATGATGGAGACAGATGGGGCAGGATGAGGAGATCATATGGGGCAGAATGGATACTCATGAGGGCAGGATGGGAGAACATATGGCTGAAGCCAGGAATGAGACACACGGGGGCTAGGATGGGGAATATTATTACCATAGGGGCAAATTAAGGGATATTATTACTGCAGTGCTGTATTTATTTTATTTTTTGAGTATACTCTTTTAAATGGGGGGACGGTCATGTTACTGTGTAAAGTGATACTATGTCGCCTTTTTTTCTTCATGTGGGGTAAGGTAGAAGTTGGGAAAAATTAAGTAATCTTTTCTGCAAGCGGAGCTTGAGATAACTACTGTGTTATTTCCTGCAGAGATGAGCCTTGGCTGGAAGAAGTGATGGCGGTCTGTGCTGGATGAAAGATAAAAAGCAAAAATGAAGGACTTCACGTAAAGACGTCACTGGTAAGTCAGTGTGCTACCTGTACACTGACACTATACACTGTATACTATATACAGAGGTCCTATGTATAATGTCACCAGTGATCACTGTATTACCTGTACACAGACACTGCATACTAAGTACAGATCTCCTGTGTATAATGGCACTTACGGTGATAGTATTGTGTTTTTTTTTATTATTGATCAGTATTGTAGTATTCAGTCACTGTGTGGTGGTAATATGTGGTCTGGACATGGTGTTGCGGTATATGTTCCTTGTATGTGCTATTTTGGCACTTTGTGGTGGTAATATGTGGCCTGGTCATGGTGCAGTGGTATTTGTTCCTTGTATGTGATATTATTCAGTCATTTTAAAAATTGAAAAATAAATAAAAATATACCTAAATTGTATTGCATATTTTAACAAATATTTAATAGGTTACAGTAGAGTAGGGCCCGGCCAAAAGTGTCTACCGTGTTATGGTGGCGGCTTAAAAAATCTTTTGGTCAAAACAAAAGCTGCCGGCTATATGTGTGATCTGGTGATGGGAACTGTTAATGTGTAATAGGTGAGAAGTGGAGTTTTTCCAAGAGAGAGCGGTGGGACTGTGGACAGTTCGAGGGGTAGAGCCTGGGCAGAGTCTCAAGGGGGCCCCGAAAATTTTGCCAGTATGGGGCCCTGAAATTTCTAGTGGCAGCCCTGCCTGCCCTGTGCCAAAACAGTACTTTTTGATTACTTGTGGGGTAACGTTGCCCTCAGAAGAAAGTGGGTAACAAAATGTGAGGTAAACTTTTACGGTTTCCTCTTGTAAAACTGAAAAATTTGGAGGTAAAGGAAAATGATGCATATGTAAAGTAGACTTCTGGGAAATGTTATTTATTGATTATTTTGTACCACCTGACTAACTGGTTAAAGGATTAGATAGAGATTTTGATAATTGCTAATTTTTCACCAAAATTCTGATATTTTCACAAATAAATACAAAACTTGTCAACCTAAATTTACCACTAACATAAAGTACAATGTGTCACATAAAAATAATCTCAGAATCAGTGGGATCTGTTGTAGTATTCCAGAGTTATTAGCAAATTAAGTGACGCTGGACAGATTTAAAAAATTTGGCCCGGTCACTAAGGTCAAAATTGTTTAAAAAAAAAAATTGGCTCGGTCAGTAAGGGATAAACTATGCATATAACAAAAAACTGAAAACGCCAAATATCATTCCCCCATCTGTGCTATAACTTGAAAGAAGGGGAGAAGAAAAATAAAGAAAAGAGAATCTGATATTCATTTTCGTATCATTTTAAAAATTAAGAAATATTGTCTGCAAAAAATATCAATAAAACCTTTATATTAACCTATAGTTTCCCTCGGATTCAGACTCTTTACACATTCTCCTTTTCTCCATTTTGTCACACGCATTTTTATAGTCCTATTTACTGAGGTTCCTCTCTGTATTTTGCCTTCTTGCCAGCATGGTTACATGGATGTCATGCTGCTTTTTCATTATACCCTATAGGCACAAACTACATAACAGCTGCACGTCTATCAGATAGGAGCACTTTTTTTTATTCATCTCATGTCAGAAGCGGCCGCACCCATAGTACTGTGCAGTGATCATTTAATTTAGAAATGTATTAAGTTGCAAAATTGCAACCTGATCTCCCTATCAATACCAGCAGAATAAGCCTCAATGATGGGCAGCACTCTATGATGTCCATAAAACAAGGGCAAAGCAGGTCATACAGGGGAACATTTGCCATCACCAGAATATTGAAGGTTTTCCAATTGAATGGTGAACAGCTCAGTTGCTATTATTATAAAATCTCTACTAGATGGAGGGTGGTAATGTCATGATGGGGGCAGGCATGCGGCACTGTTGTTGCCTACTGGCATCCTGTGATAATCTAATGACTTTTGCATCAGGGGACTCATGCGCTTGACGCCTATGCTTAAATGCATTGTTTTTGTCCCAGCGATGCTGTTGCTCCTCAAGAGTCTCATTTGCCCTTTGTTGTCTTCGACGTTGTGCCTTTGCTGCTTTCCTTTCATTGTCATTGGCGTACTTTTTAGGAGGAGCCATGTTGGCGTTGATATTTGCTTTTTAAAGGGGTTTTCCCATGAACGAAAGTTCATTTTAAAAATTGTCTGTGTCTTACCATGTACCGAACATACCACAGCTCCTGGGCAGGGGAGGAAGCAAAAGACAATTCTGACATTACAGCAGGAGATCGCAGAGGATACACTTTGTAAGGCAAAATATTTTTTAAAAACAGTCAGTGAAATATTTAACCTCACAAAATGAATCCAGTGTGATCTCCTGCTGTAATGTCAGTATTATGTTTTGCTTCCTCCCCTGCCCAGGAGATATGGTATTCTCCATACACGGTCAGACACAGTCAATTTTTAAAATGAACTTTCGTTCATAGTTAAACCCCTTTTAATGTGACCAGCTTCCTCTGCCTGTAGACACGTTACGCATCTGCCGCCGGGATCAGCCAAATGATTCACTGCACCTGCGCGTAATTCGCGCAGGCGCAGTAAATCAGACCGTCACCATTTTTGTGGAGACAGATAGTGGTGGTCACATTATAACTGCGCATGCGCTCCTCCTGTACAAAGGTGGCGGCAGTCAGTGAATCATTCAGCTGATCCTGGTGGGGCGGCGTGTTTGCGACGGTGTTCCACTAGTGGTACCATGCAAGAGGCTGTGTGAGTGTGAGTGTGTGAGGTGCTTACGGCATATGTGTGTGTCATGCGATGGTGTTCCGTTGGTGGTTCCACGCAATAGGTTGGTACCAGCAGCAGTTTCATTATCAAGACACCCATCACTTGGGTGTCCCAATATGGCGGTCAGTGAACTTCCTCCAATTGGAATTCTGGGATACAGTGACATCTGGACAGAACAGGAAATGAAAAGATTACAAGGCAATTATATAAATAGATTATATCTATCTATATATTTTAAAAACATTATTTTCAACATAAAATTGATATTATAATGTAACACCCCAGGAAGCTGGTTGTTACAGTGGTATTGCCTTCCTCTCGGGGAGGGTGATGCCATGCCTGGAAACAAGGAGGATCCCTTTAACAGGTAACATGTGCACACAACACTGTTCTGACTCCAGGCCAGAAGGGGGATCTCTAGACCCAGTTTCAGGGGAGCTTTCCTATATATATTCTGGCTGGGGGAGGAGTTAGTAGTCAGTCTGAGAGAGAAGTGAGGAGTGGAGGAAGAGAGTTGAGAGGATAGCTGGAGCCGTGCAGACACGGGGTTCTGCAGCTCCTGAGTCAGTCAGATTGTAAGAGACTGTGAGGGGAGAAGAAGCAAAGGAGAGGAAAGATACTGGGAGGGAAGCTGCGAGTGGGCTCCCTCCAGAATCAGCGCAGGAACCGGACACCGGGAATCCGAGACTGTGTGGGACTGTATACCCTACAGCAGAAACCGGAGGGCAGGAGATTTGAAGTCGTCTGTCCACAACTACATCCAAAGGCACAGCAGCATATAGAGCACGGAGTCGCAACAACTAGGGACACCTGTAAAAAGGCTTGTGTTGCCTGCAATATTGGACTGAAGTTCATTCTCTGTCCTCCATAGTACACGCCTGCGCAAGGCAAGATTGCCTTGTGCAGGCATGTACTACACAAGACAGAGAATGAACTTCAATCCAATATTGCAGCCAGTATGTAGCCAGCGGGTAAGGAAAGGGTGAATCAAACACCCAAAAACCCCGCCCCTATGGCTGAAAATTGTTCCGTCCAAATTCAGGTGACAGAGTCCCTTTAAAGACTTTCCCTTTAACTTGGACGCCCAGGGCCACAGACTGGGTCACGCCACTGTGACTACCCCTTTAATGACCACCGGACCCGACCCGAGTACCCCAAGGTCCTAGCGGGCGCTCGAATAATACTACACTATAGCAACACTAACATGAGAGAGGCAGATTTATTAATTCTTGATTAGAGAGATTAACACTAGACCATTGTCTCACGCAATGTGACAGATTTGGTGCATCTTGTTTATATTTAGGCATTTATCCCTACGCCACTTCATGGACAACTTACTTTAGGCCAATATTTTGCAGTAAGATTTTCGTCAATTTTAAACCATGCTTTTTTCAGAAAATCATCCCAAATCCCTGTTAGCCACAACCCTCTTTCTAAGACCGGGGTTACCCTTGTGAGTGCAATGCGAGAAACTCACACGAGTCTCTCGCATCAATACCCGGCACTCAGGACACGAGTCTCTCGCATCAATACCCGGCACTCAGCACCGGAGCGTTCAGCTGCATGTACTTCTATGCAGCTGAACGCTCTGGTCCCGAGTCCCGGTGGCTGTGTCGGGTATTGATGCGAGAGACTAGTGTGAGTTTCTCGCATTGCACTCGCAAGTGTGACCGCGGCCTAAGGATTGCAAAATATTTGTATTGCTCATAGATTGCATTAGATTTAGCAATTTTTTTTGGTACAACTTATGACCTCTATATCATTAGATGAAAGTCAGCTGAACCAGCTGATTTCGGCAGGATCAACCAACCATCTAATTCATATAGGGGCCTTGTGGCTGCACCTAAACCAATTATCTAGAGGGACATAAGAATTGGGCATCTGTACTTTAATGGCCTGATCCTTTAGTTCGGTGGGGAGATTAGCCGCTAACAGATGATTCTAGCAGCGTCCCTCTCATAGATTATGCGAATAGCCTCTTCAGAGAGGAAGAAGACTTGAACCTCTAGTACAACTATTGATGAGGGGCAAATACCCTGAAACCTGAAATGTGTCTGCAAATGAAGTGTCTGGTTTGGCTTCTTAGTCATGTGGCAAGACTCATTAAGGGTCTATGTTGACTTTTAAGATTGTTGCTTCCTATAGGTAGCTAGAGTTCCTGCCTCTTCGTCACTGAACAGGATATTTTCATATTTAAGTTTCTGCAGGAGCATTGCATGGCATATAAGTCTCCTTACCTGGCTTAGTGTTCTCCACAAGGAGAAACTTTACTCGTTAGACCACTGGAGCACTCGCTGGGATAAGTACTCCTTAGTATGGGAGCTGCGTTGGAGATCGTTTGCCGCCAGCTATCTAATCTACATACTAGCATTAAATCATTACTATGGGGTATTTAATTTGACCCATTATTTTCATTTAATCGCAATAATGATATCAGATGTAATCAAAGATTGCTCTTTGGGTCTCCCTAGCAATCGTAAGAGAATGTGGCCTGCATCCTTGGTCCCTGAAGTTTAACAGGATACCTATCAATGCTGACAATGACTTGTTAAATTGCACTAGATGTTATGTTGGATCATTTGATCAAGGGGTATGAAAAAATGAGCTTTGATAAGGATCCCCATTTTAACCCAGTGCAGTGAACGCTCCACATTAAACAGAGCTACCTCTCAACAACAGAAAGATGACAATGAGAAAACATGGATGAATTTACCATATTAATGAAAATGCTATTTTCTGAGAAATTATTGATTAAAGCGAGAACACGATCTTAATGGAAGCCTTCACATTACTAAAAGACAAGCATATGGTCCACGTCTTATGGTACGAAGCTGCACGCTTAATCGGACATATGGCTGAACATCTGGTAAGACAGAACCAATTGCAGAATGCGAGCAAAGCTCTTAATGAAATCATAGGTGAAATGTTTCCATGGCTGCACATGAGAAGTCATATTGCCAATCTGTGCCGTGTGTGATATGCGCAGCCCATGTACAAAGCACACGGCTGGAACAGCATGGTAAATAGTCCGCCCTGAGCACACATTACGTCACAAATGCAAAGTGCGAGGCACAGACGTCTTATCTGGAGGCTCTGTGCCTTTTATTGGAAACAATTTACATGTTGGCTGAATACGCCAGCGAGCGTTACACAAACCACCGCACCCTTCTTTGTTCTCCACTGCTCGTCAATTTTAATACAAGTCCTTAGGACATATATATTAAATGCTACCAGACCTGAAAAGTCTAGAGCAATTCCAGTGAGAATCCTGGATGGAAACCAACTTCTGTCTCACCCTTTTCTTATCAGTATGTTTAATATGTTGCTGGCGTGTTGTATCTGAAGGTCATGTGATGCTGTACTGTGCATTTTCCCTGTGGGTGGTGCTTTCCTCTTTATGTCACGGTGGCTTCCAGGTGGTATGTCACATGGCGCCTGTGAGGAACATGTCCAATGTCAAGGTATTAGAGATAATTGTCTGGGTCCCCTAATGAGGTGTGTTCCTGGGACGCGGCGTCCGCTGTCACTTTGTACAGTGTATTAGGAAGATACTATTTAGTGAGTAATTATGTTGGGCGTGAGCTTGTTACTGTTGGGCGTGAGCTTGTAGTGTGACCATACATTCTGATGGATCCTTGGAGAGCCAGAACCTGAGCCATATCTTCCCACATAGTGACGTCAGCTGACTGCAAATGGCTACTGAATTGTATACAGATGAGCAGGCTGGAGAGGAATGGTCCATACAGGAGGAGTACCGAGTCCTCCTCCATGCTGATCCTGAGGCGGAAGAAGTGAGTCTCCATGCGTGATAGTGAGGGCTAAGGCTAAGTTCACATTTGCGTATATTTGCGCAGCGTATCATCTGCATACGCAAATGCATGCCAAAACGCATGCAAACGCATTTTTACACAGCGGTTTTTATCCGTGTCAGCTTATGCATGACGGCAAAAAAAACCGCTGCGTGTGCATGCGTTTGTATGCGTTATTGCCTGCGTTTGCATTGTTTATCTGCATGCGCTTGATATTTCCAGGAGGGCGTGTCTCAATGGGCATGTCTCAGTTAGTTCCTGGACATGCGCACTCCGAAGTACGCAAGCGCATCGAACGCATGCGTACGCAAGGACATGGGTATGCATGAGTTCCCATAGACAGTAATGCGTTTTTTTAACGCACTCATCTGCATGCGCATGCCTGCACATATTTGACAGATTTTTGACACCTCCAAAAATGCATCATGTTGCGTTCGCGGACCCCGCCGCACATGTGAAATGACGCATGCGTACGCAAAAGCATGCAAACGCATGTCCGTGCGTACACCATGCTAAATATATGTACGCATGACGCATGCGGATGTATGCGGATCTAACACTGCGCACACAGATGCAAATCTGAAACCAGCCTAAGAAAAAGTAAAAAAAAAAAAGGTGGAAAATTGGACTGGAAATAAAGTCATCACTAATCTGCCGACCTACGCATATTATTCTGACTAAAGACTGTTCATGTTTCGTGCCTCCCTGAGTACCGCTATGATCGTAGACCCTTTGGAAGTGTAACCATTGCGCTGTGCACCTCTTCCAATGTGTAACCACAAAGCTTTTGTGCCTCTGCGAAGAAAAGACAAAAGATTGTTCCACTTGAAAACTGGAACAACAGCAGATGCGTAAGTCATAGCTGTATACATCTATCACAGTTTGCTGTAAGGCTCAGGCCTCTACGCTCCTCATACTCCACATCCATCTTCTCCCTCTGTGCTGGACTGTCCATTGCTGGCTGCAGAATGAAGGAATTAAAGATCAGTTCGCTTGTTCTGACGGGAGAGTTTTATCTGTCTTTTCCTGAGCTCCTGTCAGCTGATTTATGACCACATGAAGGTTCACCTCTCCTTTTAATGTGGTTTATGGTCATAAATCAGCTGATAGGAGCTCTGTAAGAGACATACTGTATATAAGAGCTAAAGTGCACTTACACTGCATGATTATCGGGAATGAGCGTTTCTAGGAATGCTCTTTTCCGGATTATCCTGCAGGCCGCCAGTGATCCAATTTGCTTTGCTCAAAAGATGATCATTCTAGACTGCACACTGTATAAGCAAGCCAAGTGCTGCCGAGAACACTGACAGTGTACGTGCGCTGAACGATCTACTACTGATTATTCTACGTGCATCTGAAGCATGGTCTACCTATCTGAACAACGTCCCAATCGGTGGCCATTTAATGGGCCGGATGAGTAGCGTAACCTTTTCACTCCAACCATCAAAACAGGATCAATGATGGATTTTAATGATAGTGGTATTCTCAAGTTTAAAAGATACAGGATAACTTTCCAATTGCTTTGAGTCCAACTGCTAGATCCTGAGAACTGGGGATCTGAAGAGCCATGCTCGATTGGTAGCGGAGGTCAGTCATGTGCACTGCCGCTCCTTTTATTCTTACGGGAGTGCTAAAGACCAGTCAAGCGCTGCTCTTCCAAACCTTCTGATTCCTCCGCAAAGCAATTCCACTGTTTAGGGGCACAACATTTAAGAAGAAAAATCAAATCAGAACTTTCTTTTTTTTTAAATTTTGCATCAATAAGATTTTGCGTTCTGTTGCCCGCTTTATCACATTACTAGCTGAAGAGCCCGGCGTTGCCTGGGCATAGTAAATATCTGTGGTTAGTTATAGCACGTCACTTCTCTTATTTTCCCATCACGCCTCTCATTTTCCCCTCACATCTCTCATTTTCTCCCTCACATCTCTCATTTTCTCCCTCACTCCTCTCATTCCCCCCTAACACTTGTCATTTCGACCTCACATCTGTCATTTTCCGATCACTACACTATTTTCCCTCACTCCTCTCATTTTGCACTCACACCTTTTCATTTTCACCTCACACCTCTCATTTTCACCTCAGTATATACATGTTTGTCATCTCCCTTACATATAGTATACACCTGTATGTCATCTCCTGTATATAGTATATACCTGCTGTGTGTCATCTCCCCTGTATATAGTATATACCTGTATGTCATCTCCTCCTATATATAGTATATACCTGTATGTCATCTCCTCCTATATATAGTATATACCTGTATGTCATCTCCTCCTATATATAGTATATACCTGTATGTCATCTCCTCCTGTATATAGTATATACCTGTGTGTCATCTCCCCTGTATATAGTATATATCTGTGTGTCATCTCCTCCTGTATATAGTATATACCTGTATGTCATCTTCTATATATAGCATATACCTGTATGTCATCTCCTCCTGTATATAGTATATACCTGTAGGTAATCTGCTCCTGTATATAGTATATACCTGTGTGTCATCTCCTCCTGTATTTAGTATATACCTGTATGTCATCTCCTCCTGTATATAGTATGTACCTGTATGTCATCTCCTCCTCTATATAGTATATACCTGTGTGTTATCTCTCCTGTATATAGTATATATCTGTGTGTCATCTCCCCTGTATATAGTATATACCTGTGTGATCTCCTGTATTAGACCTCGTTAACACGTTATTTGCTCAGTATTTTTACCTCAGTATTTGTAAGATAAATTGGCAGCCTGATAAATCCCCAGCCAACAGGAAGCCCTCCCCCTGGCAGTATATATTAGCTCACACATACACATAATAGACAGGTCATGTGACTGACAGCTGCTGTATTTCCTATATGGTACATTTAGCCTATGACGCTCTCAGGGTCCAGACGTGTGACTGTGCAAAATTTTGTTGCTGTAGCTGCGACGCTTCCAACACTTTTCCTTTCACTTTTTTCCCCATTATGTAGATAGGGGCAAAATTGTTTGGTGAATTGGAACGCGCGGGGTTAAAATTTCGCCTCACAACGTAGCCTATGACGCTCTCGGGGTCCAGACGTGTGACTGTGCAAAATTTTGTGGCTGTAGCTGCGACGGTGCAGATGCCAATCCCGGACATACACACATACACACATACACACATACACACATTCAGCTTTATATAGTAGAGCAGCTGAAGAGCCCGGCGTTGCCTGGGCATAGTAAATATCTGTGGTTAGTTATAGCACGTCACTTCTCTTATTTTCCCATCACGCCTCTCATTTTCCCAATCACATCTTTAATTTTCCCCCTCACATCTCTCATTTTCTCCCTCACACCTCTCATTTTCTCCCTCACTCCTCTCATTCCCGCCTAACACTTGTCATTTCGATCTCACATCTGTCATTTTCCGATCACTACACTATTTTCCCTCACTCCTCTCATTTTGCACTCACACCTTTTCATTTTCACCTCACACCTCTCATTTTCACCTCAGTATATACATGTTTGTCATCTCCCTTATATATAGTATACACCTGTATGTCATCTCCTGTATATAGTATATACCTGTATGTCATCTCCCCTGTATATAGTATATACCTGTTGTGTGTCATCTCCCCTGTATATAGTATATAGTATATACCTGTATGTCATCTCCTCCTATATATAGTATATACCTGTATGTCATCTCCTCCTATGTATAGTATATACCTGTATGTCATCTCCTCCTATATATAGTATATACCTGTATGTCATCTCCTTCTATATATAGTATATACCTGTATGTCATCTCCTCCTGTATATAGTATATACCTGTGTGTCATCTCCCCTGTATATAGTATATATCTGTGTGTCATCTCCTCCTGTATATAGTATATACCTGTATGTCATCTTCTATATATAGCATATACCTGTATGTCATCTCCTCCTGTATATAGTATATACCTGTAGGTAATCTGCTCCTGTATATAGTATATACCTGTGTGTCATCTCCTCCTGTATATAGTATATACCTGTATGTCATCTCCTACTGTATATAGTATGTACCTGTATGTCATCTCCTCCTTTATATAGTATATACCTGTGTGTCATCTCTCCTGTATATAGTATATATCTGTGTGTCATCTCCCCTGTATATAGTATATACCTGTGTGATCTCCTGTATTAGACCTCGTTAACACGTTATTTGCTCAGTATTTTTACCTCAGTATTTGTAAGATAAATTTGCAGCCTGATAAATCCCTAGCCAACAGGAAGCCCTCCCCCTGGCAGTATATATTAGCTCACACATACACATAATAGACAGGTCATGTGACTGACAGCTGCCGTATTTCCTATATGGTACATTTGTTGCTCTTGTAGTTTGTCTGCTTATTAATCAGAATTTTATTTTTGATGGCTAATACCAGACTTGTGTGTGTTTTAGGGTGAGTTTCGTTTGTCAAGTTGTGTGTGTTGAGTTGTGTGTGGCGACATGCATGTAGCGACTTTTGTGAGATGAGTTTTGTGTGGCAACATGCGTGTAGCAACTTTTTGTGTGTCGAGTTGCATGTGACAGGTTAGTGTAGCAAGTTGTGTGCAGCAAGTTTTGCGCATGGCGAGTTTTGCCCGTGGTGAGTTTTATGTCTGGTGCCTTTTGAGTATGTGCAAGTTTTGTGTGAGGCAACTTTTGCATGTGTTGCAAATTTTGTGCATATGGCAATTTTTCCGCATGTGCAAGTTTTGCGTGTGGCGAGTTTTCCATGAGGTGAGTTTTGCACTTGTGGCGAGTTTTGCGTGAGCCAATTTTTTGCATGTGGCGAGTTTTGCGCGTGGTGAGTTTTGAGCGGCGACTTTTGTGTTTCGACTTTTATGTGGTGAGGTTGGCGTATGTGTGGTGAAATGTGTGCTGAGGGTGGTATATGTGTTCAAGCACGTGGTAGTGTGTGGCGCATTTTGTGTGTGTGTTCATATCCCCGTGTGGTGAGTATCCCATGTCGGGGTCCTACCTTAGCAACTGATCGGTATATACTCTTTGGCGCCATCGCTCTCATTCTTTAAGTCCCCCTTGTTCACATCTGGCAGCTGTCAATTTGCCTCCTACACTTTTCCTTTCATTTTTCCCCATTATGTAGATAGGGAAAAAATAGTTTGGTGAATTGGAAAGCGCGGAGTTAAAATTTCACCTCACAACATAGCCTATGACGCTCTCAGGGTCCAGACGTGTGACTGTGCAAAATTTTGTTTCTGTAGCTGCGACGCCTCCAACACTTTTCCTTTCACTTTTTTCCCCATTATGTAGATAGGAGCAATATTGTTTGGTGAATTGGAAAGCGCGGGGTTAAAATTTCGCCTCACAATATAGCCTATGACGCTCTCAGGGTCCAGACGTGTGACTGTGCAAAATTTTGTGGCTGTAGCTGCGACGGTGCAGATGCCAATCCCAGACATACACACACACACACACACACACACACACACACACACACACACACACACACACACACACTCGGCTTTATATAGTAGATATTAGCAGATTCTAAAACAGACATGGATGTGGTGGGAGTCGGAGGGTTTCTTAATGAATTTATACCTATGCTGTGCTTTTCTCTGGCAAAAGTTTGTGAATGAGTAAGTTCTGCCCTCACTCCATGAAATCTGGCATAAAATAGCTTGACGCTAGATCCACATGGCTACTTGTGTTGTGTGTTGAGTTGTCGTTGCCGTCTTTTGCCTCCTCCGTTCAAATTATCGACGCTCCCCAATCCCCACATCTGTATCAGCACTAAGGTTATGTGGTTTAGATATAGGGACACTAACGGAATAATGTGGATTTTGGATGGCTTTAGGAGCCTATGTCAGATTCATTTCCATACCTTTAGTCCTTTTCATTAATGTTACATTTATATAGTGTGCGGGAAGTCCTTTCTGAAGTTTCTCACTCTTACAAAAGAAGTTTAGTGCGCGTCAAGGACAAAAGGATTGGGCATTCCTCTGCATAACAATGTTGTCACAGGGCAAAGAAAGGAAAAAAGGCCCCATGTCAATGTGAAATAGCTGAAACCTTTGTCATCCCAGTGTCTCCACCAAAGTCAATGCCGCAGAAGACACACCTCATGGAAAGAGTTAGGGTATGTGCACACGTCAGGTTTTTTTCCTGACAAAATCCGGAGAATTCTGCCAGAAAATCGCGTTTTTTTCCACGCGGATTTCTCGCGTTTTTTGCGCGTTTTTTGCGCGGTTTTTGTGCGGATTTTTTGCGGATTTTTTGCGTTTTTTTTTTTTTCCTGAATGCATGAAATCCGCAAAAAATCCGCAAAAAGAATGAGCATGGCCATTCTTTTTGCGGATTGCGTTTTTTTTGCGGAAAAAAACGCATCCATCTGAACAAAAAATCCGGAATGCATTCTAAATGATAGGATGCATATTTTTAGCGTTTTTGATGAGGAATTATAGCGTTTTTATAGCGAAATTCCGCAAAAAAAACGCTAAAAATCCGGACGTGTGCACATACCCTAATAGTCTCCAAAATCATCTCATTATTTGTTCAAAGCTAAGATAGCAGAGCATACCTGTACTGGCCCCGAACAACACAAAACTGCACCTGGGATCAAAACTGTGATGTATACTGCACCGTATGCTGATGGAATATTGCATTTACAGATTTCTCTCTAAATCCTAAATTATTACATCTACTCTTATACTGCTGAGAATCTACACCGTGTGTTTGCCACCTAATCTGAGAGCGGCATGATGAAGAGACAGAGACCCTGATTCCAATAATGTCTCATTTACAGGCCTCCTTGCTCTAGTAAAATATCTGTTTTATCAGGAGGATAATATAAGTAGAGGACTGGTAAACCTGCTGCCATGTAGACCTCCAAAATCATGAACTCTATAATCCTGCCCCCCACCACTGATTTGCTGCTTTCTGGCTATGCACAGTGTACACAGAAAGCTGCCAATCATTGGTGTGGGCGGGGTTATACAGAGCTCAGCATTCAGAGAACTGCTAGATCTGTAGCATATAAAACAGTGTTTTCATTAAAACTGTAGCAAGCACGTCAGTAAGTGAAACTGCCCCTACGTCATGCTGCTCTCAGATGGGGTAGCGAAATCCTGGTGACAGATTCCCTTTATCCTAACTACATTGGAAATTATAGGGGACATTTATGAGCTGGAACAGATTTGTGCTATAATTTCAAACAATTTCAGTCATAAATTACAATAAATCTGTCACACTGTGGATGGCATTCCCAGTAAGCCCCTCAAAAGAGCATTTAAAAAAAAAAGGCAAAAATTCTAATCTTTTTTTTCACACATACGGCTTTGTAATTCCACAATTGTGGCACGTGACCATTCATTAACCCCTTTCTGACCTCGGACGGGATAGTACGTCCGAGGTCAGAAGCCCCTCTTTGATGCGGGCTCCAGCGGTGAAAGTCATAAAGTCAGAGCATAAAGTCAGAGCAGGAAAAGCGCATAAAGTCAGAGCAGGAAAAGCAAGAAATCAGCTGAAGTACATTGAAGGAAATGAATCCATTGTGATCCATATTCATCTCATCATCAGTGGTAATGATAATAATTTTTTTTTTTCAGCACAATTTTTGAAACACTATTTTTTTTTATAGAAAGTTATAAGGGTTAAAAGTTGACAGCGATTTTTCATGTTTCCAACAAAATTTACAAAACCATCTTTTTACGAACCACCTCACATTTGATGTTACTTTAACAGAAAAGACCCTAAATTAATAAAATTCTAAAACCTGCACCCCTCAAGGTGCTCAAAGCCACATTCAAAAAGTTTATTAACCCTTCAGGTGTTTCACAGGAATTTTTGCAATGTGAAAGGAAAAAAAAGAACATTTTTTTTCACAAAAATGTTACTTTAGATGCAATTTTTTTATTTTCACAAGCGTAACAGGAGAAAATGGAATGCCAAATTTATTGTGCAATTTCTCCTGAGCATGACGATACCCTATATGTGGGGAAAAACAACTATCTGGGCGCATGGCAGTGCTTGGAAGAAAAAGCGCACTGTTCGACCTTTTGAACACAAAAATGTCTGGAATCAAGAGCGGATGCATTTGGAGTGCCTCTGATGTGCCTAAACAGTGGAAAACCCCAACAAGTGACCCCATTTTGGAAACGAGAAACCTCTAGGAAATTATCTAGATGTGTGGGGAGCACCTTGAGCCTCCAGATACTTCACAGAATTTTTTAACGTTGAGCTGTGAAAACCAAAAATTTAATTTTTTCCAAAGATGTTCTTTTGGCCCCAATTTTTTTATTTTCACAAGAGTAACAAGAGAAAATGGACCCCAAAAAGTGTATTGAAATTTCTTCTGAGTACGCCGATATCCCATATGTGGGCGCACAGCAGGGCTGTGCAATACTGCTTAGTCATAAGGATAGAATAGATTGCAGACTCCATATACAGAGCCCCTAAGTGCTAAAAGAACAGAATCCCCCCTCAATTGACCCCATTTTTTAAATTATACCCTTTTGAGAATATACAGGTGTAGTGATGATTTTGACTCCGTGGGTGTTTTCTAAAAACAGGCAGCAGTGGATGTTGCTCAGTGAAAAGTGCAGACTGTCGTTGTAGTGACCAGTATGTTGTCATGACCAATACATTGTAGTACCCAGTACGTTCTAGTGAGCAGTACAGGGTAGTGAACAACTTGTGCTTCCGGAGACTTGCACACGTAAATTAGATGAGCTCTCATCGCTACAGAAATGCCAAACATGTGGTCGCTAAATGGGGTTTTAGCACAATATGGGACTCAGAAGGAACGGGGCATTATTATTATTATTATTTATTTATATAGCACCGTTAATTCCATGGTGCTGTACATGAGAAGGGGTTACATCAAAATAAAAATATCACTTACAGTAAACAAAACTAACAATGACAGACTGGTACAGAGGGAAGAGGACCCTGCCCTTGCGGGCTTACATTCTACAGGCATGTGGATTTGGGAGCACAGAATTCATTGGATTTCTTTTAGGAGAGGAGCCTTTTCTTTTTTCCACAGCCTTTGTGCTACCAGTAACATGGAAGCCCCCTACATTTCCATTAAAAGAAGACGGACCTGAGTGAGGACTTTTTTTGTCGATTGATTTGGAACATTTTACCTAACATTTGGCTTCACATTTATCTTGCGCTCTAAGTTGGGCACTTATATCGAGGTTTCCATCTAAATCTCCTATTGAGGCGAGTCAGATGAAACCCCCATGGGACGTTGGAATGGATATTCACTATAATGAGGCAAAAAGTTATTCTGGACTTTGTTTGGCCTCTATTCTTTTCAGAAGTGCACAAAACTGTGTTTGAACACGCTGCTATGCACGCCTAAAAACAAAAACACTGCTGGATCATAGGTCAGACAGATTCCATCTGCCTCATTATAGTGAATGTTTTGCCAGGGGTTTTGTCTGAATCACGTATTTCAGAGATTTACATGGAAACATTGGTGTAAGCGCAGGATAAATGTGAGCCAAGCCTTACTGCATTCTTTGGGAGGCAGAATGAACAAATCAACAGTAGATGAAAAATTGTTTTTTAGCAATGGCAATTTTTTGATGGCAGAATAAACTTGAGTTTTTGGAATTTGTCACCATGAATTGATGCTGGTTTCTTCAGTTTATGCATACTTTGACTTTTAGCAGTCTGATCTCAGTTATAAAGCATAGCGATGCAGGAGCATTACTATGCTTTATAATTGTCAGTTCTGCACTGACATAAGTTAGTTAGATCACGCACAGAGCATGTTCTACCTAACTTGCTAAAACATGGTGACCCGGATGTCATTATAACGACATCGGATCACCATGGCAAGGATCGAGCCTCCTAGATGACGTTGCGGGGTATGCCAATTCCCTCCCTCTGACTTCTAAATGCTGTGATTAATATTGATTGCAGCATTTAGGGGGTTAATCTTTAGGGAGCGCTCCTGGCATTGAGTGCTGGGTGTCAGCTGTCATATCAGCTGAACACCTGGTGGCGATGGCGCAAATGTACTCAATACGTCCAAGGTTGGGAAGCACTTCCCAACCATGATGTGTTGATAACATCCAAGGCCAGGAAGGGGTTAATAAATAATGCATCCTGGTCGCTCAGTATTAAAATAGCGATGCCCAGCCACTTCTTTTGTCCTTCACCAAAGAAGCAAAAAAACAAGTATACAATGCCTCAAACTAAGAAGCAGGAAAAATTGAATGTTTTGTCCTTCACCAAAGAAGCAAAAAAAACAAGTATACAATGCCTCAAACTAAGAAGCAGGAAAACTCTTCCTCCCCGAAACTCTACCTGTTAGTTCCGCAGGGTTCCCATGGGACAGTAGGTGGCAGTTTCCAGACACAAATACCGGATAGTGCTGGGGAATGTCATCCTTTGCTGCAAACCCTCTTAGGCTGGCTGCACATTTGCATAGGGCAGAGCTGCGGAGGGCTGCATAGTTCCTCCATTAAGCCCCGCCCACTGCCACACCTCTTCCATTCAGCTCCGCCTACATCGGCATGTATCCTGTGTACCTATCTTTAACATTGGGTATGTTGAGCCAACCGCAACAAAATGCAACATGTTGCGTTCGACACAGTTCGGCGCAGCATCAAAATGACGCATGTGGAGGCATCCGCATACATTCACATGGCCTGCGTACCCAATGTTAAAGATAGGTACACAGGATGCATGCCGACGTAGGTGGAGCTGAATGGAAGAGGTGTGGCAGTGGGCGGGGCTTAACAGAAGAACTACGCAGCCCTCCGCAGCTCTGCCCTACGCAAATGTGAAGCCAGCCTAAGAGGGTGTGCAGCAAAGGATGACATTCCCCAGCACTATCCGGTATTTATGTCTGGAAACTGCCACCTACTGTCCCATGGGAACCCTGCGGAACTAACAGGTAGAGTTTCGGGGAGGAAGAGTTTAGATGGTGCACCAGGTCATGTTGCCTTGATAATGCAGTTCCCTGATTTAAGAGGCCAGAGCAGCAAACTGGGAAGAGATTTGGCACAAACCAGTGAGACAAGCAGGATGTGTGTGCAAGGGGACCCTGAGGCTGAAATCCTGGAGTGAGCCAAAAGGCATGAACCAGTGTGCTATGGTGTGCCCCTGAGTAGGGTCCAGACAACGCTGGTCAAGGTGCGCAAACCAGACTACGCCAGTCAAGACCTGAGGTCCAGATCCACTCCAGGCAAATTGATAACAAGTCTGGGCCATTCGAAACCTGGGACACCGCCCTCTTTCTAATTGTTTTCTCACAATGGCGAAGGCCTGTTAATCTCTTGTGGGTGCGCTCCCCAGTATAAGATAGGTTTCATTTTTAATCCAAAATTTATTATTGCATTATTTAGCCCCTTTTATTATGAATTAAGAAAGAAGAGCAGTGTTTTTCCTCTGCAGAACTAAAATACGGTACATATAACAAACCTTGAAGAGGTGTTGAAGGGTTTTGTTGACTATCGAAAATGGTTTAGATGTTTGGACAAAGAGTGTTCGATGCTAGAATTCCCACTGACTTTGAGAACGAGTCCCCATCTCTCCGCATTAATAAGGTGATGAGGAGGATTGGAGAGAACAGCTATATTCTATGGAAGATATAGGTTCAAAAGCATCTGAAGCATATAGATTAGAGCTTATTAGTATGTAGGAGCTAATAATGTAATTTTCATACTTGTGTGTAAAAGTTTACGTTCCCTATTATGGCATATGGACATCGTGGACGCAAACTTCCTCTACAAATGCATGCAAAAAAAGGATTTTCTTTTTTAAAGTCATTACAGTTATAGTAATGATTTATAGTGGAGGAAAAACATATTCTTCAGTGTCCACATTGCTTCCAGTTAATATGTAGCTTGGTGCTGTGTTTGTCAGCCAAGTGTAATAGTTCCTTTTCATTTTTAACACACAATGTCCTGTAGAACAAGGCAGGTGATTCATGGGTTGTTATGGACATGAGCAATGCAGTGCTAACCATGTAGGTAAAGCTACTAAACTACAACTACGATGACTGTAGCCATGATGCAAAAATTACATTAGTGCTGGTCTGTGAATTTCATCTAAAATTAGGTCCAATTTTCTGTAAACTGAAACTGTCCAACACAACGTCTAGACAAATTGCAATCATTGTTACGGCTCCCGAGTTCCCTACATTTTTTGGGTAGAAATAATGGCGTTCAAATTCCTACCAATCTCTACAGCACAGATATTTTCCACTCTAACATATTCTTTCCACTAATCTTGTGTAAGGCTCATGATATAAATTCGATATATTCTCAAATCGTGACATATAGCACATACAACACCCGACAGAGTATATAACAAAGGGATTTTTTTCCCCAAAGCTGGTCATCTCGCGACATCATGACAGTATATGTCAAGTCAAAGAGAAAGATATTGAAGGAAAGATATGTATACCATTTTATGATACTTGCAGACCATTAGACCATCACTGTGACTTCTTGGGAACCTGTGAGAAGGGTCAGAGCCCACAATGTCCTAATCTCCCACAAGAAATGCAGGATCATTCAGTCCCTCACATGGGAAAGAGGCAATGCAATATATAATTAGGTCTACATATAATCTTTCCTTAATATCAGACTTATATAACAAGTCACTTTGCTTTTGGAGGCAGCATCTAATTCATGTCTCATGTTCCTTGTAGAAATCAGCTGGCTGTAGACATTTGGGTCATTTTCACAAAGGGCAGTGGAACACTCTTATTTTATGAGATCAATATACAGTTAGGTCCATATATATTTGGACAGAGACAACATTTTTCTAATTTTGGTTGTAGACATTACCACAATTAATTGTAACCAAAACAATTCAGATGCAGTTGAAGTTCAGACTTTCAGCTTTCATTTGAGGGTATCCACATTAAAATTGGATGAAGGGTTTAGGAGTTTCAGCTCCTTAACATGTGCCACCCTGTTTTTAAAAGGACCCAAAGTAATTGGACAGATTCAATAATTTTAAATAGAATGTTCATTTTTAGTACTTGATTGAAAACCCTTTGTTGGCAATAACTGCCTGAAGTCTTGAACTCATGGACATCACCAGACGCTGTGTTTCCTCCTTTTTGATGCTCGGCCAGGCCTTCACTGTGGTGGTTTTCAGTTGCTGTTTGTTTGTGGGCCTTTCTGTCTGAAGTTTAGTCTTTAACAAGTGAAATGCTGCTCAATTGGGTTGAGATCAGGTGACTGACTTGGCCATTCAAGAATATTCCACTTCTTTGCTTTAATAAACTCCTGGGTTGCTTTGGCTTTATGTTTTGGGTCATTGTCCATCTGTAGTATGAAACGACGACCAATCAGTTTGGCTGCGTTTGGCTGGATCTGAGCACACAGTATGTCTCTGAATACCTCAGAATTCATTTGGCTGCTTCTGTCCTGTGTCACATCATCAATAAACACTAGTGACCGAGTGCCACTGGCAGCCATGCATGCCCAAGCCATCACACTGCCTCCGCCGTGTTTTACAGATGATGTGGTTTCCTTTGGATCATGAGCTGTACCACGCCTTCACCATACTTTTCTCTTCCAATTATTCTGGTAGAGGTTGATCTTGGTTTCATCTGTCCAAAGAATGTTCTTCCAGAACTGTGCTGGCCTTTTTTGATGCTTTTTAGCAAAGTCCAGTCTAGCCTTTTTATTCTTGATGCTTATGAGTGGCTCGCACCGTGCAGTGAACCTTCTGTAGTTACTTTCATGCAGTCTTGTCTTTATGGTAGATTTGGATATTGATACACCGACCTCCTGCAGAGTGTTGGTCACTTGGTTGGCTGTTGTGAAGGGGTTTCTGTTCACCATGGAGATTATTCTGCGATCATCCACCACTGTTGTCTTCCGTGGGCGCCCAGGTCTTTTTGCATTTATCAGTTCACCAGTGCTTTCTTTCTTTCTCAGGATGTACCAAACTGTAGATTTTGCCACTCCTAAAATTGTAGCAATTTCTCGGATAGGTTTTTTCTGTTTTCGCAGCTTAAGGGTGGCTTGTTTCACCTGCATGGAGAGCTCCTTTGACCGCATGTTTACTTCACAGCAAAACCTTCCAAATGCAAGCACCACACCTCAAATCAACTCCAGGCCTTTTATCTGTTTAATTGAGAATTACATAATGAAGGGATTGCCCACACCTGTCCATGAAATAGCCTTGGAGTCAATTGTCCAATTACTTTTGGTCCCTTTAAAAACAGGGTGGCACATGTTAAGGAGCTGAAACTCCTAAACGCTTCATCCAATTTTAATGTGGATACCCTCAAATGAAAGCTGAAAGTCTGAACTTCAACTGCATCTGAATTGTTTTGTTTAAAATTCATTGTGGTAATGTCTATTACCAAAATTAGAAAAATGTTGTCTCTGTCCAAATATATATGGACCTAACTGTATCTTAGCTGCTGTAGGAATGTAGGATCTCACTTCTGTTTCTGCCTGCAGGTTGTATGCAAACTAGATGCCACCTGTCACATTTACACGGCATATGTGTGCGCTGGAACACGCGAGGAGCCAAGATTATTATAATTTTATTTATATAGTGCCAACATATTCCGCAGCGCTTTACAAATTATAGAGGGGACTTGTATAGACAATAGACATTACAGCATAGCAGAAATCACAGTTCAAAATAGATACCAAGAGGAATGAGGGCCCTGCTCGCAAGCTTACAAACTATGAGGAAAAAAGTAGACAGGAGAGGTGGATGATAACAATTGCTTTAGTTATTCAGACCAGCCATAGTGTAAGGCTCGGGTGTTCATGTAAAGCTGCATGAACCAGTTAACTGCCTAAGTATGTAGCAGTACAGACACAGAGGGCTAATAACTGCATAAAGTGTATGAGAACATGTTGCGAGGAACCTGATTATGTTTTTTTTTTAATGGGCCACACAGGGATAGTTAGGTTAATGCGTTGATGTGGTAGGCCAATGTGAACAAATGAGTTTTTAGGGCACGCTTAAAACTGCGGGGATTGGGGATTAATCGTATTAACCTAGGTAGTGCATTCCAAAGAATCGGCGCAGCACGTGTAAAGTCTTGGAGACATGAAAGGGAGGTTCTGATTATTGAGAATGCTAACCTGAGGTCATTAGCGGAGCGGAGGCCACACGTAGGGTGGTAGACTGAGACCAGAGAGGAGATGTAGGGTGGTGCTGAGCCATGGAGTGCTTTGTGGATGAGGGTAGTAGTTTTGTACTGGATTCTTGAGTGGATGGGTAACCAGTGTAATGACTGGCACAAGGTAGAGGCATCGGTGTAACGGTTGGTGAGGAATATGATCCTGGCTGCAGCATTCAGGACAGATTGGAGTGGGGAGAGTTTTGTAAGAGGGAGGCCAATTAGTAGAGAATTACAGATTATATTTCTTGCATATATAAAACTATGATCATTAATGGTTTCTGCATTAAATGCGGTCAAAACAGAATCATTTTATCATTGCAGTGAGAACTAAAGTCCCCTAGAGTAATTATTTATCTGGCCCTCCAGAATACCTATCAACCAATGATTCTGCTCTGGTGTTTGTGGAGGAACCTAAATAGTTAGATCAGGCCATGGTATACACTAAACAAATGTATATTATCAATATATACAGTATAGATACATAATATGGACAAAAGTATTGAGGCTGGAGTAGAGCAGAAACATTTGCAGGACCCTTGTCTGAGGTCCACTTTGGAACGCCATTTCCACTGACCTGAGAACTTCCTCAGCCGGCTGATAAAAGCTGGCATACTTGGCAGGCAGTCAAAATCTGGCACCTCTGGTGTTTACAAAGCATCATGACCAGGGTCCTGTGAATCTTTTCTTCAGCTGTAATTGGGGTACCTACACATTAAACATACAGGAGATTTTATTTTATCCCCTTCTAAATATATCAGCATTAATTGAGTTTCCACTTTGCATCTAAAACAACGTCCACTCTTCTGTGGAGGGATTCTAAAAGGATTTGTAGGGTGTCTATGGGATTTTTCTGATGCAGAAGAGCATTTATGAGATGAGACACTGATGCTTGATGAAACAACTCACAATCTCTTTTCTAGTTTATGCCAAAGGTGTTGTATGGAGTTGAGCTCAGGGCTGTGTGCGGCCGGGCACGTTCTTCCATACCAAACTCACAATGCTTTTATGGACCTTGAAAAACATCTCCACAGCATTATCTCTCCTCCACCAAAGGTGAAGCAGTTGCCACAATTTAGTCAGACAGGTAATGTTCTCCTGGTATTTGCCGAATCCAAACTGGTTCTTTAGACTGTTATGCAGAGAAGTCTGGTTCATCACTACTCAGATCATGTTTCCAACATGTGTGCAACGTGCTTTACAGTGCTAATGTGCAGGATGATGTATGACTTCCATGCAGGTGCTCGGCCATGGAAATCCATGCCATGAGCTTCTGTCACACAATATTTATCCTGATGCTAATGCAATAGATTTGGAGCACTTGAGTTATTGCAGTTCGGAGTGACTTTTATACCTTCTGCTCCTTAGCAATCGGTGACCCCACTCTGTAACTATATGTCTCCACTTTGTGGCTGAGTTGCTGTAATTTCTTTCACTTCTCAATCATAGGTAATTGTGGAATATTTGGTAGAGAAGAAATGTCATAGACTAAACTGACTTGTTCCAACGGTGATATCCTATTACAAGATTGTGCTGGTATTAGTGAGTGCTTTACCATGACCCATTCTTTCACATGTTAGTATAGGCAGACAGCATGATGATGGGCCATATGTTAGACACTGTAACTGCATGCCCAAATTGAATTACCGTGAATTATTAATAAGCGTGTCCTAATACTTTTGTCCATGTAATGTACGTTACTAGGTGTGATACAGTAGGTGTATTTGGGGGGAAGGCAAGTTTCATATCAAAGATTGAACCTAGACCTCTTTGGGGTCACACTTATGGATTCATTAGTGTTCCCATTCTATTTTCCACTTGTGTGCTAACATTTAAGCACCTGTGTAAACTAAATATCAGGTTTTGTACTGGATTCTTGAGTGGATGGGTAACCAGTGTAATGACTGGCACAAGGTAGAGGCATCGGTGTAACGGTTGGTGAGGAATATGATCCTGGCTGCAGCATTCAGGACAGATTGGAGTGGGGAGAGTTTTGTAAGAGGGAGGCCAATTAGTAGAGAATTACAGATTATATTTCTTGCATATATAAAACTATGATCATTAATGGTTTCTGCATTAAATGCGGTCAAAACAGAATCATTTTATCATTGCAGTGAGAACTAAAGTCCCCTAGAGTAATTATTTATCTGGCCCTCCAGAATACCTATCAACCAATGATTCTGCTCTGGTGTTTGTGGAGGAACCTAAATAGTTAGATCAGGCCATGGTATACACTAAACAAATGTATATTATCAATATATACAGTATAGATACATAATATGGACAAAAGTATTGAGGCTGGAGTAGAGCAGAAACATTTGCAGGACCCTTGTCTGAGGTCCACTTTGGAACGCCATTTCCACTGACCTGAGAACTTCCTCAGCCGGCTGATAAAAGCTGGCATACTTGGCAGGCAGTCAAAATCTGGCACCTCTGGTGTTTACAAAGCATCATGACCAGGGTCCTGTGAATCTTTTCTTCAGCTGTAATTGGGGTACCTACACATTAAACATACAGGAGATTTTATTTTATCCCCTTCTAAATATATCAGCATTAATTGAGTTTCCACTTTGCATCTAAAACAACGTCCACTCTTCTGTGGAGGGATTCTAAAAGGATTTGTAGGGTGTCTATGGGATTTTTCTGATGCAGAAGAGCATTTATGAGATGAGACACTGATGCTTGATGAAACAACTCACAATCTCTTTTCTAGTTTATGCCAAAGGTGTTGTATGGAGTTGAGCTCAGGGCTGTGTGCGGCCGGGCACGTTCTTCCATACCAAACTCACAATGCTTTTATGGACCTTGAAAAACATCTCCACAGCATTATCTCTCCTCCACCAAAGGTGAAGCAGTTGCCACAATTTAGTCAGACAGGTAATGTTCTCCTGGTATTTGCCGAATCCAAACTGGTTCTTTAGACTGTTATGCAGAGAAGTCTGGTTCATCACTACTCAGATCATGTTTCCAACATGTGTGCAACGTGCTTTACAGTGCTAATGTGCAGGATGATGTATGACTTCCATGCAGGTGCTCGGCCATGGAAATCCATGCCATGAGCTTCTGTCACACAATATTTATCCTGATGCTAATGCAATAGATTTGGAGCACTTGAGTTATTGCAGTTCGGAGTGACTTTTATACCTTCTGCTCCTTAGCAATCGGTGACCCCACTCTGTAACTATATGTCTCCACTTTGTGGCTGAGTTGCTGTAATTTCTTTCACTTCTCAATCATAGGTAATTGTGGAATATTTGGTAGAGAAGAAATGTCATAGACTAAACTGACTTGTTCCAACGGTGATATCCTATTACAAGATTGTGCTGGTATTAGTGAGTGCTTTACCATGACCCATTCTTTCACATGTTAGTATAGGCAGACAGCATGATGATGGGCCATATGTTAGACACTGTAACTGCATGCCCAAATTGAATTACCGTGAATTATTAATAAGCGTGTCCTAATACTTTTGTCCATGTAATGTACGTTACTAGGTGTGATACAGTAGGTGTATTTGGGGGGAAGGCAAGTTTCATATCAAAGATTGAACCTAGACCTCTTTGGGGTCACACTTATGGATTCATTAGTGTTCCCATTCTATTTTCCACTTGTGTGCTAACATTTAAGCACCTGTGTAAACTAAATATCAGGTTCTTACCACCAATCAAAAATACAGTGGGGCAAAAAAGTATTTAGTCAGTCAGCAATAGTGCAAGTTCCACCACTTAAAAAGATGAGAGGCGTCTGTAATTTACATCATAGGTAGACTTCAACTATGGGAGACAAACTGAGAAAAAAAATCCAGAAAATCACATTGTCTGTTTTTTCAACATTTTATTTGCATATTATGGTGGAAAATAAGTATTTCGTCAGAAACAAAATTTCATCTCAATACTTTGTAATATATCCTTTGTTGGCACTGACAGAGGTCAAACGTTTTCTGTAAGTCTTCACAAGGTTGCCACACACTGTTGTTGGTATGTTGGCCCATTCCTCCATGCAGATCTCCTCTAGAGCAGTGATGTTTTTGGCTTTTCGCTTGGCAACATGGACTTTCAACTCCCTCCAAAGGTTTTCTATAGGGTTGAGATCTGGAGACTGGCTAGGCCACTCCAGGACCTTGAAATGCTTCTTACGAAGCCACTCCTTCGTTGCCCTGGCGGTGTGCTTTGGATCATTGTCATGTTGAAAGACCCAGCCACGTTTCATCTTCAATTCCCTTGCTGATGGAAGGAGGTTTGCACTCAAAATCTCACGATACATGGCCCCATTCATTCTTTCATGTACCCGGATCAGTCGTCCTGGCCCCTTTGCAGAGAAACAGCCCCAAAGCATGATGTTTCCACCACCATGCTTTACAGTAGGTATGGTGTTTGATGGATGCAACTCAGTATTCTTTTTCCTTCAAACACGACAAGTTGTGTTTCTACCAAACAGTTCCAGTTTGATTTCATCCGACCATAGGACATTCTCCCAAAACTCCTCTGGATCATCCAAATGCTCTCTAGCAAACTTCAGACGGGCCCGGACATGTACTGGCTTAAGCAGTGGGACACGTCTGGCACTGCAGGATCTGAGTCCATGGTGGCGTAGTGTGTTACTTATGGTAGGCCTTGTTACATTGGTCCCAGCTCTCTGCAGTTCATTCACTAGGTCCCCCCGCGTGGTTCTGGGATTTTTGCTCACCGTTCTTGTGATCATTCTGACCCCACGGGGTGGGATTTTGCGTGGAGCCCCAGATCGAGGGAGATTATCAGTGGTCTTGTATGTCTTCCATTTTCTAATTATTGCTCCCACTGTTGATTTCTTCACTCCAAGCTGGTTGGCTATTGCAGATTCAGTCTTCCCAGCCTGGTGCAGGGCTACAATTTTGTTTCTGGTGTCCTTTGACAGCTCTTTGGTCATCACCATAGTGGAGTTTGAAGTCAGACTGTTTGAGGGTGTGCACAGGTGTCTTTTTATACTGATAACAAGTTTAAACAGGTGCCATTACTACAGGTAATGAGTGGAGGAAAGAGGAGACTCTTAAAGAAGAAGTTACAGGTCTGTGAGAGCCAGAAATCTTGATTGTTTGGTTCTGACCAAATACTTATTTTCCACCATAATATGCAAATAAAATGTTAAAAAAACAGACAATGTGATTTTCTGGATTTTTTTTTCTCAGTTTGTCTCCCATAGTTGAGGTCTACCTATGATGTAAATTACAGACGCCTCTCATCTTTTTAAGTGGTGGAACTTGCACTATTGCTGACTGACTAAATACTTTTTTGCCCCACTGTATGTGCCTAGAAAGAGTCTTTTTCTTCTCCAGGAACACCTTGGCAGCCTTATTGGTTGACTCTATGGAATGTCACCTACATTCAGCATAAGTGAAGGTAGCATTTATACATTACCCCTATTTATTACAATCATGGTTGGACCATATATGAAAAGCATTTTTATAAACTTTTTGTCCCCCATATTTATAGGGTCTTCACTCCTCTTAGTATATGATAAATTTTCTAATGTTTGATATTGCCTGTACATAAGTGCTGCGGAATGTGTTGGCGCTATACACATAAAATAATGATCAAATACTGAACATTCTACCAGTATCACTGCTTCTTTTTCTCCCCCACGGAGTAGTGTTCTTGGTCTGGATGAGTACTAAATGGAGGTAACACATCTGGAGAGTTCTTTGCAAAAGTAAGTCTGATAATATTGCAGTCAGAGTCAATCATTTTCTCACTTTTATTGTCCCTGTGACTGCTCTTTACTTGTCACACAGACTATGTTATTAACATGAAGCTATAAATCTGGGATATGTCCGTACATAGCATTAATGTGAGGCATCTCCTCATATTTATGCTTGAATTTTCAAAGATTATATCTTGATTCACTACTTGGTTCCTTGCACATCACATATTTCAGTAATTGTCAGTGTAATGTTAGCATTGTCATATTCATATTTCATATAATCAAGAAAAGACACGTGAGTGTAATAAACAAGGAGAATGTTATCCTTATTTTAGTACTTGGCACTTCATAACATGCGCTCTGTGTGGAAATGAGCGCTCCTCCAAGAGAAAGATAGGAAGTAATCTCCAGAACGAGAACTTGTAGACCTAAATGTTCCAGATGAATCAAATGGTGTAGGTTCATCTTCAGTTTCTTCCCTAACAACCACCAGCAGACCATAAGATGTCATCAGAACATCTTCCTAATTTATACCTACTTTTTTTTAAACTGCCTTTGGATCGATCTTGAACCATGGTGACTTGATGAACAATCTGTAGAAAGAATGATCTTATGCAAGCCTATATAGTTCCACTTGGGCCTTCTTCAACGTCATCTTCTTGAAAGTATTAAGCCATCGGGTTGGTGGTCTTCCTCTTCGCCTTGTTCCTTCTTTTCTTCTGACCATGATGTCCATCTCTAGTGATTACTCTCTTCTTATGATGTGTCCAAAGTCAGCAAGTCGTGGCTTGGTGATCCTTGCTTTTTGTGACATGTCTGACTTGATTTGTGCCAAAATAGATTTGTTTGTTCTTCTTGCCATCCATGGTATTAATAACATCCTTTTCCAGCACCATATTTTGAAGGCGTTGATTCTTCTTTTGTCTTGTGGCTTTATCGTCCAGGTTTCGCATCTGTATGTTAACATAAAAAAGTCCAAACTATTTACGAGCTGTAGTTAAAAAAAAATCACTGCAAACGTACGAGTTGAAAATTATGCTTCAAGTGAGAATTTATTAATAGTGATTGCTGAAGCGAGCGACAGGCAAAATGACATTTTGGCCAGTTAATAGCCTTGATCACATAGTCGCCCATTTAATGAAGCATCTTAGGTCAGAGATAATTATCCCTGTGGTGTAGTATTTCATACAATATGATATGGTGTATGAGGGATCTTTTCCCAGGTGCTGACAAAGGAAGGTTCCACACAGTAGGTTCTGGTGTGGAGCTGTAGCTACACCACGCTTAGACACTGAAGTGTCAGCATCTACCACTGTGCCAACAGATAGCGACAGCTCCACACCAGAACCTACTGTGTGGAACCTTCTTTTGTCAGCACCTGTGAAAAGATCCCTCATGCACCATATCATATTGTATGAAATACTACACCACAGGGATAATTATCTTTGACCTAAGATGCTTCATTAAATGGGCGACTATGTGATCAAGGCTATTAACTGGCCAAAATGTCATTTTGCCTGTCGCTCGCTTCAGCAATCACTATTAATAAATTCTCACTTGAAGCATAATTTTCAACTCGTACGTGTGCAGTGATTTTTTTAAACTATTTTTTATGGGACCACTGACCCCTTTCACAAGCACCGTCATTCTAATCTTTAAGTTGAGTGTTAGCCATCGTATCCTTTGAGTCTATTTACGAGCTGTGTTTTCGTCACCAGTGAAAACAGTATATGGGTATGAGTTCATGGATATGGCCATGCTAATGTAATTTAATTTTTCTTTGTAGGTCTGTGCAAAAATCACAAACTCCTGGAAAATCCCTTATATCAAAGCTGACGTTCATATTTACATTTGTGTTTTAAGCTAATTCTGACCTTGTGATGTGGAACTGACCTCAAATCCTTCAGTCGCAGGCAGTTTATGTATAAAATATGTGATGTATTCTGTATATTCTGCTCATTTTCCTTCTGTGGTGTTTGGTGCAGGTATGGCAGATTTCTATGATTTGAAAACCTCTAAATGTCCTTCTAGGTCAACCCCTCCACATCTACATATTAATAGCGTGAACAATTACCCCTCACTGGCAGAATATTGTGTTAGAAGGGCCGTTTTGTGTACTGCTGGTAGCAGGCAAAACCCTTCAGAAATCCTTTAATCTCCTGACGAGTGATTACGGGATTCTTACAATTTCCATATTGTGCCCTGCACTGACATATTACATTTCATCAGATATTTCCCCATGAACACATTTCTGATGCTGTAAATGTGTAGTGACTTCAAAAAGACATTCAGGGACGTTCACCTTCTATCTGACTGAGCACATCAAACAGCGCGGCTGTAAAATTGCCTTTCTCCAAGGTGCTTGCACACTTTCAATTCATTTATCTTTGGACCTTGAAATTAGCATGGCGTCTTTAGTATTTTCATGGGAGCAATCGTCTCATATATTAATAAGACCTGCATTAAAAATGTTGATGAGAAGCGTGAATTTCATAAGATGAATGTCAGCGGTGCGCGAATTAGAATATTAACAATGCCGCTTTATTAAAAAAACAAAATCCTTCACCAACTCGTAGTTGTGTGCAATATTCACCCGTTCCCATAGGATCGGAGATACGATATAGGATAACAGCTGATGAATGTAGGATAAGTATGAGCTAGATCTGCAGAATTACAATTCTCCATGAGCAGCAAAAAAGCAAGCAAAGCCGATACTGACTGTAGAGGGTATTTATAATATAAAGTCAGATATGGTTCTCAGAATATTTGTGAATGACATAAATACCAATCTTCTCGTGACATTACATCCTGAAAGGCTTTGTGCAATTTAATAATTCCTGCATTGCTCTCTGGATCCTTTACTATTATCGAAAAGATGACGGCAGCAAAATAAATGCACCAGGCAACAGCACATACATCTAGCCTTACAATGAATGTCCACCTATTACTACTTGAAGGGGGTATCAGGACTATTTTATTTTTTTGACTATGGTCCTAAGAACTAACAGCGAAGTAGCTGCTCCGCATCAACAGAGCAGTTCTTCCACTTCTGGGCTGCTCTGTCGATTGAGCGTGACTGCCATTATCATGTTGATTCACAGAGCTCCCCGCAGTAGGGAAGTGGGGAGCTGGCTGTCACTCAGTATAACATCTGTAGTTAAGTCCCGTCAACAGAGGACAGTGAAAGAGGAGCCACTGCTCTGATGACGTGATGTCAGTGAAAGCTGCTGAATCAACAGGAAGAGAGGTCTGTGACTGCTCTGTGGTGGTGGAGATCAGCGCCGTGCACAGCAAGCAGGTAGTTAGCAACCAGCTGCCTGTTAGTACTTATGCCCATAGTAAAAAAAAAAAACATAATCCCAGATAATCCCTTTAAAGAAAAGGGGTTTAAAAATGTATTTTAAAATATACATACAGTGGGGCAAAAAAGTATTTAGTCAGTCAGCAATAGTGCAAGTTCCACCACTTAAAAAGATGAGAGGCGTCTGTAATTTACATCATAGGTAGACCTCAACTATGGGAGACAAACTGAGAAAAAAAATCCAGAAAATCACATTGTCTGTTTTTTTAACATTTTATTTGCATATTATGGTGGAAAATAAGTATTTGGTCAGAAACAAAATTTCATCTCAATACTTTGTAATATATCCTTTGTTGGCAATGACAGAGGTCAAACGTTTTCTGTAAGTCTTCACAAGGTTGCCACACACTGTTGTTGGTATGTTGGCCCATTCCTCCATGCAGATCTCCTCTAGAGCAGTGATGTTTTTGGCTTTTCGCTTGGCAACACGGACTTTCAACTCCCTCCAAAGGTTTTCTATAGGGTTGAGATCTGGAGACTGGCTAGGCCACTCCAGGACCTTGAAATGCTTCTTACGAAGCCACTCCTTCGTTGCCCTGGCGGTGTGCTTTGGATCATTGTCATGTTGAAAGACCCAGCCACGTTTCATCTTCAATGCCCTTGCTGATGAAAGGAGGTTTGCACTCAAAATCTCACGATACATGGCCCCATTCATTCTTTCATGTACCCGGATCAGTCGTCCTGGCCCCTTTGCAGAGAAACAGCCCTAAAGCATGATGTTTCCACCACCATGCTTTACAGTAGGTATGGTGTTTGATGGATGCAACTCAGTATTCTTTTTCCTCCAAATACGCCAAGTTGTGTTTCTACCAAACAGTTCCAGTTTGGTTTCATCAGACCATAGGACATTCTCCCAAAACTCCTCTGGATCATCCAAATGCTCTCTAGCAAACTTCAGACGGGCCCGGACATGTACTGGCTTAAGCAGTGGGACACGTCTGGCACTGCAGGATCTGAATCCATGGTGGCGTAGTGTGTTACTTATGGTAAGCCTTGTTACATTGGTCCCAGCTCTCTGCAGTTCATTCACTAGGTCCCCCCGCGTGGTTCTGGGATTTTTGCTCACCGTTCTTGTGATCATTCTGACCCCACGGGGTGGGATTTTGTGTGGAGCCCCAGATCGAGGGAGATTATCAGTGGTCTTGTATGTCTTCCATTTTCTAATTATTGCTCCCACTGTTGATTTCTTCACTCCAAGCTGGTTGGCTATTGCAGATTCAGTCTTCCCAGCCTGGTGCAGGGCTACAATTTTGTTTCTGGTGTCCTTTGACAGCTCTTTGGTCTTCACCATAGTGGAGTTTGGAGTCAGACTGTTTGAGGGTGTGCACAGGTGTCTTTTTATACTGATAACAAGTTTAAACAGGTGCCATTACTACAGGTAATGAGTGGAGGAAAGAGGAGACTCTTAAAGAAGAAGTTACAGGTCTGTGAGAGCCAGAAATCTTGATTGTTTGTTTCTGACCAAATACTTATTTTCCACCATAATATGCAAATAAATTGTTAAAAAAACAGACAATGTGATTTTCTGGATTTTTTTTTCTCAGTTTGTCTCCCATAGTTGAGGTCTACCTATGATGTAAATTACAGACGCCTCTCATCTTTTTAAGTGGTGGAACTTGCACTATTGCTGACTGACTAAATACTTTTTTGCCCCACTGTATATATATGTATATTTTTCCCATTTTCCATATCACTGTCCTTATAAAAAAAAAAAAATCACAAGAGCACTAAACCTAATAATGCATTTTTTTAGAAGTCATTTCAAGCAGTCTCATTATCATCACAGACAGGATTACAATGAAAGGTAACATCTCTTGTTACAGAAGATAACAGGATCCACCATTCATAGGTGACGGCCACAGCTCACTTCCTCACACTCCCTACACAATGACCTTCACCCAGATCAGAGCATGTACATAACATTTTAGAGTTCAGTAGGGACAGAGCCAATCTACTGATGCGCTTAACCACCTGGATTCTAAAAAGGACAGGAAGTATTAGAATAATGTTAATCCTAGTGTCCAGCATGAAAACACTCTAACAAATATCCAACTGCCAGCCACTTGGTTATTCCCTTTTGGTCTAAGTTGCTGTCCATTGCCTGTTGTAAAGTGTCATCTGTCTCTAGCAGTCATCCAACTGAGAAGGATTACAGGACATGGGGGAGGGGTACGATCTCTTTGCTCCGCTGTCTATCAAATTGCTTTTAAAATAACCACAAGAAAATATGGCAAAGGCTATTAAATATACATTTTTATTTGAAAAAAAAAAAGTTTTCTCATGGGTTTAATGTTTTTATTTCCATGCTTGGAAGAGTAATTGGTATTGCAAGCTGAAAGTAGTTATAACTGACAGGTAGGCTTAAAGTTTGAGGCAAGGAAGTCATTTCGTAATGGCAGAACATAGTTGAACATCAGGAAAATGAAGTTCCAGGACCTATAGTGCTGGCAGAATACTAATAACTCACTGAAAAAGATTGGTGTCAGGATTCCTCCTCTTAGTAATTGTGAAGAGGGAGCAGCCGCCATCTTGGATATGGGGCATAATGCTGGCCTCCTATCAGAGATTGGCCTGACTCCATTTTGTCTCATATCAGAATTCACCTGGTCACACGTCTGCAGGGACATGAGCACTCCTGGCCCCCACCTTTTCCCTACTTGAATGAAAACCCTTTAGTATGGTAATGGACTGAGACCAGTGTAGCAGGCATATGGCACTTCAAAGCTTGAATGAGGAAGCCACGCCAGCAGGGGGCATGGAGGTGCCTGGGGGCTCAATTAAAGCATACATGTCAGATGGCTACAGGAGGACACGTCTATTGTCTCCCCAGCTGGACCATCTACAACATGAAATTATGAATTATGGATGCATCATCTAAGGTACAGGCTCATAAAAAATATCCTGGAACCTGAGATATAGAGATCAGCCTCCCACAGTAATCGAATGGGTCTAGGTTAGATCCCTGTACGACCGGCAGAACAAACCACATGCACTGGTACCGCCCGTGTACTGATCCGATCATCCTGAGAGAAGTTATTCCAATTATTAGGTATTGGGAATATATTCTGCAGGAAAGCTGAAGGGTGGATATTGTTAGCCCACCCAGGTACAGGGGAGAGGGACACAGAAGGATTAAGAGCTGAGGACACATGGAGAGTCAGACTCAACAGAAGAATATGATGATGAAATAAGGAACAGGGCATATGCCAGCCAGAGGGGAGCAGGCACATGCTTTTTGGGGGCTGCCCGGCAACTAGAAGTCTTGTACCTGTGGAACGCAGAGCTCCCCAGCCTCCACAAGCGACCTTCAACCTGGTAAATTGACCTCCAGCTTTATGACTCTAAGCCTTGTATTATTATTGTTATATTTTACTCTGACTGTAACGCTAGGTATATTTTTACTGTATATTTCTTGTATTTATCTAGTTCTCCCTTAAGGCAATTAAACCATAAATTAATTTTGGGCTGATCCTTTTATTCTGATTGCGAATCTTAGAATACCCAGCGTGGGTAACAGGGCAGTCTCCCCAGTGGCCATTTGCTCTAGGTGCAGTTCCCTTATTGACCTGAGAGACAAAGGGGGTGCCGGAGAGCTGTGCCTGTGTAGTTACGCCATGGATTGGTGACGTGGGGGGAACTAGTTTTCTTCACAGTAATTGTTTTGCTGTCCTATGGAAATTGGGTCATGCTGAGTTGTCAGTGCTTTGATTGACAGCTCGGTTGTCCAATCTTTTGATGGGTTGCTGAATTGTCAGTGCTTTGATTGACAGCTCAACTGTCCAATCTGGGACTGGGAGGTACGAGACTTTCTCCAGGTGTTCTCTGTTCTGGAGACTGCCAAGCTATTTAACTGAACTGTTTGCCTCTGATCCCTGTCAGATGTAGTTTATGCTTCCTGGTGAGTATTTGCCTGATTTTGTTGTTCTGAGTTCTGATCTTCCACTGCCTGACCCTTGGACCGTGTTTTGACTAATACTATCCCTTTGTCTTGTCCTTTTGCTTTTATCCGCTATCTCCTGGTATTTTGACCCCAGACCGTGACCTGACTTACGCCTTTGTCCAGCAGAGCGATTTATTTCTGTATGTTTTTGATGAAAGCACATTTTCAATAACAGAGTCACCACTAGAGGGAGCTGAGTGTGTACTGCATACCATTTGATCTCTGAGTTCAATTTATGAATGTAGCAGTTAATAAGCTCAGTACCTCCCCCTAGTGGTGGCTGCAGGCAGCCAGTATTTCACTAGTCCCATACTGTATAAATAGAGGATTTAGGGCTCTGAATGAGAAAAACAAAGCTATAAAAATAAATTATGAAATTAATCAGCACATAGTTGCCCTATTAGACACTTCTGGACTATGGACCTATTAGAGACTATTATATAATTCCCATATCTGCACTGGCAGGAAGGAGTAGACATGGACAATCATTATGGTGGACCTTTTTTATTGAGCTGTATGTTCCTGGACATTTTGCTGCTGTCATTAAAACTGCATTATTCTCCTGTCATGACCCCTGTTATTTCCTAAGAGGTAGAAATAAGACATTTGGATGACTTTCTTCACTTGGCTGCGGTGGATATGTCTCATTACCGCTCACACAGTGAACGTGTTTGGCATAAAATATTTGATTAGCTTTTATAAACAATTATTTCTTTTGACTTCTTGGTGTCTAATGAGCGTAACGTTATCATACAACGAACAACAGCGAGAATAAAGTGAAATAAGCTGCAGATTTCAGTTTACAATGGAGCGCATGTCGGTGATCAGACAACGTGATGTCAGATGACTGCAGTCATCGATGTTAATTACTACTTTCTGTGGCTTACAACAACATTGGTGTAATTGCTCTTATTATTGTGCGGATAGTAATGTGTTAATAATAGTGGCAACAGTATTTTGTATTTCACGCCTATCGTTTGTCAAGTATTAGTCATTTATTTCATCCAACTCCACCATAAGCGTGTGATGGGGAGAGAGGAACAAGGTGGAATAAAAGGTGTCCAAAAGGTAGATTGGGCCAGTTTCCCACATTCAACATTTTGCGATCCGAGCATAGACTGCAATGTCTGGACCGGCCTCGGGTCTCCTGACCAGAACTCGACAGCCTCAATGGCATATACAGTATGAGGCTGTTGTGTTCGAGCCAAGAGACCTGCAGCCGTTCTGGACTTTGTGGTCTGTACTTGAAGTGTGAGCATCAAACCGGCCCAGAGTGAGTGAAAAATAAAATCACTGGCGATTGTTCTTTAATGTGAACACCTAAAAACTCCCTATATCTCATCTTGACATTGCTGATGCTACTGTGATGAATGATTTCTGATCTAGCAGAACCAGCAAATTGGTGGATATTTAGAAACTCCCAAGCTTTGGAAATTGCTGCATTGTGAATTTAATTATTCATATGTAGGATTTTTTAACCTAACAACAACGCATTAAAAGGACTGTCCTCTACTGGACAACCTGTCCGTAAATGGATTGTCCACTACTCGGACAAACCCCTCCTCAATCCCAATGTTTCCCCCTAGTATAATAATGCCTGCAGTATACGCCGCTCCTGTGCCAACGCCATTTCAGCGGTGTCAGCACTGGTTCTCCTGGGGCTTATGTGACATTATTATGTCACGTGACCACTGTAACCCCTAATGGCCACTGATCATCTGTAGCCTTTCAGTAATCCATCAGCCATTCTCTTTTTTTCTAAAATAGTCACCATTGTTGCATGGGGAGTGCTGTGAAAAGTCTGAACCATGCCTTACCTGCTTTTCCATTGAGAGGGATGGACCAGTAGTGAAGACAATGATGGCAACCTAAAGCACGGAAACAGAAAGTGAGACAAGTTTCACATGATCAAGAGCACTCTCCATACTTCTTGGTGGCCATATTGGAGGAGATAACAGACTTGATATCTAAAAGAATAAGAGAGGAGAACAGAGGGCACCAGATATGGTGGCTATACCTGAGAAATGTATAGTCCTGTTTTGTTTTAGGAGTGGATATGAATGTAATAAAAGGTCTGGGGAACAAATGGTCCGATTCACTTATGTCTCTGGTACTGAAGTGCCAATGTGCTAGGGTGATTTATAGTGGAAATTCATTTATCTGTGATGTTTGAGAGGCATTTTCATTTCTCATTTCACCTGGACTATATTTTTATATCCAACCATCTCTACCAAGGTCAACAGAACAATTAATATTTGGTTGTACATTTGAAATCTCCTTTTACATATACCAACAAGAGGCACGCTAAGGCCACCCATCGGTAAGCATTTTCTGATCGAGGGTCACTTGAGTGCCTGCTGACACAAGCAGACCAAAGCAAGCGATGCACACCAAGTGATCTATGCTTGACAGCCCGGTACACATAGGCGGCCACAGTTCTTAGCAGCTCAAGTCCTGTGTACACGAGAAGATGCCCCACCGAGTAAGATGAACTTTTGCGACAAAGCTTTGCGTTTTGCTCGCACATCATCAGTCCGTTGGCAAGATAATGGTGTAACGAGCAGTTTTAACAAAGTTCTTTCACGATTATCTTGCAGTGTAATGCTCCTTAAGTTTATTAGTTTTTTGCTGTAAAGGTTTCATAGCATAAAAAGTTTATTCCTTTGTACCCAAATCAAAACTAGAAATAACATGAAATATGGCACTTATTCATCTTCAGACTGTTTAACCTTGTGGGCAATGATAAAGTGAGTCAACATTAGCAGGTAGAAAACTTGGGTCAAGGATGTTTAAAATGAGATAAACACTAAGATACACAAATGTGGGAACCAGTCTTGGCTATGGCAAGTCAGCTGCTCTAAGCCCAGGCTAACATTTATTTAGTCAATCACAAATGAACCTAGTGTTAAGTAAATGAGGTGACAACCAAGAAAGTTAATAGACACCTTTTTTTATTTCTCACAACTTCCCACGGAGCTTTTAGGACGGAGTTGAACGTGTCGGTGTACTTAAAAGGGTTGTCTACCGTTGGGAATTTATTTATTTATTTTTATTTAAATGGATGTATTTGGGGTTAAAATCATGTTTACCATTCAGATTTTATTAACAGTTTTGCTCTGCTTGACTTTTTCCAGACTCTCTATTTTGCAGCTCATTCAACTTTGATGTGGTCTGTTTCCATAAATCAGGTGAGAGGGGCTCAGCTAAAAAAAAAGTTATAAATTCTCCTATCATTGACTTTTATAATAAGGGTTGTCCACTTCTGGGGATTTTTTTATTTTTGCAAAAAAGGAATGAGCTGACGCCATTAATAATACCTTATTTCCCTTTAGAACAAAGCATCAGGCATGTGAAATCCAACAGGTCCAATCTCCCCCCCCCAACATTTGCTAAGGTGGGCAAGGGAGGCAATCCCTAACGATGATCTTGCATGTTCCAATATTGTTGTATTCAAAAGATATTTTTTAGAATGGAAGCAGTCTACGACAATGACGACATCTTGACTTGGCTTTACATATATAGATGTTATAGAACTATGAGTTGACAGCACTCATAGGTTTCCATATCTCCAACCTAGTTAAATGCATAGCTGCCTGTCTATTGAGCCTAAAAATTGGGACTTGAGACTTGTAGAGTTTTCCAATGCCACACCCCAATGATTGATCTAGTAAATATGAATCTCAAGTCTAGGAACCCAAAGATAAATTCAGACTAATTTTAGACTTGTCTGATTATCTAGTTTAGGGTTTCAAATCTGCTTTGTTGATGGTTTTTGGTACTGAAGAGGTTAATGCAGCTTTGCTAGTCTCGGGTAATGGAAGGATTCATATCAGTCTTTTGTAATAATATGGTTTATTGGTAAAATGACCTGTTGTCATATTATAAAACTGCCTAACAGAGAGAACAATTGTGTCATTGTCAGCCCATGAGGTGTAAAATCCCACTGCGTTCATCTAATCTCGGTGAGATACATTGCACAACTTTCAAGTCTTACTGAAAGTGACAGTGATTACCAGAGCAGCGGTAATGCCGAGGCTTATTGCCTCTAAATGCAAGATTGGTTTCTGAAAACTACTAAACAAAGTCATCCGCCTTATGGCCCACAGCTTACATTTACACTGATATGCAATAGTAAAAGGTCAAAGCTTTTACCACAATACACGGGAGGAAAAGGCCACAGTCAGCACAAGAAGAGCAGCAGCCTGCATAAAAGCGGCCATCGGAAAAAACACAAAGCACTAAATATAGGTATATACCATATAAAACATCTGCCTATTATATGCTTCATAGAAATGAGATCAGAGGTCTAATAACATCCTAATGCCACAACGCTTTCAAGTAGAATATGTCCTATCTAGAGATGATCGAAACATTCCAAATTCAAATACATCAGGTTCGCTGAATATTTCCCCAAAATGTGATTTGTGGGTTGTGGGTAAGAAATGTACTGCAAATTGCAGGTAGCTCTGCACTGTGGTTTCTTCGGAGTATTGCCAACCTCTTTCAATATCTTTAAAGAGAATCTGTCCATAGGTTTTTGCTATGTAATCTGACAGCACTATGATGTAGGGACAGGGACATTCACAAAAATGAATGCATAAGAAATGCCAAAACCTGGTACAGTCACCTGAGACAAGCAAGCACACCATCTAAAACTAATTTAACATTTTTATCACTGTAAAAACTATTGTGCTGTCTTGCTTCTGCTTTTTAGTGCATTAAGAATAAAGAATAAAAATGTAATTGTATTTCAACTGCGGCATGACAGATACCAGCTACACCATATCACTGATCAATCACACTGATTCTGGCACCTCTTTTATCTCTTACTTTCCGTCTATCAATTAAATCTCTATATCATTTGCAAACTACTATTCTCATTTTCTTCACTGCTGCAGTTGCGCAACACATTGCAGTATGGAGCACTTGTCCAATGTTTAAGGACTTTCACTTCCTGTCTTTATTGCTGAACTGTGAGTGCTAATGTCCTCTCACTATCTTAAATCATTATAAAATGGTTGCTGCATTCCCTGGCTCAGCTTTTATACAGTCTATGATAGGCTCGCCTGATTGCCTGCGCTATAACAAATGCAAAGATAGCTGGAAGGCTTTCTTGGGAAGATTTTGCTTTCTCGTCTGAGGTTATATCAAACTTGTGTGACTGATACAATCTTATGCAAAAAGTAAAAAGGTGGCAAGTATTAACATCGAATCACAAACTGTTTGAATTAGCTGAGACCTGGGAAATTCATCAAATTCATCTCAAATTCAATTTGCATTGAATCGGTTGAATCATCTCTTGGCCTTGCACTTCGTCTTAGGTCTGTGCTTGTCTAACAAAATTAAAGTGGTTGTCAGATTACTATTGAATTGAAATACAACACGTCAGAACATTGTATCACTTTTTATTATTTTTATGAAGGGAGAAAACGCTTCACCGTTTCTGGGTATTTCTTGGCAGATTAGCTACATAAACTATTTCCAGAAAACAAATAGTTATGTATATTTGCTGTTGTAACTAGAGTTGAGCGACCTTGACCTTTTTAGAGTCGAGCCGGGTTTCGCGAAACCCGACTATCTCAAAAGTCGGGTCGAGTGAAATCGGCCGATTATGGCGAAAAGTCGGGATCGACCGAAACACGAAACCCAATGCAAGTCAATGGGGCAGCATAGTCGGCAGTGAGTGGGGGCCAGGAAAACACCTAGAGTGCCCATTTTAATGTCAAAACCATCCATTCTTCTTAATGAAGCTTGTCAAGCGTAATTTACCTTATAATAATTGGAAGGCATTTGAAATTGGGGG